>NC_062579.1:13625000-14225000 GCF_022837055.1 Prionailurus viverrinus
AAAGAATGGAGTAGTATTTATCATGCCAGTGGATGTAAAAAGAAAGCCAGGGTAGTAATACTCATATTGGGCAAAATAGCCTTTAAAACAAAGACCTTAACAAGGGACAAAGAAGGATACTAAGTAATCATAAAGGGAACAATCCACCAAGAAGATATAACAATTGTCAATATTTATGCACCCAACATGATACACCCAAATACATAAAACATTTAATAACAAACATAAAGGAAATAATAGTAAAATAATAATAGTTGGGGGGGAGGGCTTTAACACTCCACTTACATCAATGGACAGATCATCCAAACAAAATCAAGGAAACCATGGCTTTGAATGATATACTGAACCAGGTGGTACTAACAGATATATTCAGAACATTCCCTCCTAAAAGAGCAGAATATACATTCTTTTCAAGTGCACATTGAACGTTCTCCAGAATAAATCACATATTAGGACAGAAGACAGGTCTCAACAAATTCAAAAAGATCAAAGTCATACTATGCATCTTTTCTGACCACAATGCTATGAAGCTAGAAATCAACCATAGGCAAAAATCTGGAAATAGCACACAAACATTGAGGTTAAATTACATGCTACTAAACAATAGGCCAACCAAGAAATCAAAGAAGAAATAAAAAAGTATAGCAACAAATGAAAATGAAAACACAAATTCTAGAAGCTTTGGGATGCAGCAAAAACTTCTAAGAGAGGTTTATAGCAATACAGACCTAGACCAAGAGGCAAGAAAAATCTCAAAAAAAATGTAATCCTATACCTAAAGGAGTTAGAAAAACAAGAAAAAACAAACCCCAGGGGTGCCTTGGTGGCTCAGTCAGTTGGGCCTCCGACTTCAGCTCAAGTCAGGGTCTTGAGTTTGAGCCCCGCGTCAGGCTCTGTGCTGGCAGCTCAGAGCCTGGAGCTTGCTTCAGATTCTGGGTCTCCCTCTCCCTCTTCCCCTTCCCTGATCACGCTCTGTCTCTCTCTCCTTCAAAATAAATAAACTTCCAAAAAAAAAAAAAGAAAAGAAAAGAAGCAAAAACCCCAAAGCAGTAGAAGAAAGGTGATAGTAAGGATAGAGCAGAAATGAATGATTGAGGAACTAAAGAAACAATAGAACAAGCCAATGAATCCAGGAATTAGCTCTTTGAAAAGATCAACAAAACTGATAAACTTTTAGCCAGACTTATAAAAAAAAGGAAAGAGGACCCAGGTAAACAAACTTAGAAATGAAAGAGGAGAAATAACAATAATACCACAGAAATACAAACAATTGTAAGATAGTATTATGAAAACCTATATGCCAACAAACTGGATAACCTAGAAGACATGGATAATTCCTAGAAACACACAACCTCCCAAAATTGAAGTAAGAAGAAATAGAAAATTTGACCAGACTGATTACTAGCAATGAAATTGAATCAGTAATAATAATAATAGTAATAATAATAAAATCCTAACAAAAAAAAGTCCAGGAAAAGATGGCTTCATAGGCTAATTCTACCAAACATTTAAAGAAGAGCTAATACCTATTCTTCTCATAGTATTCCAAACATTAGAAGAGGAAGGAAAACTTCCAAATTCATTATATGAGGCCAGCATTACCCTGAGACCAAAACCAGATAAAAATACCACAGAAAAAGAGAACTATAGGCCAATAATTATCTCTGATGAACATAGATGCAAAAATCCTCAACAAAACACTATCAAACCAAATCCAACAATACATTAAAAAGTAATTCACCAAGATCAAGTGGGATTTATTCCTGATGCAAGGGTGGGTCAATATTCACAAATTAAGCAACATGATACAATTACATCAATAAGAGAAAGGATAAAAATGATATGATCATTTCAATACATACAGAAAAAGCATTTGACAAGGTACAACTTCCATTCCTGATGACAACCCTTAACAAAGTAGGTCCAGAGGGAACACATAACAACATGATAAATGAGAATAATTTTATGAAAATAAATGTAAATAAATAAATGTAAAATAAATAAAAATAAATGAAATAATTATATGAAAAACCCACAGCTAACATCATACTCATTGGTTAAAAAGTGAGAGCTTTCCCCCTAAGGTCAGGAACATGATAAGTAGGTCCACTCTCACCATTTTTATTCAACATAGTTCTGAAATTCCTAGCCACAGCATTTGGGCAACAAAGAAAAATAAAAGGAATCCAAATTGGTAAGGAAGAGGTAAAACTTTCACTATTTGCATATGACATGGTATTATATGTAAAACCCCCTAAAGACTCCCCCCTCCAAAAAAAATCACTAGAACTTATAAATGAATTCAGTAACATCTCAGGATACAAGAACTATGTACAAAAACCTGTTGCATTTCTATGCACTAATGATAAAGGAGCAGAAAGAGAAATTAAGAAAACAATTCCATTACAGCCCATGGACTTGTCAGGGTGCTGATGGGCCACATGGGGGCCAGTCTGTGATGCACTTTGAGGGGTGTCAGAGGGACCTCCCCTGCCTGCACTTAACCTGATGATTCAAGGGCCCAGGGGTTGACATGTGTATTGTGTTTGGAAAACTCAGGTGTCTTGAGTCTGGGCTGTACCAGGCAAGGGAAAAAATTAAAGATTTGAGTTTTTCAGAAAGAGAGAGAGAGTGAGAGAGAAATAAAGAAGAAAGAGAGAACGAGAGAGAGGAAGGAAGGAAGGAAGGAAGGAAGGAAACAATTCTATTTACAATTGCACCAAAAACAATAAAATATCTAGGAATAAACTTAACTAAGAGATAAAAGACCTGTACTCTGGAATTTGCCTTTAAAGTGGTTGAAGGTTCCTTTTTCATACGAGCTACTTTACTTTATGACTCTGATACCAGAGTAAATTCTCCATCATGGATGGGAGCTTTTTAGGCTGTGCCTGGGTTAACAGATGTTCATTAATCTGGGTAATTAAGACTAAGGGAAAGAAAGCTGACCATATGTCCAACTTGAAACATATTTCAAGTTTCTCTAAATTCTCCCGATTCTAAGCCCACTCACTGGATTTTGTCTCTTTTCCATAAACAGTAATCGCAGTGGCTTAAGCCACATTCATTGTACATGGAAAGGACAGGCACTCATATTTTTGCCCAGAGGCCCTACTCAGAAATAATGACTTTTGTAGAGACCAGAAGCCACCTCATGTGGGGAGAGATAAAGAGGACAAAACATGGATTTGGGTAGATGAACTTAATTATTTGTTTAAAGAGTTGTTCTGGATTGCCTGTGTCAATTGGCTTCACTACCACTCCTAAGATAGGGAAATATATTTTCCAGAATCCTCTTTGCTGTATGATTCGGGTTAGAACTTGCTAAAGGAGAGGTACTCCTGTGACATTTGAAAGGTAGAAATGAAAGAAGTTATAATTATTAGGCTGTTGTGGATTATAGATACCACAGTTTTGTGATATACAGTGGATTTTCCTGATTTGTTAGCTTTACAGATCTTTCCATGAGATCCCACTTTGGTGATTAGAATGGTGGCTTCTGGGATGTTCTCACTTCCGGCTTTTCTGCCCCCTTCACCAACTTCAATGTTCATTCCTCTGGCTACAATCTCTTAGAGATCTTCACTCTCCCAGAAAATCCCACATCTGTATAAATCTTGATTTCCATGTTAAATTCCCTATTCTTGTAATAAATGTGGTACCTCTGTTTTCCTAAGCTCAGACTGGTACAGGAGTTCTTGAATTTATTGAAATTTTAGGGGATTAGAAATATACTTAGTTGTTTTTGATGGGGTTCACTGGTGGGGAATGGTTAGTATTTTTCCTGTTCTCTCCCATTTTATCACTCTTCTGATGGGGCAGATGTGTCACAGATTGGTTTTGTGAAGAAGTAGACTCTGAGATTGAGTTTAATGTGCAGGACATTTATTTAAGAGTGTCCTTGGAACAAATATTTGTGGAAAGGAGAGGATGGAAGCAGAATTGAGTAAAGAAGTCAACTTCAATGCAGGTACAAGAGTAGGTGTGGCCAGCTCCGTGGGGAGGTCTACAGGGTATATGACCATTCATAGTTGTCCCTGTTTGGGTGAAGATGGCCTGACCTTAATATTTTAACACTGATTAGTCATTGGATATAGGATACTGCAAGAAGGAGCATTAATTTGTGTGAGGATGCTCTTTTCAGGTGAAGCAGTCCCTAAAGGGACTTCGAGCCGAAGGTTGTTACAAAAACATTCCCAGAAGTTGGGGCAATGAGGGCTTCCTTGAAGGGGGATTTCACCCAAGAAGTAAGCTGGGCTGTGTTATGAGTCAATATTAGAGCTGTATGTAGTTAAGTATGAGGAAAGGAGATTTGTGGTAGAGGGAGCAACATGCCTAAAGGCCTAAAAGAGAATGCCTTACATTTTGAACAATAGTCCGTCTGACTAAAGTATGAGGTAAAAGAGATTTGATCACATTCCAGAAAGATGAGATGACTCTTGGAAACTCAGAGTCTAGATAAACACGTTGAGCATATCTGTGGTCAACTTGCTTATGGGACACTGGAGTAAAAGTTAAGTCTTTCTGGAGGCCAGTCCAGACCCTGAGGACCATCTTTGTCAGCTCCAAGCTTTTCATATTACTCAGCTGTCTTTGCCAGGGTGTGAAGTAGGCACAAGACTACTACTTTGGGTTAATTTCTCTGAATTCAATGTGTTTCTTTATCTGTCTGATGAACTACCTGTCTCTGATGCTGTGCTTCCCAGTAGAGAACACTCCGGGATGTGGCTCTTATATGGCACATCACAGGGCTTCCCGGGCTACTTTTTTTCATCATATGCAGGCTTCTTTTCTCTTTCATACCCTTTGGTTTAGCTTTTGATGGCAACCACTATTACCTTTAATTATGTTTTTCCTTGATGCAGTGCAAGCAGTCACACCTCCTTGCTTGCTCTAAGCCATTTCTACCCATTTCTACTTTCCCTTTACTTCATTCATTTCCTTAGACATACACGCTGTGTGATGTAGTGGAAAGAATACAGGATTTAGATTCTGGCAGACTTGATCCAGAATCCAAGGAATCTCACTTTCTACTGATACAATCTTGGGCAATTATCCTAATCTCTCTAAGCATCAGTTAATTTATTTATAAAATTGGGAGGGATGTTGCAAAGATAAAATAAAGCCATGTGTGCAAGCATTTGGCATAAGGTAGGCACAGAATATGTTACTGTCCCTTTCCTTTTCTATCTGGGGATTTAGAAATTAACTGTGAACTTCAGCTAGGTGAGGAGGGGTCCTTCTTCTTTGAGAATTATTTTCCCTGCTGGTTCTGTCTTGTTTATTTTCCTTCTCTCACTGTCCACTGGCAGAGATCACTTTTTTTCCCCCACTGAGATCATATGACTAGTTTTTCAACCTTAGCTGCATCACTGAACAAGCTTTATTCCCTAGTCCAGTTCTGCTAATAGGATTACTTTAAGCATTTCCTAATCTGGATGCCTGATCAACACCTCTAGATACAAGCAGCACTGACCCTCCAAATGAGACAGGCACTACCCAAGTAGCATTTCAGGTCTCTTGGAATGAGAAAGAACATGTTTGTATTCCATGGGCAGATAATCCATGATGGTTCTAATTGGCCCTCCTGGGTCTTCTTGCAAGCTAATGTTCTTCAGAGTGCTGCCGAATTACAGTCTAATTTAATTTCCCCTCTGATCAGTTTACAGATCTTTATGAACGCAGTCCAGACAGATCAATGTTAATAGCCGCTGGTGTTTTGAAGCTAGACAAGTTGGGAAAACAAACTGGAGCTTTACTTTTCAAGGGCATGGTTTATATTTCCCAAGTGCCTTTCAAAGGTTGCTAAAGCTCCAAATGAACCATACTTCTTGCTGCCTGTATTAATCAGGGTTTTTCAGACCAATAGGATAGATATAAAATAAGGAATTGGCTCATGTAATTATAGAGGCTGAGAAGTCCCAAGATCTGCAGTTGGCAAGCTGGAGACCCAGGAGAGCTGATGGTATACATTCCAGTCTGAAAGCTGGTAGGCTCAAGACCAAAGAAGAGCCAAATTTTTAGTTCAAGATCAAAGATAGGAAGAGATTGATGTTCCAGCTCAGTAGGCTGACAGGAGGAGTTCCTTCTTAGTCTGCCATTTTTGTTCTATTCAGTTCTTCATTCAGTTGGATGAGATCTACCCATATTAGGGAAAGCAGTCTGCTTTACTCAGTCTACAGATTTAAATGTTAATCTTATCTAGAAATACTCTCACAGACATGCCTAGAATAATGTTTGATCAAAAGTCTGGGCAATCCATAGAGCAGTCTAGTTAACACATAAAATTAATCATCACACTGTCCCACTCCCACTCCCCAGGATTGACAATTGCTTATGGAAACTGGTCCCAGGCAAAGTCTTTCCCTTAAGTCACGAGTGGCTTAAAATTAAGCTTATATTTCATATGTTCTTTTCTAATTAGACTTGAACCAGCAATATCATTTGTATACTAACTTATGTTAGAAGGGATGACTAATGCTTGTCAATTAGATAGACAGCTTGGACTCTCTATCAGCCAGTGTTGTTTTCCTGTTTACCTGTCTACTGTGAAGATTGCATATTGGGAGTGATTATAATTCATTTTACTCATTCTTATCATAAACATAACCATCAATAATATATTTAAAGCCAATGGTAACCAAAAAATTCCAGGTGTAGCTATACTTTTTTCAGACAAAATATCTTTAAAGTAAATATGTTAAACAAGACCAAGAAGGTCATTATATAATGATAAAGGGGTAAATCCATCAGGATAACATTTGTAAATATTTATGCACCCCAAATCAGAGTACCTAAACATATAAAGGGAAAAATTAACAGAGCTAAAGGGAGAAATAAACAACAATGCAGTTATATTTGGGGACTTTAATATCCCACTCTCACCAATGGACAAATCATCCAGAGAATCAGTAAGGAAACATTGATGCCAAATGGACCTAGTAGACATATACAGAACATTCTATCCAACAACAGCGTAATACAAATTCTTCTCAAGTGCACATGGAACATTTTCTAGGATAAATCATATGTTAGGCCACAAAACAAGTTTTAGCAAGAAGAATAAAGAATAAACCTTCTTTATTCAAGAAGATTTAAATAATACCAAGTATCTTCTCTGACCACAATGGAATGAAAATAGAAATCAATAACAGGAGGAAAATTGGAAAATTCATTAGTTCATGGAAATGAAACAATACTCTCCTGAACAAACCATGGATTAAAAAAGAGATTAAACGGGAAATAAAAAAGTATCTTGAGACAAATGAAAATGGAAACACGACATACCAAAACTTATAGGATGCAACAAAAGCAATAGTTCATAGCAATAAACACTTACATTAAAAAACAAAAGAGGGGTGCCTGGATAGCTCAATTGGAAGAGCATGCAACTGGATCTCCACATCATGAGTTCGAGCCCCAAGTTGGGTGTAGAGGTTCCCAAAAACAAAAACAAAAACAAAAACAAAACACCAAAACCCCCATAACAAAAACAAAAGCAAAAACCAAGAGAGATCTCAAATATACAACCTAAGTCTATGTCTTAAGGAACTAGAAAAAGAAGAACAAACTGAGCTTAAAGTTAGCAGAAGGAAGGAAATTATAAACTTAAAAGCAGAGATGAATAAAATAGAGAACAGAAAACAATGGAAAAGATGAACAAAACTAAGAGTTGGTTCTTTGAAAAGATAAATAAAATTGACAAACTTTTAGCTGGGCTACGAAGGCAAAAAGAGAGAGGACCCAAATCAACAAAATTATAAACAGAAGACATTACAGCTGAAACCAATGAAATACAAAGAATCATAAGAACCTACTATGAAAAACTATATGCCAACAAACTGGACAATGTAGAAGAAATGGGAAAACCCTTAGAAACATACAACCGACCAAGACTGAATCATAAAGAAATAGAAAATCTGAACAGACCAATTACTAATATGGTGATTGAATCAGTAATAAAAAAATCTCCCAAGAAAGAAAAGCCCAGGACCAGATGGCTTTACTGATGAATTCTACCAAATATTTAAATAATTAACACCAATCCTCTTTGAAGTTTTCCAAAAAATCAAAGAGGAAGGAACACTCCCAAACTCATTTTACAAGGCCAGCAACACCCTAAAAGCGAAGTAAGAAAATGACATGTAAGAAAATAAAAATATAGGTGAATATCTCTAATGAACAAAAATGCAAAAATTTTCAATAAAATACTAGCAAACCAAATTCAGCAGCATAGTAAAAGGTTTATTCACCACGATAAAATGAGATTTATCCCTGGGATACAAGATTTGTTCAACATCTGCGAAACAATAAATGTGATACATCATGTTAACAAAATGAAAAAAAGATCATACGATCATCTCAATAGATGAAGACAAGCATTTGACAAAATTTAACACCCACTCATGATAAAAGCTCTTAATAAGTTAGATATAGAAGGAATGTACCTCAACAAAAAAAGTCCATATATGACAAGCTTATTGTACTCATGATAAAAGGCTGAAAGCTTTCTCTCTAAGATCAGGGACAAGGATTCCTACTCTTACCACTTCTATTCAACACAGTACTGGAAGTTCTAGCCAGAAAAATCAGACAAGAAAAATAAATAAAAGGTGTGAGAATTGGAAAGAAAGAAACAAAATTTGCAAATGTCATAATTTTATATATAGGGGCACTAAGGAATCTACTCCTGAAATCATTGCTGCACTATATGCTAACTAATTTGGATGTAAATTTTAAAAAATAAAAAATAAAATAAAAGAAAAGAAAATCCAAGACTCCACCAAAAATCTGTTAGATCTTATCATTGAATTCAATAAAGTTGTAGGATGTTGAATTAACATACAAAAATCAGCAATGTTTCTATACACTAACAATAAATTATCTTAAAAAGAAATAAATAAAATGATACCATGTACAATAGCATCAAGAAATTTAAGTAAAGTATTAAGGAATAAATTTAACCAAGGAGGTGAAAGATCTCTACACTGAAAACTACAAGACATTGATGAAAGAATAGAAAACAACACAAATAAATGGAAAAGTATCCCATGTCCATGGAGTGAAAGAACTAATATTGTTAAAATACTCAGACTATCCAAAGTCATTTGTATATTCAATGCAAGCACTATCAAGATTTTAATAGCATTTTTTACAGAAGTAGTAAGATAATCCTGATATTTACATGGGACTACAAAAGATCCCCAATAGCCAAAGAAATTCTGAGAAAGAAAGAGCAAATGGTAGCACACTTCCTGATTTCAAGCTATATTATAAAGCTGTAGTATATAAACCTGTAGTAGTCAAAACATTATGGTGCTGACATAAAAACAGACACATAGATCAATGGAACAGAATCAAGAGCCCCAAAATAAACCCATTCATTTATGGTCATTAATATTTGACAAGGGAACAAAGAATACTCAATGGAGAAAAGACAGTCTCTTCAATAAATGGTGCTGGGAAAATTGGATATTCACACATAAAAGAATGAAATTAGACCCCTATCTTACATCACTCACAAAATTAACTTGAAGTGAATTAAAGACTTAAATATAAGACCAGAAACCAAAAGACTCCTAGAAGAAAACATACCAAAAAAAGCTCCTTGACATGGGTCTTAGCAATGATTTTTTGGATATAACAACTGAAGCATAAGCAACAGAATAAAAAATAAACAAATAGGGCTACATCAAACTAAAAAGCTTCTGCAGATCAATAGAAATCAACAAAATGGAAAGAAAATGTATAGAATGGGAAAATATTTGCAAACCATATATCTGATAAGGGATTAATATCTAAAATATATAAAGAACTCATACAACTCAGTAGCAAAGAAAAAACAAGCAAATAGTCCAGTTAAAAAAATGGTCAAAGGACTTTAATAGACATTTTTTTCCAAAGAAGGTATACAAATGGCCAACAAGTACACAAAAAGATGCTCAACATGACCAATCAGAAGGGAAATGCAAATCAAAACCACAATTTGATATCACCTCATGCCTATTGGAATAGCTATTATCAAAAAGACAAGAGATAACGAATGCTAGCAAGGTTGTGGAGAAAAGAGAACACTGTTGGTAGGATTGTAAATTGGTACAACCACTATGGAAAGATGTATGCATGCTCCTCAAAAACTTAAAAATAGAATTACCATATGATTTAGCAATTCCACTTCTGGGAATATATCTGAAGGAAATGAAAACATTATGTCACAGAGATATCTTCATTCTCATGTTCATAGCAGTGTTATTTGCAATAGCCAACATGGAAACAACCTAGGTGTCCATTGATGTATTAATGGATAAAGAAGTTACAGAATGGAATATGAAAATGGAATATTATTCCACCATAAAAAAGAAAAACATCCTGCTATTTATGACAACATGGGTATGCCTCGAGGGCATTATTGTAAGTGAAATAAATCAGGCAGAGAAAGACACATACTGTATAATCTCATATGTGGAATCTAAAACAAAAGAAAACAAAACAAAACCCCCCACTAAACTCATAGAAAAAGAGATTGCATTTGTGGTTGCTAGAAGTGGGGGGGGGGAAGAGAATTGGTTAAAGATCAAAATGTATAAACTTCCAGTTATAAGATGAATAATTTCTAAGGATGTAATGTACATCATAATGACTAGAGTTAACACTGCTGTATGGTATATATATTTGAAAACTGTTAAGAGAGTAGATCCTAAGAATTCTCATCACAGGGAGAAAGTTTTTTGTATCTATATGAGATGATGGACGCTAACTAAACTTATTGAGGTAATCATTTCACAATATATGCGAAGTCAAATCATCATTCTGTACACCTTAATTGGAAACAGTGATGTATGTTAATTATATCTCAATAAAACCGGGGCAAAAAGAACTACAACCATCAATGTTTCCTTTGAGCTTAACTGCTGTTAGGGTAGCTTCAGGTGGAATTGGGGATGTGCTAGATGACATTGATAGTCCTATTTTTCACCCTTTTCTGTATTCATGTCCTTTGCCATGCACCTTTCCTATTCCTAACATTAGAGTCAGAATTTATTTCCCTACCCTTTGAGTTTGATCTCAGTTATGTGACTTGCTTTGGCCAGGAGAATGAAGTAGAATTGATGATGCCCTAGTTTTGAAGTCAGGCCTCGAGTAGCTTTGTGTGTTCCTGGTCCTCTTGTGCACTTATGCCTTTACTGTGAGAAAGACATATTCAGGCTATCTGATAGACTCAGGAGGCAAATGATAGCCATGTAGAGCAGACCTGCGGCCTAAGACGTTCAGCCTAGTGCACCCTAGTGCAGAGCTCCCAAATGACCTGTAGACAACTCAACAGGCCAGCCAACTTGCAGATGTAAATGCATGGCAAGTCCAACAAAGGTCAGATAAACCCTGGCTTACCCCTTATCATGTGAGCTGTAACAGTAAGTAAATATTGTTTTAAGATACTCAATTTTGGGGTGGTATATTATGAAGCAATAGCTAACTGATACAGGAGGACTGTTTTAGACTTTGTGCTTTAAGAGTGGGGATTTTAAGTCAGTGTGCAATGGTCAATTTTCCTTTCATTTTGCTTTTCTGGATTAGACACATGTCTATAACACTGCATCAAAAAAATCAGTTGTGGCAGAGACTGCTGCTTGATCATCAGCTTTATTCTCTCTCTTTCTCTCTTCATCCCTTTTATTAATTTTTAATTTTTGGGCACTAATACTACATTTCTGTATCCTTCTTTGTAGTTAGGTGTTGTTATGTGATGAGTTCAAGTCAGTGGAATATACTTCTCTATCAAACCTAATCATATAAATTTCCCAAGTGTTTCCCTCCCTCCCCCCACCCCCTTCTCTTTCTCTCTCTCTTTCCTTTCTTGTCTGCATGTCTGGATATTGATACTCAGGGAGACCTTAAAAGCCATATGTAAAATATGGGATAGTCTATATTAGCTTGCTCCTGAATGACTGCCCCCAGTTGCCTAGGAGAAATAACCACATTGATCTACTATGTCAACAAGAACTAAATTTTACGATGTTAAGCCATTGAAACTTTAGGATTTATGTGTTACCTTTACTAATTCAAACAGTTAAATAGGTACACTCAGAAAAACTTGCTTTTTCACTTTTATTTCCCTCCTCCTGCCATTAGTATGTTATACATGAATTTTGTATATTATTCAATATATTGATGTCCATACGCTGGTGGGGAAGGATGGACATGAAATCTTTAGTATCAAAATCTTGAATTATAACCAGACCTTTCTCTGGTTATATACTGAATATGTTTTGGGTCCTGAATGTTATGGGGTGCTGTCTTGTTCAGTTTGGGTTGCTTTAACAAAAGCACACTCAATACCATAAACTGAATGGCTCAAACAACAGAAATTTATTTCTCACAGTTCCAAGGGCTGATAATTCTGAGATCAGGGCACCAGCATGGTCAGATTCTGGTAAAGGCCCTCTTCCTGGTTCACAGAAGGCTTTCCTTTTGCTGTGTCTTCAGATGCAGAGAAATCATTTCTCTTGTGTCTTTCCTTACAAGAACATTAATCTCATTCATGAGGGCTCTACCCTCATGACCTAAGGCACCATGTCCAAGTATCATCACATTGGGGATTATGGTTTCAACGTCTGAATTTTGGGGAGAAACAACATTTGGTCCATAGCAGACATCAAGAGCTCATGAGCGGATGATGTTCCCTCAGGGAACAGGCATCTCTGAACTAGAGGGTGACACTAAGTTGACACTTTTCTTAATAATTCTGTTGTTCTGGGGTTTGAAGGAGGATGGAGCTAAGGGATTACAAAACATGGCAGCATGAGAAAAGTTTTTTTTTTGTTGTTCAAGCGGTACTCCTTTGAATAAGCTTGCAAGTACTCCTAATCTTGATCCCTTAATGTGCCCAATAAGACACTATCAATGCACATTTCTAAGTTGTGCACTGCAAGCCAGACTGGATTCTCTTTTCTCTCCAGTTCTGCAAGATTTCAAGGTGCTTCTCAAAGGAGACTCTGTTTCTAGTCAAATACCAGCAGCTTTGGCGGTCACTGGATTATTACAAACAGGTGCATTTGGAAGATAAGCCCAATAGTAGTTCATTGTTCTCTCTCCTGTTTGGCTGCTGCTTATTGGCTCTGGAATGAAAACAGAACACTTCCTTTGCCTTTAACAAAAGGCCTGTTTTCCTTGCCTTCCTCTCTTCATTAGAAAACACCAGATGTGCATGAGGCAGTGGGAGGTCCAATTCAGTTCTAGGATGGCTGGTTATTGGAAAGCAGTGAAAAGGATTCTGAAAACCCAGCTCTTCAAAGAATCCCAAACAAAGCCTTTGTGTTCTTAACTGCAAAGCTAAGTTAATTTCTTACCAGATACAGTAGTAGCAGTTTCCAATTAGAACTACAAGCTAGGACACTCAAGGCCAACTTTGGTGTGCATTTGTGGGAGATGGTGGTGGAGCCACCATAGCTTTGTTATTAAAGTAACTTTACCCTACTGGAAGTGAAAAGACACATATGCTTAGGAATAATGTATGGAAATTTGTCATATCACTGAAAAAAATTCATACTTTTACATATCAGTATAATTGCTATCACTTTCACTTTGTTATGTTCTTTTTTTAAAAATAAAAATGCTTACTCATTTTTGGGAGAGAGAGCATGAGGAGGGCAGGAGCAGAGAGAGAGAGGGTAACAGAGGATCTGAAGTGGGCTCTATGCTAACAGCAGTGAGCCCAATGCGGGGTTTCAACTCGTGAACAGTGAGATCATGACCTAAGTCTGTCGGATGCTTAACTGACTAAGCCACCCAGGTGCCCCTCATTTTGTTATGTTCTTCATGGGTAGTTGAAATTTAGTCAAATTCTAGTTATGTTTGCCCACCACTGTATGGTTTTCAAAGTGCATTCTTACACATTTTTACATAATTCTCACAACTGGAGAAAGTTTTCACCACCTGTTACATATAAGGAAACTGAGACTGGGGTGAAAAAAACCCCTCCTGGTCAGTGTTGGTAATGAGGCTGGAAATTCACATCTCCTCAGTCTACATCTGGGGCTCAAAACACCGTGGTTCTTTTTACAGGATCAAGGATACAGCATTTAAGGTCTAGATTTCCTGTGTATGTATGTGTGTGTTATGTGATGTATCTAGAAAAATACCTTCTTGTTCCTGTTAATTCAAGATATTGTCAGGGAATTATTCAGCTATTACTATCACCATTTTATAAGCTTCCTTTATCACCACTTTCATGTTGAATGGTATGTGGGGGAGGGTGGTCATAAAGCCTCTTAAACTCAGGCTTTGAAGCCATGTTACTAGCTATCACGTATTTTTCTCATCAACAAAATGGGATAATGATAGTATATTAGTTTGCTATTAGTAATATTAGTGTATTAGTATATTCGTAATCAAGTATCACAAACATAGTGGCTTAAATTGCAGAAATTTATGGTCTCAAAGTTCTGGAGGCTAAAAGTCCAAGATGAATATGTTGGCATGACCACACTCCCTCTGAAGCTGCTAGAGAAAGATCTATTTTAGGCTTCTCTCATAGCTTCTGGTAGTTCCTTGGCTGGTGGCAGCATAACTCCAATCTTTATGTGGTGTTCTCTCTGTACCTGTGTATCTGTCTCTTCATATGGTGCTCTTTTTATAAGAACATGAATCATATTGGATTAGGGGCCCACCATACTCCAGCATGACTCATCCAAACTAATTATATCTGCAACAAACCCATTTCCAAATAAGGTCACGTTCTGAAGTACTGGAGGTTAGGACTTCTACATGTAAATTTTTGAAGGGGACACAACTTAACCCATGAAAAACAGTATCTATCTCATTAGGTTATTGTGAAGATTAAATGAAATTATGTCTGAAAAATCCTTATCATGGAGATGTCAATGGAGTGCCAAAATTCAGAAATATTTGCTGTTATTTTTGTTGTTGAGAGTTTGCATTTCTTTGACTGAAGGTAGCAGAAAGTACAGTTTTAGTCTTTTTAGAAAAATAAGCTAGTTGGCATCTTTCTCCTCAACCTTAACTGCCTATCCTTTCTGCTGCTCCAAGTCAGTGAGAAAAATAAGGAGCCAGGGACAGTTCTCTCTAGGTGGGAATCACCAGACATGCAAGAGGATGCACTCTTTCTGTTCATTATTTTTTTTTGAAGGGAACAGATACAAAATGATCATTTGAGATGAAACCCACTTCAAGTTTGGCAAACTGATTTCTATTTGCCTCTCACTATACATGACCTTGAGTGAATTAACCAACCCCTAAAAGTCCTAGGAAATCATAATGACAGAAGGTAAATCAAATAATAAGTTATATTCCAATAAGTTTATGTAGGTCCACATTCGTACCACCACAGACAAATAAGTGTTATTTTTTACAAAGTCTAGAGAAGGAGATTTTGTAACTTTCTCATTGTCAGCAAATATTGGATTTGATCTAAATCCAACAAGCTCTAGTTTAAGCCCAGTTTTGTTTGTTTGTTCCCAGTATATAAGCAGAATAACTGGTCATTGTAAATTATATTTAAAAATCCTTTAGGTATATGAGTTGTTTCTTCTGCCTTTGGAGTTCCCTCTCTTTTTCACACTGCTGACTATCTACTCAGTCACAATTTGCATGTATTTATGGGTTATACATCTTCATTTCCAGGCTTGAAAATTTCTCCTTTCTTTTAGTATCATTTTTCCCTTATGCCCACAAGCAATATCCATTTGGACATTCCTCAAGTCCTATGCAGTTCTTCTTTCTCAGATTCGTAACACTGGAGCAAAAGCTTTTTCTCTTCTCTTTTTTCCTTAAATTGATCTCCAGGTACTGTAGATTCTGCCTACTTTTCTTTCATTTCCTTACCTTTTTCATCATCAGTGCCAAAATCCAGGGGTTGTTTCTGCACTCAGGCAATAGTTCCTGGTTGTTTCCAAACTTCCCATCATCTTACCATACTTTCCAGGTATCTTTGTCCAGAATCCTGGCTTCTATTAATGTGAACTTGCTATAATTCCGAATTGCCATGCATAAGTAAGGCTTCCAAGGGTAAGATTACCCAACCTCTGCACACCAGCAATACAATTCAATTATTGAGATCAATAATTAAGCAAATATTTATTGATCATGTCCAATGTTCCAGGTTCTGTGCTAAGTGCTGGGAAGGAGGTTGATGATGGAGAACTACCCTCATTTCCTTGTACATGTGACTCATTTGTTTTCCCATTCAAGCCTATGCAGATGCCAATGACCATACCAGAATGGTCTTCCTCCTCTCTGAGAGATTGTATCATTCATCCCTAAAATTCATTTCCTTCTCTAAGTTTTCTTGAACTAACTACACAGCTTAGATTACTCCAGCCACAGCTGGTCCCAATTACTGAAACATCTGTAGAGCTGCCCTTAGTAATATGCATGTTTTATAAATACACATGGTTTCAATTATTTGTTGCATCTCCTTATTTAGAAGCCCAACTGTTAGAACTGAACAGAGTGGCCTAGTATGTCCTATTAATATGCTCCTCACCTTTTTCGAGACTAAGTTCTCTGACTGAATCTGTCAGTTTTAGTCAGGAGACAAAAAACACAGCTGTTTCAACAGAAAGAGTTTAATATAACAAATTGTTAACCAAGTGTTGGAGATCCAGAAAGGCAAAAGGTTACAACTGTAATAAACTGTTCCTACCTCTAGGACTGGGAAATACAGAGAGGAGGTTGGGATTATTAAAATTTAGTAATTTGGAGGAGGGGGTACTGCTCAACTGGTGCTGATATGTTTGAGGAAACAAATGCCAGTGCCATGGTGAGGAATTCTTACTTGAACGATGCTGACAGAGACAGTGAGCAAATGGGGATAAGTTCCCTCTCCCTCCACCATCCTCACAGACTCTCTCATGCGCTCCCTATTGGCAGAGTCTAATAGGGCAAAGCTGACCAAGGAGAAAAGTGTCTAGCTGACTCTCAGCTCCTACCTCAGAGAAGAGAACAGAGCAGGGCAGGGTGGGTTTGGAGCTGAGAGAGAAAAGCTTTATAACCAAGAAAGTCACTTGAGAAAATTCTTTACTGTGCAGTTGACCATGGAAATCTAAAAGTAGACATTTAAACTGAATCCCACCCTTCACCCATGACCCTAACTCATTTTCTGTACATTTTACTCCCCCAAAGAAATCCATTGTGTTTGCATTTTAAGAGAAGGAGAGCAGTATTTAAAATTAGCACACAGTAGCAAACTTTAAGAATTTGTTAATGGGGTTTTCATGTGTTTTCAGGAGCAGTCAGTGGGGGATATTCTGCAAAACGGAGCCTTGCCTGCTACACTGCACCACACAGATAACGATGTCCTGGGTGAGCTTGGGAGAGGCTGGCTGGTATCACCTCGCTCCAGTGAGCCTGTGACCAGACATCTTAAGCCAAGCAACAAAGAAAACATGTGTGCTTTCCTGCTGAGCTGAAAGTGGCTGTTGGAGAATTTCATTGAGACTTAATTTGTTGGAAGGCCTTTTCATCTTTATGCTATGTGTTGAGGGAAGGTGATGATTGTTTATTCTTTGTAATTTCTTCCATTTCTGGTTATGCTCTGCTCAGAAGACTGCAGCTTTCAATTACACAGGTAGAAGGTCTTCAGATTATTTTTTAAAAGACTTTTTCCCCTCAGAATAAAAGGGATACATGCTCACTGTAGATAATTTATAAAACACAGTCAAGCAAAAAGAAGAGAATCTAAAAATCACCTGTAATTCTGCTTTCCAGAGATAACCACTATTAATATTGTGAACGTAGTGTTACATATCGTTCTATATGTATATATATGTATGTTTTTATATATACACAAATATTTTAAAATATGTACTTTAAATGTGTTTATACTTAAAGGTAGTATATGTGTATTACAAAAATAGTTCTTTGCTGTTTATTTTGGAATCTTCCATTTAACAATAAATTTACCTCTTGTAATAAAATTTCTAAATTGTTCTCTGTAGTACGTATTTTTCCTGTTCAGTTCTTCCGGTTACATCCTGCTGGCTGCAAAGTGGAAACAATTTCACATGCTGGTCATGTGTATTCCTTAGTTGCTTATATATATTTGCTTCAAAAATTGTCTTCATATTCCATACATAACATGGTATCCCAGAAAATGAAGGGATATGTAGATAGACAAAAATTTTCAAAAGTACTGAAGCATAACAACTTAAGTTGGTCTTAAACCCTTTCCTACTAGTCAAGATTCTACCCACTTCTGATCTTCACAAAGATTTCTCTATTTGGGAGTGCACTTGTCTAAGCAAACAGTGAATCAGCAGGTAAGTTCCAGTTTGGGCAACTTAACTTCAAGATAACATGCCTGCCTTCCTATTTCAGTTCATTATATATCTCTATATGCAGAATATTGCTCCCAGTATTTCCCTTAGCCATATAGATCATTGAAACTAATTATTACCAAGAGGAAAAGGAAAGAGGTCAAATGAATTTAAATGACATAATTTATTTAACCTAATAAATGAAAATATCATTTCTACATATAATCAAGATGAAAAATATATTGTTGATATATATTATTTTTTCATATTAATCTTTGAAAATTGGTGTATGCTTTGTACTTACAATATATCTCAATTTGTGAGCTAAATTTTTATTGGGAATAATTGAACTGGATTTAGATTTCATATAATTTTCAGTTGAAAAAGTAGATTCACATACCTAAGTTCTTCCAAACATACTCAACAGTTTTTCAATAACTTAAATCAAGCAAGTACCATAAAAAATCATGTGCCTTTACTATTTGCATCCACATTGACAAAACTGGTTTAAAGCTTTTAGAAGCAATGATTTGATTTGAATAAAAAGCATATCAATTTCAAAACTATATCTTTCCAAGTTAACTAAATTCACTAAATATTGTGTCAACTCAGTGAGATTAACAGGCTCAAAAAGAAATATATAAATTGAAAAACAAGTCAATTAACCAAAATAAGAAAGAGTTTTTTCAAGTTTTTCCTGTAGTATTTTTGTAGTCAACTTATATAATGCTATCAATTATAAGTGCATCTTCTACATATCATTTCACATTAGAAAACACAGGGAAAATGCCCTGCAGTTTGGTGCTACTGCATCTCTGACAAATGCCTGGTCTGACTCAACTCAAGCCCAAAGTGGGCCCAGACTGACCAACTAATGGCACAGGGACAAAACACTGCCCACAGCAGGCAATGAGAGTCACTGCGGATGAATGGACTGAGAAAAGCAGCTAAGATACAATAGCAGAGCATAGGAAACACAAATAGGAGACACCCCTGAAGAGTCAGGCTCTGATGAACAGTGGCATTGCACTGAAGGGCACTAGAGGACCTCTAATTCATAAAGTCATTACTTTCGAAAGCAGGAGACATAGCTGACTTTCCTGACACATAGAAACAGACACAGAGATTTAGACAAAATGAGGAAAGAAGAATATATTTTAAGTGAAAGAACAGGTCACAGCAAGAGAGCTAAATGAATTGGAGATAAGTAATATTGCTGATAGATAATTTTAAATAATGGTCATAAAGATACTCAGTGGATTTGAGAAAAGAGTGGAGGACCTCAGTGAGACCCTCAACAAGGAGACTGAAAACCTAAAAAAAGAACTAATCACAGATGAAGAACACAATAAATGAAATTAAAAATACACTAGGATAAAACAGATAGTAGATTAGGGAATAAGAATAATGCATCAGAGTACTGGAAGACAGAGTAACGGAAAGCAATCAAGGTGAACAGGTGAGATGATAGATAGATAGATAGATAGATAGATAGATAGATAACTCAGCAGCACCATCAAGTGTGATAACATTCACATTATAGGGATCCCAAAAGGAGAAGAGACAGAAAAGGGGACAGAAAATTTACTTAAAGAAATAATAGCTGAAAACTTCATGAATATGGGGAAGGAAACAGATACCCAGATCTAGGAGGACCAGAGAGCCCCTAACAAAATCAAGGAGAGGAACATCAGGACACAGTAATTAAACTAACCAAAAGCAGTGATAAAGAGAGAATTTTAAAAGCATCAAGAAAAAAGAAAACAGTTATTTATAAGGAAAACCCAGTAGGGCTATCAGCATATTTTTCAGAAGAAACTTTGCAGGTTAGAATTTTGAAAGCAGCAAGAGAAAAGAAAACAGTTACATATAAGGAAAGCCCAGTAGGGCTATCAGCAGATTTTTCAGCAGAAACTTTGCAGGCTAAAAAGGAATATATATTTTAATCATATATTCAAAATGTTGAAAGGAAAAAACCTGTAGCCAAGATTATTCTATCCAGCAAGGTTATCATTCAGAATAGAAGGAGAGATAAAGAATTCCCCAGGCAAAGAAAGTTAAAGGAATTAATGACCACTAAACCAGCCTTACAAGAAATGTTAAAAGGTACTCATAGAGTGGAAAGCAAAGGCCATAAGGAGTAAGAAAAGTAGGAAACATAAAAGCGATAAAATTAAAGCATAAAAGCAGTAAAATAAAGTAAAAAAAACTCTCTAAAAATTAGTCAAGGGATTCACAAAATAAAATAATGTAAAGAATAACACCATATACCTCAAACATAAGGGTGGAGAGGTGTAAAAATTTAGTGCTTTTAGAATGAGTTCAAACTCATGTGACCATCAATGTAATATGATGCTATATGAAGAAGACGCTATGTATGAACCTAATGGTAACCACAAATGAAAAACTGGCAAAACTGGCAATAGATATGCAAAAAATAAAGAGAAAGGAGTCCAAGTGTATCACTAAAGAAAGCCATCAAACCACAAGAGAACAGAGAAAGAGAAGAAAGTAACAGAGTAATACACAATAATAAAGCAAGTAACAAAATGGCACTAAGTACATACCTATCAATAGTTGTTTTTAATGCAAATGGACTAAATACTCCAATCAAAAGGCATAAGGTGATGGAATGGATTAAAAAGCAAGACCCACTGGGGCACCTGGGTGGCTCAGTCCATTACGCATCTAACTTTGGCTCAGGTCATGATCTCACAGCTTGTGAGTTCAAGCCCTGCATTGGGCTCTGTTCTGAAAGCTTAGAGCCTGGAGCCTGCTTCAGATTTTGTGTCTCCCTCTCTCTCTGCCCAACCCTGCTCACATTCTGTCTCTCTCTCCTTCAAAAATAAATAAACATTAAAAAAAACAAGACCCATACATGCTGCCTATAAAAGACTCATTTCAGACCTATAGACACATGCAGATTGAAAGTGAATGGTTAATGAAGCATTTATCATGCAAATGGATGTGAAAAGAAACCTGAGGTAGCAAGAGACAAAGAAGGACACTACATAATCATAAAGGGGAAAATCCAAAAAGAAGATATAATTATTGTCAATATTTATGCACTCATAAGGAAGGACTCAAATAAATAAATCAGCTATTAACAAACAGAAAAGAAGTAACAGATAGTATGACAATATAGTAAAAGACTTTAATACCCTACTCACACCAAAAGATAGATCATCCAAACAGAAAACCAGTAAGGAAACAGTGGCTTTGAATGACACACTGAATCAGATGGTATTAAGAGATGTATTCAGAACATTCCATCCAAAAAGAGAAGAATACATATTCTTTTCAAGTGCACATGGAACATTCTCCAGAATAGATCACATATTAGGCCACAAAACATGTCTCAACAAATTTGGAAAGATAGAAGTCATGCCATGCATCTTTTCTGACCACAATGCTACGAAACTGAAATGAACCACAAAAAAATCTTGAAAGAACTAAATACATAGAGGTTAAATAACATGCTACTAAACAATATATGGGTCACCAAAAATCAAAGAATAAGTAAAAAAATATACATGGAAACAAATGAAAACAAAACACTCCGAAATCTTTGGGATGCAGCAAAAGTTGTTGCAAGAGGGAAGTATATAGCAATAGAGGCCTACTCCAAGAAGCAAGGAAAATCTCAAACAACCTAACCTTAGACTTAAAGAAGTGGGAAAAAGAAGAACAAACAAAATTCAAAACCAGTAAAAGGAAGGAAATGATAAACATTACAGAAGAAATAAATGAAATAGAAACTAAAAGAACACTAGAATTCATCAATGAAACCAGGAGCTGGTTCTTTAAAAAGATCAACAAAATTGATAAACCTTTAGCCAGACTTATCAAAAAAAGGGGGAAAAGACTCAAAGAAATAAAATCAGAAATGAAAGAGGAGAAATTACAACCAACATTACAGAAACACAAAGGATTTTAAGAGAATATTATTAAAAATTATATGCCAACAAAGTAGACAACCTAGAAGAAATGGATAAATTCCTAGAAACATATAATCTCCCAAAACTCAATCATGAAGAAACAGAAAATTTGAACAGACCGATTACCAGCAAGGAAATTGAACTGGTAATAACAAACTCCCAACAAACCAGAGTTCAGGACTAGAAGTCATCACAAGTAAATCATACCAAACATTTAAAGAAGAGTTAGTACCTATTTTTCTCAAAGTATTCCAAAATGTGAAGGGGAAGGAAAGCTTATGAATTAATTCTATGAGGCCATCATTACTCTGAGATCAAAACCGGCTAAAGACACTACAAAAAAAAGAGAATATCAGGCCAATATCTCTGATGAAGATAGATGCAAAAATCTTCAACAAAATATCAGCAAACCAAATCCTACAATACATTAAAAAAAATCATTCACCACGATCAAGTGGGATTTATTTCTGGGATGCACAGATAGTTCAATATCTGCAAATAAATCAATATGTTAAATCATATCAATAAGAAAGGATAAAAACCATATAATCATTTCAGTAGATGCAGATAAAACATTTGACAAAGTACAATATCCATTCATGATAAAATCCTTCAAAAAGGTTTAGAGGGAACATATCTCAACAAAATAAAAGCCATATATGAAAATCCACAGCTAACATCATCCTCAATGGGGAAAAACTTAGAGCTTTTCCCCTAAGATGAGGAACAAGACGAGGATGTCCACTCTCACCACTTTTATTCAAGATGGTATTGAAAGTCCTAACCACAAGAATTAGACAACAAAAAGGAATAAAAGGCATCCACATTGGTAAGAAAGAAATAAAACCTTTACCATATGGAAAACCCTAAGACTCCACCAAAAATCTACTAGAACTGATGTATTAATTCAATAAGATCACAGGATGCAAAATAATATACAGAAATCTGTTGCAGTTCTATACACTAATAATTAGCAGAAAGAGAATTAAAGAAAATAGTCTCATTTAAAATTGCACAAAAAAATAATAAAATATCTAGGAATAAACTTAACCAAGGAAGTGAAAAACCAGTACTCTGAAAATTATAAAACATTGATGAAAGAAATGGAAGATGACACAAACAAAGGGAACATAACCCATGCTCATGGATTGGAAAAACAAATATTGTTAAAATGTCCACAAAACAACCTATGGATTTAATGCAATTCCTGTCAAAATACCAATAGCATTTTTCATGGAATTAGAACAAATAGTCTTAAAATGTGTATGGAACCACAAAGGATGCTGAAAGGCCAAAGAAATCTTGAAAAAGAAGAATAAAATTGGAGGTATCATAATCCCAGATTTCAAGATATACTACAAAGCTGTAGTAATCAAAACAGTATAATACCATCAAAAAAAGACACACAGATCAATGGAACAGAATAGAGAGCCCAGAAATAAACCCACAATTATGTGGTCAGTTAATCTTCAACAAAGAAGGCAAGAATATGCAATGGGAAAAATACAGTCTCAGCAGCAAATGGTGTTGTGAAAACTGGACAGCAACATGTAAAAGAATGAAACTGGACTACTTTCTTACACCATACACAAAAAATACACTCAAAATTGATTAAAGAGCTAAATGTGAGGCCTGAAACCATAAAAATCCTAGAGGTTAGCACAGGCAATAATTTTTCTGACATCAGCTGTAGTGACATTTTTCTAGATATGTCTCCTGAAGCAAGGGAGACAACAGCAAAAGGAAACTACTGGGACTACATCAAAATAAAAAGTTTCTGCACAGAAAAGCCAACCCACTGAATGGGAGAAGATATTTGCAAATGACACATCCAATAAAGGGTTAGTATCCAAAATATATAAAGAATTTACACAACACCCAAAATCAAGTAATCCAATTAAAAAATAGGCAGAAGAATAAACAGATATTTCTCCAAAGGTGATATAGATGGTGAACAAATACATGAAAACGTGCTCAATATCACTTATCATTAGGGAAATGCAAATCAAAACCACAATGAGATAATCACCTCAAATCTGTCAGAATGGCTAAAATAAAATTTAAAAAAGCAAGAGACAACAAGTGTTGGTGAAGATGTGGAGAGTCAGTGAAATCTCTAACAAAATAACAATGGCATTGTTCACAGAACCAGAGCAAATAATTCTAAAACTTGTATGAAACCATAAAAGACTCTGAATAGCCAAAGAAATCTTGAGAAAGAAAAAAGTTGGAGGTATCACACTCCTAGATTTCAAACTGTTCTACAAAACTGTAGTAATTGAAACATTTTTGTGTTGTGGCACAAAAATAGGCACACAGATCCATGGAACAGAATAAAGAGCCCAGAAATAAACACATTAGTATATGGCCATTTATTTACAACAAAGGAAGCAAGAATATACAGTGATGAAAAACAATCTCTTCAATTAATGGTGTTGGGAAAACTAGACAGCTACATGCAAAATTATGAAATTGGATCACTTTCTTACACTAAACACAAAAATAAACTCAAAATGGATTAACTTAAATGAAAGATCTGAAACCATAAAACTCCATAAAAAAACATAGGCTGTCAATTCTTAGACATCAGCCTTAGCAATGTTTTCTGGTGTGTCTCTCCAGTCAAGGGAAACAAAAGCAAAAATAACAATGGGGACTACACCAAACTAATGGGGATTACACTTTTGCACAGTGAAGGAAATTATCAACAAAACACAAAGATAACCTACTGAATGGGAGAAAATATTTTCAAATGACATATCTGGCAAGGGAGTATCCAAAATACATAAAGAGCTCATACAACTCAACATCCAAAAAATTAAAATAATCTGGTTTTAAAAATGTGCAGAGAACCTGGAGAGACATTTTTCAAAGAAGACATACAGATGGCCAACAGACACATGAAAAGATGCTCAAAATCACTAATCATCAAGGAAATGCAAGTCAAAGCCACAATGAGATAACATCTCATACCAGCCAGAATGGCTAGTATGAAAAAGACATGAAATAACAAGTGTTGGCAAAGACGTGGAGAAAAAGAAACACCCTGAACTGTTGGTGCAGCCACTATGGAAAACATGAAGCTTTCTCAAAAAAATTACAAATGGAAATACCATACAACCCAGTAATCCTACATTTGGGTATTTACCTGAAGAATATTTAAAACTAATTTGAAAAGATATATGCATTCCTATGTTTATTGCAGTGTTATTTATAATAGTCAAGATACGGAAGCAATTTGTGTCATTGATAGATAAATAAAGATGTGGCATATATACACAATGTAATATTACTCAGCTATAAAAAAGAATGAAATCTTTGGGTACCTGGGTGGCTTAGTCCTTTAAGTGTCCAAATCTTGATTTTGGCTCAGATCGTGATCTCATGGTTCATGAGTTTGAGCCCTGATTTGGGCTCCATGCTGACAGTGCAGAGCCTGCTTGGGATTCTCTGTCTCTCCCTCTCTCAGCCCTTCCCCTGCTCATGTGTGTGTTCCCTCTGTCTCTCTCTCTCTCTCTCTCTCTCTCTCTCTCAAAATAAATAAAAACTTTAAAGAAGAATGAAATCTTGATGTTTGAAACAACATAGATTGGCTAGGGGGAAATTACACTAAGTGAAATGAATCAAACAGAGAAAAACAAATATTATATGATTTCACTTATATGTAGAACCTAAAAGAAAAAGCAGATGAAAAACAAAGAAACAAAAAACAGACACAGACTGATAAAAAGAAAGTACAAACTGGTGGTTGCCAAAGCAGATGGGGGTGAAGGAATGGGTGAAATAGTGAAGGGAATTAATAGGTAAAATTCCTCGTTATAAAATAAATAGGTCATAAGGATGAAAAGTACAACATGTAGAATACAGTCAATAATATTGTAATAACTTCTTATGGTGACAGATAGTAACTATCCTTATGATGAGCATTTTGTAACATATTTAATGGTCAAATCCCAATGTTTTACACCTGAAACTAATATAACATAATTAAACATTTTTTAAAAGCTTTATCAGAGCAAGTTTTCTGTGCTTACTAGAATTAAATTAGTATTTATCTACCCCCACCCCCCAAATAATAACAATGTGGATGGATTTTCAAGATGGTGGCAGAGTAGGAGGACCCTAGGCTCATCTCAATGGATAAACACAACTAGATAACTATCAATTCATCCCAAACACCCCAGAAATAGCCTTGAAGACTGACAGAACAAACTCCACAACTAGAGGGAGAGAGGAGGTCACATTGAAGAAGGTAGGAAGTGCAGAGATGTGGTTTAGGAAAGAAACAGATTGTGGGTATTGTGGAGGGGAGGGAGCAGTGGTCACAGAGAAGGGCAAGAAAGAGAGAAACAGGAATGAACACACAGGGGAGTTCACAAGGAAAACATTTTCCCAAAGCCATTGGCTTGGAAAACAAGAGGTGCTGAATTCCATGATTTCTTGAAAACAGCAGGGCTTAAAGGCTCGAGTTTTAAAGGTCAGGAGCCTTGGCTGGAATAGAGCCCAGGGGGCACTGCACTGCTCCTAGAGAGAAGGCAGGCAAATAACCTGGGGACAGACAACACGGAGATAGTGATCAGAAGTGTGCCTAGGGCACACATGGGAAGATATGTACTCTTCTCGGAGCATGTCCCTGAGAAGCCATGTTAACAGAGATGTCTCTCTGAGAACAAAGGAACAGGATGATGTCATTTCCCAGCCTCACCATCTGCATAAATGCAGAGCCACATGTGGGAAACAGCACAGCTAGGACAATGGCTTCCTAACTTGCTTACACCAAGCAAGTGCAGAGCCTGCACTCTGGTGGAACTGCCCTCCTCAGTCAAGCTTGCCCTAGTCCCAGCACATTGGGCCCCTACCCCAGAACACCAGCACAAACCCATGCCCGCACAACATCTCCTGACCAGAGAGTTCTACAGGGCCACAGTTCCAGTGGAGTTGGTATCAGGTCTCATGTTACAAGCAGATCAGAGCACACCTAGTTAAAACTCACCACATTCAGTCCAAGGACTAAACACCGCCCAAAGAAGACAAGGAGAGCCTATGCAAATGACTGGCCTGAAGGACAGAGAAGACCAAACACAACTACAGAGCACACCCAGTACACACCAGAGACACTTCCTGAAGTGCCAGGCCATGGGCACTACCAAATACGTCTTCTACATAATGCCATTACTTTTAGGAGCAAACTTCTGGTTTGCTTTTCTAACACACAGAAGAAGCCAAAGACTTAGACAAAATGTCAAGGCAGAAAATTTATCTCAAATGGAAGAACAAGATAAGACCAAGGCCAGAGATCTAAGTGAAACATATATAAACAACATGCTTGATGGAGAATTTAAAGCAAAAATCCTAGATAGAACTAGAGTGTATTATGCTAAGCGAAATAAGCCAGTCAGAGAAAGACAAATATATGACTTCACTCATGTTTGGAATTTAAGAAACATGACAGATGAACATAGGGGAAGGGAAGGAAAAATAAGATAAAAACAGAGAGGGAGACAAACCATAAGAGACTCTTAAATATGGAAAACAAAGTGAGGGTTGCTAGAGGGGTGTTGGGTGGGGGGATGGGCTAAATGGGTGATAGGCATTAAGGAGGGCACTTGTTGGGATGAGTACTGGGTGTTACATGTAAGTGATGAATCATTAAATTCTATTCCTGAAATCATTATGACACTATATATTAACTAATATGGTTTTAAATAAAAAAGAAAGAAAAGGAAAGAAAGAGAGGGGGGGTACCAAGATGGCAGAACAGCATGGAAGTTTTTTGTGTGTCTCACATCCATGAAATATAGCCAGACAAACAATAAAACATCTTGCACACCTAGAAAACTGATCTGAGGATTAACACAACAATCTGCACAATCTGAACCACAGAATTCAGCAGGTACGTGGCACAGAGACGTGAACGTGGGGAGTGAGAAGCCGCTGCAGATGGAGAACCACTTTTGTGGGTGGAGAGAGGACAGAGACAGAGGGAGAATATGGGAAAAGCATCCCTCCCCAAAAGCAGCTGGAGAGAAAGTGGAAAATTGAAACAGCCACAGGGACTAAACTAAAAAGGGAGGAAGGATAAAGGAGAGGGTTTAAATTCCATTAAGACTGTAAACAAGGGGAACAGAGTCTGCAACTCCACAGCTTCATATCTGGCGGTGCTCTGGTAGGAGGGGCGAATCCCCAGGAACAGAAGAGGTTCTGGGAGGTTCTTGGGCCACATGGGGAAAAGCTGTTCCACTGCTAGAAGGACATTTGGTGGAGACTGTTGAGGCCACCTGGTCCCAGCAGACCCCAGAGAAAGCCCACATTCGCTGGTGCTGGAACAAGGTCATTAAGGGTGAAGCCTGGTGCCAGATGTGTGTTGTGATTTTTCATAATCCCTGAAACGCTGCTGCTACACTATCTCCTGCACTTTTTCTGGGGCCAGCTGGCACCTGGCCACAGTCTTGGGGCACTGGCAGCAGCAGGGTCCAGCAAGCATTCCTGGGTGAAGCCAGCATTCAGCCATTGCTCAGTGAGATGCTCCCGTAGAGGGGCTGAATCTGTCAAAGCTGCAGTCCTTCAGAAGTAAGTGGCCAAAGAAAACAATCACATCAGAGACAAAACTCAGAAGAGAGGTACTGCCTGGGGCTTGGTCACGGACAGTGAAAAAGTGGGGAGTGGACGGAGCTGAAGACAAAGGACGGGTGCATGATTGCTGATCCAGGAGAACAGAGTTCCGATAGTAGAGACTGGATAGCTGGGTGACGCCATTTTCACTGCTCCCGCGCATGTGTATACGCACCTACGAACTCCACAACAATCAACCCAAGTAGGCTAGCAGTGCCATCTACTGGAGAACGGAGCCGTTACACTAAGCTCCGCCCAACTGGGCCAACCTCGCTCTTTAGGAACACAAGTCTCACCGGCTGCTTAGTTTATGGACTATAAAGCGCTTCATAGTCTGACTTCTATGGTAAAACGAGGTAATTTCAGTCCTATTTCGATCTGTTAACAATTCCATCTATTCAATTTTCTTTTCTTTTTCTTCTCTTTTTCACTTATCTTTTTCTTGAGTACAAAAGGAGGAAAATTTCATTTTTATTTTCAATTTTTATTAAAAATATTTTTCTTTAATTTTTTACTATATTTTTTACTTTTATGTAAATTTTTTCAAATTCTATTTTACTTCCATCATTTTATTTTAGTCTACTACACTGTATTCACTTTTCCAAATTTTGAAACAATTTCCCCGTCTTCTCTTTTTTTTAACTTTTTCATTTCTTTTCTTTTTCTTTAATACACAGAGAAAAAATTCATTTTTACTTTAAATTTTTATTAAAATATTTTTCTTTATTTTTCTACTATATTCTTTATTTTGTGTAATTTTTTTCAAATTCTATTTTGCTTTCATCATTCATTTTAGTCTACTTAAGTGTATTCATTTATTTTAAATTCTCAAACAATTTCCTTTTCTCCCCTTTTTTCTCTAATCTATCAAACCACTTTCAACACTCAGACAAAAACACACCTAGAATCTAGCATCACTTATGCGATTTTTCTTGTGTGTGTGGGATTTTAATTTTTTAATTTTAATATTTTTTATTGTAACTTTTTAATTTTAATTTTTCTACCTCAATAATTCCTTTTCTCCCTTCAAAATGACAAAACGAAGGAATTTACCACAAAAGGAAGAGCAGGAAGAAACTACAGCCAGGGACTTAACCAACACAGATAGAAGCAAGATGTCTGAACCAGAATTTAGAATCATGATAATAAGAATACTAGCTGGAGTCAAAAATAGACTAGAATTCCTTACTCTGGAGATAAAAGAAGTAAAAACTAGTCAGAATAAAATAAAAATGCTATAACCGAGCTGCAATCATGGATGGATGCTGAGGCATCAAGGATGAATGAGGCAGAACAGAGAATCAGTGATATAGAGGACACACTTATGGAGAATAATGAAGCAGAAAAAAAGAGGGAGATGAAGGCAAAAGAGCACGATTTAAGAATCAGAGAAATCAGTGACTCATTAAAAAGGAACAACATCAGAATCATAGGGGTCTCAGAAGAGGAAGAGAGAGAAATAGGGGTAGAAGGGTTATGTGAGCAAATCATAGTGGAAAACTTTCCAAACCTGGGGAAAGACACAGACATCAAAATCCAGGAAGCACAGAGGACCCCCATTAGATTCAACAAAAACCAACCATCAACAAGGCATATCATAGTTGAATTCACAAAATACTCAGGCAAGGAGAGAATCATGAAAGCAGCGAGGGAAAAAAAGTCCCTAACTTACAAGGGAAGACAGATCAGGTTTGCAGCAGACCTATCCCCAGAAACTTGGCAGGTCAGAAAGGAATGGCAGGATAAATTCAATGTGCTGAATCAGAAAAGTATGCAGCCAAGAATTCTTTACCCAGCGAGGCTGTCATTCAAAATAGAAGGAGAGATAAAAAGTTTCCCAGACCAACACAAATTAAAGGAGTTTGTGACCACTAAACCAGACCTGAAAGAAATTTGAAGGGGGACTGATTCTCTGAAGGGAGAAAAGATGAAAATATAAATAAATAAATAAATAAATAAATAAATAAATAAATATAAATACCAAAATCAACAAAGATTAAAAAGGACCAGAGAACACCAGCAGAAACTCCAACTCTATAATCCTCATAATGTCAATAAATTCATATCTTTCAGTACTCACTCTAAACGTCAATAGACTCAATGCTCCAATTAAAAGACATAGGGTAACAGAATCGATAATAAAACAAGATCCATCTATATGCTGTTTACAAGAAACCCACTTTAGACCTAAAGACACCTTCAGATTGAAAGTAAGGGGATGGAGAACCATCTCTCATGCTAATGGTCAACAAAAGAAAGCCTGAGTAGCCATACTTATATCAGACAATCTAGACTTTAAAATAAAGACTGTAACAAGAGATGCAGAAGGGAATTATATCATAATCAAGGGGTCTATCCACCAAGAAGACCTTACAATTGTAAACAGTTATGCACCAAATATGAGAGCACCCAAATATTTAAATCATAATCGCAAACATAAAGAAACTCATTGATAGTAATACCATAACTGTAGGGGATTTCAACACCCCACTCACAGCAATGTAAAGATCATCTAATCAAAAAATCAACAAGGAAACAATGGCTTTGAATGACTCACTGGGCCAGATGGACTTAACAGATATATTCAGAACATTTCATCCTAAGCAGCAGAATATACATTCTTCTCCAGTGCACATGGAACGTTCTCCAGAATAGACCATATACTGGGACACAAATCAGCCATCAACAAGTACAAAAAGAGATCATACCGTGCATATTTACAGACCACAACGCTATGAAACTCAAAATTATCCACAATAAAAAATGTGTAAAGGTAACAAATACTTGGAGACTAAAGAATATCCTACTAAAGAATGAAGGGGCTAACCAAGAAATTAAAGAGGAAATTAAAAAGTATATGGAAGCCAATGAAAATGATAACACCACAACCCAAAACCTCTGGGATGCAGTAAAGGTGGTCATAAGAGGAAAGTATATAGCAATCCAGGCCTTCCTAAAGAAGGAAGAAAAAGATCTCAGATACACAAACTAACCTTACACCTTAAGGAGATGGAAAAAGAACAGCAAATAAAACTCAAAAACAGCAGAAAACAGGAAACAACAAAGATTAGAGCAGAAATTAATGCTATTGAAACCAAACCAAACCAAACCAAATGGTAGAACAGATCAATGAAACAGAAGCTAGTTCTTTGAATGAATTAACAAAATTGATAGACCACTAGCCAGTTTGATCAAAAAGAAAAAGGAAAGGACCAAAATGAATAAAATCAAGAATGAAAGAGGAGAAATCACAACCAACACAGCATAAATAAAAATAATAAGGGAATATTATGAGGAACTTCATGCCAATAAGATCGGTAATCTGGAAGAAATGGAAAAATTCCTAGAAACATATACACTACCAAAACTGAAACAGGAAGAACTAGAAAATTTGAACGGACCCATAACCAGTAAGGGAATTGAATAAGTAATCAAAGGTCTGCCAAAAATCAAGAGCCCAGGGCCAGAGGACTTTCCAGGGAAATTATACCAAATATTTAAGGAAGAGTTAACACCTATTCTCTTGAAGGTGTTCCAAAAAATAGAAATGGACGGAAAACTTCCAAACCCTTTCTATGAAGCCAGCATTACCTTGATTCCAAAAGCAGACAAACCCACCTAAAAAGGAGAACTATAGACCAATTTTCATGATGAACATGTATGCAGAAATCCTCAACAAGGTATTAGCCAACTGGATCCAACAATACATTAAAAAAAATATTCACCACGACCAAGTGGGATTTATACCTGGGATGCAGGGCTGGTTCAATGTCTGCAAAACAATTAACGTGATTCATCACATCAATAAAAGAAAGGAAAGGAACCATATGATCCTCTCAATAGATGCAGAGAAAGCATTTGACAAAATACAACATCCTTTCTTAATAAAAACCCTCAAGAAGGTAGGGCTAGAAGGATCATACCTCGAGATCATAAAAGGAATATATGAACGACCCAGTGCTAATATCATCCTCAATGGGGAAAAACAGAGAGCTTTCCCCCTAAGGTCAGGAACAAGACAGGGACATCTACTTTCACCACTGTTATTCAACATAGTATTGGAAGTCTTAGCCTCTGCAATCAGACAACACAAAGAAATAAAAGGTATCCAAATCAGCCAGGAGGAGGTCAAACTTTCACTCTTCACAGATGACATGATATTCTGTATGGAAAACCCAAAAGATTCCACCAAAAACTTCTAGAACTGATTCATGAATTCAGCAAAGTTTCAGGATATAAAATCAATGCACAGATATCAGTTGCATTCCTATACACCAAGAATGAAGAACAGAAAGAGAAATCAAGGAATAGATCCCATTTACAATTGCACCAAAAACCATAAAATACCTAGGAATAAATCTAACCAAAGAGGTGAAAAATCTATACACTGAAAACTATAGAAAGCTTATGAAATAAATTGAGGAAGGCACAAAAAAACATGGAAAAAGAATCCATGCTCCTGGATAGGAAGAACAAATATTGTTAAAATGTTGATAATACCCAAAGCAATCTACATATTCAATGCAATCCCTATAAAAATAACACCAGCATTCTTCATAGAACTAGAACAGAATAATCCTAAAGTTTTCATGGAATCTGAAAAGACCGTGAATAGGCAAAGCAATGTTGAAAAAGAAAACCAAAGCAGGAGGCACCACAGTCCCAGACTTCAAGCTATTCTACAAAGCAGTAATCATCAAGACAGTATGGTACTGGCACAAGAACAGACACTCAGATCAATGGAACAGAATAGAGAACTCAGAAACGGACCCACAAACATATGGCCAACTCATCTTTGACAAAGCAGAAAAGAATATCCAATGGAATAAAGACAGTCTCTTCAGCAAGTGGTGCTGGGAAAACTGGACAGTGACATGCAGAAGAATCAACCTGGACCACGTTCTTACATCATACACAAAAATAAACTCAAAATGGATGAAAGACCTCAATGTAAGACAGGAAGCCATCAAAATACTTGAGGGGAAAGCAGGCAACAACCTCTTTGATCTTGGCTGCAGCCTTCTTACTCAACACATCTCCAGAGGCAAGGGAAACAAAAGCAAAAATGAACTATTGGGACTTCAAAATAAAAAGGTTCTGCACAGTGAAGGAAATAATCAGCAAATCTAAAAGGCAACCAACAGAATGGGAGAATAAATTTGCAAACGACATATCAGATAAAGGCTTAGTATCCAAAATGTATAAAGAATTATCAAACTCAACACCCAAAAACAAATAACCCAGTGAAGAAATGGGCAAAAGACGTGAATAGACACCTCCAAAGAAGACATCCAGATGGTCAACCGCACAGGAAAAAATCCTCAACTTTGTACATCATCACGTAAATACAAATCAAAACCACAATGGGATATACCACCATACACATGTCAGAATGGCTAACATTAACAACTCAGGTAACAACAGATGTTGGTGAGGGTGTGGAGAAAGAGGATCTCTTTTGCATTGCTGTTGGGAATGCAAGCTGGTGCAGCCACTCTGGAAAACAGTATGGAGGTTCCTTAAAAAATTAAAAATATAACTCCCCTACTACCCAGCAATTGCACTATTAGGTATTTATCCAAGGGATACAGGTGTGCTGTTTTGAAGGGACACATGCACCCCCATGTTTATAACAGCACTATTCACAATAGCCAAAGTATGGAAAGAGCCCACATGTCCATCAATGGATGAATGGATAAAATGTGTGTGTGTGTGTGTGTGTGTGTGTATATATATGGATTATTACTCGGCAATCAAAGAGAATGAAATCTTGCCATTTGCAACTATGTGGATGGAACTGGAGGGTATTATGCTAGTGAAATTAGTCAGTCAGATGAAGACCAATATCATATGACTTCACCCATATGAGGACTTTAAGACACAAAACAGATGAACTAAAGGGAATGGAAACAAAAATAATATAAAAAGGACAAAACATAAGAGACTCATAAACATGGAGAACAAACTCAGGGTTACTGGAGGGGTTGTCAGAGGGGGAATGGGCTAAATGGGTAAGGGGCACTAAGGAATCCACTCCTGAAATAATTGTTGCACTATATGCTAATTTGGATGTAAATTATTAAAATTTTTTTTTAAATAAAATAAAAAATATTAAAGAAAGAAAGAAAGAAAGAAAGAAAGAAAAAAAGAAACCTAAGGATTCTCTCTGGGCTTGAGAAAAGAATGGAAGACATCAATGAGACCCTTACCACAGAGGTAAAACAATTAAGAAAGAATCGATCAGAAACGAAGAATGCAATAAACAAATTGGAAACAGGCTTGATGCAATCAATAGCAGGCTGGAAGAAGCAGAGGAATGAATTAATGACATAGAAGACAAAGTAATGGAAAATAACAAAACTGAACAAAAGAGAGAAAGAAGAATTGTGCAATGCAAGCTTGACTTAGGGAACTCAGTGATTCCATCAAACATAATAACGTTTATACTATAGGAAGCCAAGGAGAAGAAGGAGAAGTAAGAGAAGAAGCAGAAGAAGCAGAAGCAGAAGCAGAAGCAGAAGAAGATGAAGAAGAGAGAAAAGGGCACAGCAAACTTATTTCAAGATATAAGAGCAGAGAATCATTATTTGGCAGATAGGAAGGAAGATGGCGGCGTAGGAAAACGCTGGGCTCACCGCGCATCCTGCTGATCACTTAGATTCCACCTACACCTGCCTAAATAACCCAGAAAACCGCGAGAGGATTAGTAGAACGGAGTCGACAGAGCCAAGCGCAGACGAGAGGCCCACGGAAGAGGGTAGGAAGGGCGGCGAGGCGGTGCGCACTCCACGGACTGGCGGGAGGGAGCCAGGGCGGAGGGGCGGCTCGCCAGCCAAGCAGAGCCCATGAGTCTGGCTTGCAAAAGCGGAGGGAACTGATGGACTGTGTTCCGACAGCAAGCGCGACTTAGCATCTGGGAGGTCATAAGTTAACAGCTCTGCTCGGAAAGTGGGAAGGCTGGAGGACAAAGGGAGGGAGAGCTGCTGAGCCCCCGGACGACAGAGCTCAGTTTGGCGGGGAACAAAGGCGCTCGCTAGCGCATCTCCCCCGCCCATCCCCCAACCAAAATCCCAAAGAGAACCAGTTCCTGCCAGGGAACATGCTCGCTCCACGCAAACACCCAACTCTGCGCTTCTGTGGAGCCAAACCTCCGGCAGCGGATCTGACTCCCTCCCACTGCCACAGGGCCCCTCCTGAAGTGGATCACCTAAGGAGAAGCGAGCTAAGCCTGCACTTCCTGCCCCTGTGCACCTTGCCTACCCACCCCAGCTAATACGCCAGATCCCCAGCATCACAAGCCTGGCAGTGTGCAAGTAGCCCAGACAGGCCATGCCATCCCACAGTGAATCCCGCCCTAGGAGAGGGGAAGAGAAGGCACACACCAGTCTGACTGTGGCACCAGCTGTGGGCTGGGGGCAGACATCAGGTCTGACTGCGGCTCCGCCCACCAACTCCAGTTATACACCACAGCACAGGAGAAGTGCCCTGCAGGTCCTCACCACACCAGGGACTATCCAAAATGACCAAGCGGAAGAATTCCCCTCAGAAGAATCTCCAGGAAATAACAACAGCTAATGAGCTGATCAAAAAGGATTTAAATAATATAACAGAAAGTGAATTTAGAATAATAGTCATAAAATTAATCGCTGGGCTTGAAAACAGTATACAGGACAGCAGAGAATCTCTTGCTACAGAGATCAAGGGACTAAGGAACAGTCACGAGGAGCTGAAAAACGCTTTAAACGAAATGCATAACAAAATGGAAACCACCACGGCTCGGATTGAAGAGGCAGAGGAGAGAATAGGTGAACTAGAAGATAAAGTTATGGAAAAAGAGGAAGCTGAGAAAAAGAGAGATAAAAAAATCCAGGAGTATGAGGGGAAAATTAGAGAACTAAGTGATACACTAAAAAGAAATAATATACGCATAATTGGTATCCCAGAGGAGGAATAGAGAGGGAAAGGTGCTGAAGGGGTACTTGAAGAAATCATAGCTGAGAACTTCCCTGAACTGGGGAAGGAAAAAGGCATTGAAATCCAAGAGGCACAGAGAACTCCCTTCAGACGTAACTTGAATCGATCTTCTGCACGACATATCATAGTGAAACTGGCAAAATACAAGGATAAAGAGAAAATTCTGAAAGCAGCAAGGGGTAAACGTGCCCTCACATATAAAGGGAGACCTATAAGACTCGTGACAGATCTCTCTTTTGAAACTTCGCAGGCCAGAAAGAATTGGCACGAGATTTTCAGTGTGCTAGACGAAAAAATATGCAGCCGAGAATCCTTTATCCAGCAAGTCTGTCATTTAGAATAGAAGGAGAGATAAAGGTCTTCCCAAACAAACAAAAACTGAAGGAATTTGTCACCACTAAACCAGCACTACAGGAGATCCTAAGGGGGACCCTGTGAGACAAAGTACCTGAGACATCACTACAAGCATAAAACATACAGACATCACAATGACTCTAAACCCATATCTTTCTATAATAACACTGAATGTAAATGGATTAAATGCGCCAACCAAAAGACATAGGGTATCAGAATGGATAAAAAAACAAGACCCATCTATTTGCTGTCTACAAGAGACCCATTTTAGACCTGAGGACACCTTTAGATTGAGAGTGAGGGGATGGAGAACTATTTATCATGCGACTGGAAGCCAAAAGAAAGCTGGAGTAGCCATACTTATATCAGACAAACTAGACTTTAAATTAAAGGCTGTAACAAGAGATGAAGAAGGACATTATATAATAGTTACAGGGTCTATCCATCAGGAAGAGCTAACAATTATAAATGTCTATGCGCCGAATACGGAACCCCCAAATATATAAAACAATTACTCATAAACATAAGCAACCTTATTGAGAAGAATGTGGTAATTGCAGGGGACTTTAACACCCCATTTACAGAAATGGATAGATCATCTAGACACACGGTCAATAAAGAAACAAGGGCCCTGAATGAGACATTGGATCAGATGGACTTGACAGATATATTTAGAACTCTGCATCCCAAAGCAACAGAATATACTTTCTTCTCGAGTAGTGCACATGGAACATTCTCCAAGATAGATCATATACTGGGTCACAAAACAGCCCTTCATAAGTTTACCAGAATTGAAATTATACCATGTATACTTTCAAACCACAATGCTATGAAGCTTGAAATCAACCACAGGAAAAAGTCTGGAAAACCTCCAAAAGCATGGAGGTTAAAGAACACCCTACTAACGAATGAGTGGGTCAACCAGGCAATTAGAGAAGAAATTAAAAAATATATGGAAACAAACGAAAATGAAAATACAACAATCCAAACGCTTTGGGACGCAGCGAATGCAGTCCTGAGAGGAAAATACATTGCAATCCAGGCCTATCTCAAGAAACAAGAAAAATCCCAAATACAACATCTAACAGCACACCTAAAGGAAATAGAAGCAGAACAGCAAAGACAGCCTAAACCCAGCAGAAGAAGAGAAATAACAAAGATCAGACCAGAAATAAACAATATAGAATCTAAAAAACTGTAGAGCAGATCAACGAAACCAAGAGTTGGTGTTTTGAAAAAATAAACAAAATTGACAAACCTCTAGCCAGGCTTCTCAAAAAGAAAAGGGAGATGACCCAAATAGATAAAATCATGAATGAAAATGGAATTATTACAACCAATCCCTCAGAGATACAAGCAATTATCAGGGAATACTATGAAAAATTATATGCCAACAAATTGGACAACCTGGCAGAAATGGACAAATTCCTGAACACCCACACTCTTCCAAAACTCAATCAGGAGGAAATAGAAAGCTTGAACATACCCATAACCAGCGAAGAAATTGAATCAGTTATCAAAAATCTCCCAACAAATAAGAGTCCAGGACCAGATGGCTTCCCAGGGGAGTTCTACCAGACGTTTAAAGCAGAGATAATACCTATCCTTCTCAAGCTATTCCAAGAAATAGAAAGGGAAGGAAAACTCCCAGACTCATTCTATGAAGCCAGTATTACTTTGATTCCTAAACCAGACAGAGACCCAGTAAAAAAAGAGAACTACAGGCCAATATCCCTGATGAATATGGATGCAAAAATTCTCAATAAGATACTAGCAAATCGAATTCAATGGCATATAAAAAGAATTATTCACCATGATCAAGTGGGATTCATTCCTGGGATGCAGGGCTGGTCAACATTCGCAAATCAATCAACGTGATACATCACATTAACAAAAAAAAAAAAAGAGAAGAACCATATGATCCTGTCAATCAATGCAGAAAAGGCCTTTGACAAAATCCAGCACCCTTTCTTAATAAAAACCCTTGAGAAAGTCGGGATAGAAGGAACATACTTAAAGATCATAAAAGCCATTTATGAAAAGCCCATAGCTAACATCATCCTGAATGGGGAAAAACTGAGAGCTTTTTCCCTGAGATCAGGAACACGACAGGGATGCCCACTCTCACCGCTGCTGTTTAACATAGTGCTGGAAGTTCTAGCATCAGCAATCAGACAACAAAAGGAAATCAAAGGCATGAAAATTGGCAAAGATGAAGTCAAGCTTTCGCTTTTTGCAGATGACATGATATTATACATGGAAAATCCAATAGACTCCACCAAAAGTCTGCTAGAACTGATACAGGAATTCAGCAAAGTAGCAGGATACAAAATCAATGTACAGAAATCAGTTGCATTCTTATACACTAACAATGAAGCAACAGAAAGACAAATAAAGAAACCGATCCCATTCACAATTGCACCAAGAAGCATAAAATACCTAGGAATAAATCTAACCAAAGATGTAAAGGATCTGTATGCTGAAAACTATAGAAAGCTTATGAAGGAAATTGAAGAAGATTTAAAGAAATGGAAAGACATTCCCTGCTCATGGATTGGAAGAATAAATATTGTCAAAATGTCAATACTACCCAAACCTATCTACACATTCAATGCAATCCCAATCAAAATTGCACCAGCATTCTTCTCAAAACTAGAACAAGCAATCCTAAAATTCATATGGAACCACAAAAGGCCCTGAATAGCCCAAGTAATTTTGAAGAAGAAGACCAAAGTGGGAGGCATCACAATCCCAGACTTTGGCCTCTACTACAAAGCTGTAACCATGAAGACAGCATGGTATTGGCACAAAAACAGACACATAGACCAATGGAATAGAATAGAAACTCCAGAACTAGACCCACAAATGTATGGCCAACTCATCTTTGACAAAGCAGGAAAGAACATCCAATGGAAAAAAGACAGCCTCTTTAACAAATGGTGCTGGGAGAACCGGACAGCAACATGCAGAAGGTTGAAACTAGACCACTTTCTCACACCATTCACAAAAATAAACTCAAAATGGATAAAGGACCTGAATGTGAGACAGGAAACTATCAAAACCTTAGAGGAGAAAGCAGGAAAAGACCTCTCTGACCTCAGCCGTAGCAATCTCTTACTCGACACATCCCCAAAGGCAAGGGAATTAAAAGCAAAAGTGAATTACTGGGACCTTATGAAGATACAAAGCTTCTGCACAGCAAAGGAAACAACCAACAAAACTAAAAGGCAACCAACGGAATGGGAAAAGATATTTGCAAATGACATATCGGACAAAGGGCTAGTATCCAAAATCTATAAAGAGCTCACCAAACTCCACACCCGGAAAACAAATAACCCAGTGAAGAAATGGGCAGAAAACATGAATAGACACTTCTCTAAAGAAGAAGACATCCGGATGGCCAACAGGCACATGAAAAGATGTTCAGCGTCGCTCCTTATCAGGGAAATACAAATCAAAACCACACTCAGGTATCACCTCACGCCAGTCAGAGTGGCCAAAATGAACAAAACAGGAGACTATAGATGCTGGAGAGGATGTGGAGAAACGGGAACCCTCTTGCACTGTTGGTGGGAATGCAAACTGGTGCAGCCGCTCTGGAAAGCAGTGTGGAGGTTCCTCAGAAAATTAAAAATAGACCTACCCTATGACCCAGCAATAGCACTGCTAGGAATTTATCCAAGGGATACAGGAGTACTGATGCATAGGGCCACTTGTACCCCAATGTTCATAGCAGCACTCTCAACAATAGCCAAATTATGGAAAGAGCCTAAATGTCCATCAACTGATGAATGGATAAAGAAATTTTGGTTTATATACACAATGGAGTACTACGTGGCAATGAGAAAAAATGAAATATGGCCTTTTGTAGCAACGTGGATGGAACTGGAGAGTGTGATGCTAAGTGAAATAAGCCATACAGAGAAAGACAGATACCTTATGGTTTCACTCTTATGTGGATCATGAGAAACTTAATAGGAACCCATGGGGGAGGGGAAGGAAAAAAAAAGAGGTTAGAGTGGGAGACAGACAAAGCATAAGAGACTGTTAAAAACTGAGAACAAACTGAGGGTTGATGGGGGGTGGGAGGGAGGAGAGGGTGGGTGATGGGTATTGAGGAGGGCACCTTTTGGGATGAGCACTGGGTGTTGTATGGAAACCAATTTGATAATAAATTTCATATATATAAAAAAAAAGAAATAAGAGCAGAAAGGTTCCCTAATCCAAGGAAGGAAACAGACATCCAAATCCAGGAAGCAGAGAGAAATCGAATCAAAATCAACAAAAGGATACCAACACAAATACATATTGTAATTAAATTTGCAAAATATAGTGATAAAGAAAAAATATTAAAAGTAGCAAAACATAGAAGTCCTTAACTTGTAAGGGAAAACCCATAATGCTAGCTGGAGATAACTCAACAGAAACTTGGAAAGCCAGAAGGCATAGCATGATACATTCAAAGTGCTGAATGGGAAAAATCTGCAACCAATAATATTCTATTTAGGAAGGCTATCATTCATAGTTGAAGGAGGGATAAAGAGTTCCATAGGCTAACAACAATGAAGGGAGTTCTTGGCCACTAAATCAGCCCTACAAGAAATATTACAGGGGACTCTTTGAATACAAAGGGGAGGCCAAAAGTGACAAAGACAAAAAAGGATCAGAGAGAATCTTCAGAAACAACAAGAAAACAAGTAATAAAGTGGCAATAAATACATATCTATCAATAATTACTTTGAATGTAAATGGACTAAATGCTCTAATAGAAAGATATAGGGTAGTTCTGGGCTCGAGGAAAATGGCAGTGTAGGAGGACGCTGGGCTCACCACGTCCTGCTAATTGCTTATATTCCATCCACATCTGCCTAATTTACCCTGATAACCACCAGAAGACTAGCAGAATGGACTCTCTGGAGCCAAGTGTAGAAGAGAGGCCTATGGAAGAGGGTAGGAAGGGCGGAGAGTTGTTGCGCATTACACAGACTGGAGGGAGGGAGCCAGGGTGGTGGAGGAGCAGCCAGCCCACCCGGCAAGGCAGAGCCCCCAAGTCTGGGTTTGCAAAAGTGGATGGGCCGGACGGAGTGTGTTCTGACAGCCAGTGGGACATAACATCTGGAATGTTATAAGTCAACAGCTCTGCTCGGAGAGTGGGAGGGAGAGTTGTTGAGCCCCGGAGGACAGACCTCAGGTTGGTGGGGAACAAAGGCACTGGGAAGCACTTTCTCCCTCGCCCATCCCCCAGCCAAAATCCCAAAGGGAGTTCCCATCACGGAAATTGCTTGCACAGCACAAACACCCAATGCTGTGCTTCTGCGGATCCATCCCTCCAACGGGTTTGCCTTCCTCCTGGTGCCACAGGGCCCCTCCTGAAGTGGACCACCAAAGGCAAAGTGAGCTGAACCTGCCCCTCCCACCTCTGTGCACCTTGTGGAACCACCCCAGCTAATACGCCAGATCCCATCGAGGCAGCACCACAAGACTGGCAGTGTGCAAGTAGCCCAGACAGAGGCCACACCACTCCACAGTGAGTCCTGCCCCTGGGAGAGGGGAAGATAAGTTACACAAGCCTGACTGTGGCCCCAGCGGTGGGCTGGGGGCACAACATCAGGTCTGACTGTGGCCCCGCCCACCAACGCAAGTTACTCCAGACAGCAAAGAGGAAGAGTCCTGAAGTTCCCCGCCACTCTAGGGACTATCCAAAATGACAAAACGGAGGAATTCTCCTCAAAAGAAACTCCAGGAAGTAGCGACAGCTAACGAACTGATCAAAAACGATTTAAGCAATATAGCAGAAAATGAATTTAAAATAATAGTCATAAAATTAATCGCTGGGCTTGAAAAAAGTATAGAGGAGAGCAGAGAATCTATTACTACAGAGATCAAGGCACTAAGAAATAGTCAGGAGGAGCTAAAAATGCTATAAATGAGCTGCAAATTAAAATGGAGGCGACCACAGCTCGGATTGAAGAGGCAGAGGAGAGAATAGGTGAATTAGAAGATAAAATTATGCAAAAAGAGGAAGCTGAGAAAGAGAGAGATAAAAAAATCCAGGAGTATGAGGGGAGACTTAGAGAACTAAGTGACATAATCAAGTGAAATAATGTACGCATAATTGGGATTCCACAGGAGGAAGAGAGAGGGAAAGGAGCTGAAGGTGTACTTGAAGAAATCATAGCTGAAAACTTCCCTGAACTGGGGAAGGAAAAACGCATTGAAATTCCAAGAGGCACAGAGAACTCCCTTCAGATGTAACTTGAATCGATCTTCCGCATGATATATCATAGTAAAACTGGGAAAATACAAGATAAAGAGAAAATTCTGAAAGCAGCTAGGGATAAACGTGCTCTAACATATAATGGGGGACTGATAAGACTCGTGACTGATCTCTCTACTGAAACTTGGCAGGCCAGAAAGGATTGGCACGAGATCTTCAATGTGATAAACAGAAAAAATATGCAGCCGAGAATCCTTTATCCAGCAAATCTGTCATTTAGAATAGAAGGAGAGATAAAGGTCCTCCCAAACAAACAAAAACTGAAGGAATTCATCACCACTAAACCAGCCCTACAAGAGATCCTAAGGGGGATCCTGTGAGACAAATACCAGACACATCGCTACAAGCATGAAACTTACAGACATCACAATGACTCTAAACCCGTATCTTTCTATAATAACACTGAATGTAAATGGACTAAATGCACCAAGCAAAAGACATAGGGTATCAGAATGGATAAAAAAACAAGACCCATCTATTTGCTGTCTACAAGAGACTCATTTTAGACCTGAGGACACCTTCAGATTGAAAGTGAGGGGATCGAGAACTATCTATCATGCTACTGGAAGTCAAAAGAGAGCTGGAGTAGCCATACTTATATCAGACAAACTAGACTTTAAAGGCTGTAACAAGAGATGAAGATGGGCATTATATAATAATCACAGGGTCTATCCACCAGGAAGAGCTAACAATTATACAGATCTATGCGCCGAATATGGGAGCCCCCAAATATATAAATCAATTAATCACAAACATAAGCAACCTTATTGATAAGAATATGGTAATTGCAGGGGACTTTAATACTACACTTACAACAATGGATAGATCAGTTAGACACAGGATCAATAAAGGAAAAGGGCCCTGAATGATACATTGGATCATATGGACTTGACAGATATATTTAGAACTCTGCATCCCAAAGCAACAGAATATACTTTCTTCTTGAGTAGCACACATGGAAAATTCTCAAAGATAGATCACATACTGGGTCACACAACAGCCCTTCCTAAGTATACAAGAACTGAGATCATACCATGCATACTTTCGGACCACAATGCTATGAAGCTTGAAATCAACCACAGGAAAAAGTCTGGAAAACCTCCAAAAGCATGAAGTTAAAGAGCACCCTACTAAAGAATGAATGGGTCAACCAAGCAATTAGAGAAGAAATTGAAAAATATACGGAAACCAATGAAAGTGAAAATACAACAATCCAAATGCTTTGGGATGCAGCAAAGGCAGTCCTGAGAGGAAAATACATTGCAATCCAGGCCTATCTCAAGAAACAAGAAAAATCCCAAATACAAAATCTAACAGCACACCTAAAGGAAATAGAAGCAGAATAGCAAAGACACCCCAAATCCAGCAGAAGAAGAGAAATAATAAAGACCAGAGCAGAAATAAACAATATAGAATCTAAAAATCTTTAGAGCAGATCAACAAAGCCAAGAGTTGGTTTTTTGAAAAACAAAATTGATAAGCCTCTAGCCAGGCTTCTCAAAAAGAAAAGGGAGATGACCTAAATAGATAAAATCATGAATGAAAAGGAATTATTACAACCAATCCCTCAGAGATACAAGCAATTATCAGGGAATACTATAAAAAATTATATGGCAATAAACTGGACAACCTGGAAGAAATGGACAAATTCCTAAACATCCACACACTTCAAAAACTCAAACAGGAAGAAATGGAAAGCTTGAACAGACCCATAGCCAGCAAAGAAATTGAATCAGTTATCAAAAATCTCCCAACAAATAAGAGTCCAGGACTAGATGGCTTCCCAGGGGAATTCTACCAGAAATTTAAAGCAGAGATAATACCTATCCTTCTCAAGCTATTCCAAGAAATAGAAAGGGAAGGAAAACTTCCAGACTCATTCTATGAAGCCAGTATTACTTTGATTCCTAAACCAGACAGAGACCCAGTAAAAAAAGAGAACTACAGGCCAATATCCCTGATGAATATGGATGCAAAAATTCTCAATAAGATACTAGGAAATCGAATTCAACAGCATATAAAAAGAATTATTCACCATGATCAAGTGGGATTCATTCCTGGGCTGCAGGGCTGGTTCAACATTTGCAAATCAATCAACGTGATACATCACATTAATAAAAGAAAAGATAAGAACCATATGATCCTGTCAATCAATGCAGAAAAAGCATTTCACAAAATTCAGCATCCTTTCTTAATAAAAACCATCGAGAAAGTCAGGATAGAAGGAACATACTTAAAGATCATAAAAGCCATTTATGAAAAGCCCACAGCTAATATCCTCCTCAATGGGGAAAAACAGAGCTTTCTCCCTGAGAACAGGAACATGACAGGGATGTTCACTTTCACCACTGTTGTTTAACATAGTGTTGGAGGTTCTAGCATCAGCAATCAGACAACAAAAGGAAATCAAAGGCATCAAAATTGGCAAAGATGAAGTTAAGCTTTCACTTTTTTCCAATGACATGATATTATACACGGAAAACCCGATAGACTCCACCAAAGTCTGCTAGAACTGATACATGAATTCAGCAAAGTAGCAGGATACAAAATCAATGTACAGAAATCAGTTGCATTCTTAAACACTAATAATGAAACAACAGAAAGACAAATAAAGAAACGGATCCCATTCACAATTTCCCCAAGAAGCATAAAATACCTAGGAATAAACCTGACCAAAGATGTAAAGGATCTGTATGCTGAAAACTATAGAAAGCTTATGAAGGAAATTGAAGAAGACATAAAGAAATGGAAAAACATTCCGTGCTCATGGATTGGAAGAATAAATATTGTCAAAATGTCAATACTACCCAAAGCTATCTACACATTCAATGCAATCCCAATCAAAATTGCACCAGCATTCTTCTCAAAACTAGAACAAGCAATCCTAAAATTCATATGGAACCACAAAAGGCCCTGAATAGCCCAAGTAATTTTGAAGAAGACCAAAGTGGGAGGCATCACAATCCCAGACTTTAGCCTCTACTACAAAGCTGTAACCATCAAGACAGCATGGTATTGGCACAAAAACAGACACATAGACCAATGGAATAGAATAGAAACCCCAGAACTAGACCCACAAAAGTATGGCTAACTAATCTTTGACAAAGCAGGAAAGAATATCCAATGGAAAAAGACAGTCTCTTTAACAAATGGTGCTGGGAGAACTGGACATCAACATGCAGAAGAATGAAACTAGACCACTTTCTTACACCATTCACAAAAATAAACTCAAAATGGATCAAGGACCTAAATGTGAGACAGGAAACCATCAAAACCCTAGGGGAGAAAGCAGGGAAACACCTCTATGACCTCAGCTACAGCAATTTCTTACTTGACACATACCCACAGGCAAGGGAATTAAAAGCAAAAATGAACTATTGGGACCTCATGAAGATAAAAAGCTTCTGCACAGCAAAGGAAACAATCAACAAAACTAAAAGGCAACCAACGGAATGGGAAAAGATATTTGCAAATGACATATCAAGAAATGGCTACTATCCAAAATGTATAAAGAGCTCACCAAACTCCACACCCTAAAAGCAAATAATCCAGTGAAGAAATGGGCAGAAGCCATGAATAGACACTTCTCTAAAGAAGATATCCGGATGGCCAACAGGCACATGAAAAGATGGTCAACATCGCTCCTCATCAGGGAAATACAAACCAAAACCACACTCAGTTATCACCTCAGGCCAGTCAGAGTGGCTAAAATGAACAAAACAGGAGACTATAGATCTGGAGAGGATGTGGAGAAACGGGAACCCTCTTGCACTGTTGGTGGGAATGCAAACCGAGTGCATACACTCTGGAAAACAGTGTGAAGGTTCCTCAAAAAATTAAAAATAGACCTACCCTATGACCCAGAAATAGCACTGCTAGGAATTTACCCAAGGGATACAGGAGTGCTGATGCATAGGGGCACTTGTACCCCAATGTTTATAGCAGCACTCTTAACAATAGCGAAATTATGGAAAGAGCCTAAATGTGCATCAACTGGTGAATGGATCAAGAAATTGTGGTTTATATACACAATGGAATACTACGTGGCAATGAGAAAGAATGAAATATGGCCTTTTGTAGCAACATGGATGGAACTGGAGAGTGTTATGCTAAGTGAAATAAGTCATACAGAGAAGGACAGATTCCATATGTTTTCACTCCTATGTGGATCCTGAGAAACTTAACAGAAGACCATGGGGGAGGGGAAGGGAAGAAAAAAAAGTTAGAGAGGGAGGGAGCCAAAACATAAGAGACTCCTAAAAACTGAGAACAAACTGAGGGTTATGGGGGGTGGGTGGGTGGGTGGGTGATGGGTATTGAGGGCACCTGTTGGGATGAGCACTGGGTGTTGTATGGAAACCAAGTTGACAATAAATTTCATATTTAAAAAAAAAGAAAGATATAGGGTATCAGAATGGATTAAAAAACAAAACCCATCTATATGCTGACTACAAGAGACTCATTTTAGGCCTAAAGGCATCTACAGATGGAAAGTGAGGGCATGGAGAAATACTTATCATGCAAATGCATGTCAAAAGAAAGCTGAAGGAGCAGCACTTACATCGGACAAATTAGGCCTTAAAACAAAGACTGTAAAAAGGGAGAAAAAAGGGCATTATATAGTCATAAAGGGAACAATACAACAAGAATATATAAAAATTGTAAGTATTTATGCCTCCATCATGAAAGCACACAGATATATAAAAAAAACAACTAATAGCAAATAGAAATGAATTAGGAGCGGACTTTAACACCCCACTTACATCAATGGACCAATCATCTAAACAGAAAATCAACAAGGAAACAATGGATTTGAATGACACACTGGACCGGATGGACTTAATAGATATATTCAGAAGATTTCATCTTAAAGCAGCAGAATACAAATTGTTTTTCAAGTGCACATGGAACATTCACCAGAATAGATTACTTACTGGGTCACAAATAAGGCTTCAAACAGTGCAAAAAGATTGAGATCATACCATGTATATTTTCTGACCACAATGCTATGAAACATGAAATTGACCACAAGAAAATATTTGGAAAGACCACGAATACATGGAAGTTAAACAACATGCTACTAAACAATGAATGGGACAAACAGAAAATCGAAGAAGAAATTAAAAAATACATAGAAACAAATGAAAATGAAAACACAATGATCCAAAACTTTTGGGATGCAGCAAAACAGTCCTAAGATGCAAGTATATAGCAATACAGGTCTACCCCAAGAAACAAGAAAAATCTCAAATAAACAACCTAAACTTACACCTGAAGGAGTTCAAAAAAGAACAAGAAATTAAGCCTAAACCAGCAGAAGGGAGGAAATAATAAAGATTAGAGAAGAAAAAATTATATATAAAATTAAAAAATAGGAGATCGGGGCGCCTGGGTGGCGCAGTCGGTTAAGCGTCCGACTTCAGCCAGGTCACGATCTCGCGGTCCGTGAGTTTGAGCCCCGCGTCAGGCTCTGGGCTGATGGCTCAGAGCCTGGAGCCTGTTTCCGATTCTGTGTCTCCCTCTCTCTCTGCCCCTCCCCCATTCATGCTCTGTCTCTCTCTGTCCCAAAAATAAAATAAATGTTGAAAAAAAAATTAAAAAAAAAATAGGAGATCAATGAAACCAGGAGGTGGTTCTCTGAATAAATCAATAACATTGACAAACCTCTAGCCAGACTTATCAAAAATAGAAAAGAAAGTACTCAAATAAATAAAATTACAAATGCAAGGATAAATAACAACCACACTACAGAAATACAAACAATATTAAGAGAATCTCATTAAAAACTATATGCCAACAAATTGGTCAACCTGGAAGAAGTGGACAACTTCCTAGAAACACACAAATTACCAAAACTGAAACAGGAAGCAATATACAACTTTAACACAGTGATAACCAGCAAAGAAATTTCATCAGAAAGCAAAAAACTTCCAACAGTCAATAGTCCAGGACCAGATGGCTTCACTGGGGATTTCTACCAAACATTTAAAAGAAGAGATAATACCTGTTCCTCTCAAACTATTCAAAAATATAGAAAAGAAGGAAAACTTCTGAATTTATTATATGAGGTCAGCATTACCCTGATACCAAAACAAAATGAAGACTCTACTAAAAAAGAGAAGTACAGGCCAATATCCCTGATGAACATGAATGCAAAACTTAGCAATAAAATACTAGCAAACTGAATCTAACAATACATTTTAAAAAATCATTCACCACAATGAACTGGGATTTATTCCTGGGTTGCAAGGGTGGTTCAATATTTACAAATCAATCAATGTGATACACCACATTAATAGAAGAAAGGAGAAGAACCATGTTATCATATCAATAGATGCAGAAAAAGCATTTGACAAAGTACAACATCCATTCATTATAAAAAACCCTCAACAGACCCAAGACTTAAGATGGCAGAGAAGTAGGGTGACCGGGATTTTCCTTGTCCCTCAAACACAGCTGTATTGAGGTCAAATCACTTGGAACACCCAGGAAATCGATCTGTGGAATGGCAGAAAGATCTCCACAGTTGGAAGGAGACAGCTTGGTAAGATCGAGGTGTGTGTATGTGAATTGGGAGAGATAAAATGGCATAGGCACAGAGGAGAGGGAACCCCTTCTGTGGAGAGACAAAAGGTAAAGAGAGAGGGGTTGTGAAAGTGCAGCATTGAGTTAGCACAAGAGGAAAACCTCCCTGGGTGACAGACCGGGGAACAAGAAATACAGAGAGCACCATTCATTCATTCATTCACTCATTCATTTATTTATTTACAGCCTTTGGAGCTGGAACTCAGAGGTTTCAGAAGTGCATGACTTTATACAGAGCAGAGGGAGCCAGCCCCAGAGTGCATAGCATGGTGTAGTGAGTTCAGGGGTGCCCTGGGAGAGAACAGTCCCCTTCCTGGAGTACTTTGAGAAGAGGGTCTATTGCCACCCCAAGGACAAAAGACCCTGCCATCTCAGCCAAGGGCCTTTCATTAGCAGGGTAGAGAGGCTGTACTCCAGAGCAGGGGAGAGGAGCTGCACCAGGCTAGATCCTTTAAGTCATCGGGTTTTGAATCCCAGCCGAGCACCAAGAAGGCTTTAGAGAACTGTGGAGCAGGGCAAACTGACCGCCCTCATTATTCTGTGAGGGCTGCTGAAGAGTGTGGCTTGAGATAACTGGTCCAGGGAGGAGAGATTGGGGTGATGCCACTTTCTCCCAACACCAACATGGTGGGACTTCAGAGAGCAGCACAGTACCCCCCCCGTGGAGGCAGGGCACACTTATACCAAACCCCAAGTCTCTGTGCCTGGCAACTGCTTATTTATTGGAGCAAGACTGACTAACCCAAGACAGCTGGCCTCTCCTCCAGATCAGCACAACCACCAGCCCCAGGTGCCAACAGACAACTATTTCTTTTTTTTCCTATTTCTTTCTTTGTTTTTCTTTTTCTTTCCTCCCCCTTCTTTCTTCCTTTTGGAATCAGGCTCATAGTTTCTGATTTGTTTTTTGTCAATTCTTATTATATATACATATATAATATACATATTATATATATTAATATATAATATATAAATATATATTAATATATAATATATAAATATATATTTTTTGATGAGTCACTTTTATTCTATTCTTTTTATGTCTTTTTTCTTTCTTCCTCTTCTATATTTTCTTTTCTCTTTCTCTGGAATTAACCTTATAGCTTTTTGATTCTCCGTTTGTTTTTCTTTTCTCCCCTTTTCTTTTTCTCTTTTTATGGGATCAGGCTTCCCCCAACCCCACCAACCTTTTTTCCCTCAGGGTTACTTCAACAAACAAATTAAAGCACACCTAGTTAAAGGCCCAAACACTCCACCAGTACAAGCAAGGAGGAGTTCTGCAGAGGACTGACCAGTAGGATGGAGCAGCCAAAACGCAACAGCAGAGTGCATGCAACACACATCAGAAACACTTCCTGGAGTGTCAGTCCCTGGAAAGTGCCTATACTTTTTAATATAGTAGTACTCTCAGGTGCAGGACACGTAACAAACTTTTAAAACATGCAAAAGGAAGAAACTTAACCATAATGACAGGACAGAGAAATTCTCCCCAAAATAAAGGTCAAGAAGAAATCAGAGCCAGAGAATTGTTCAATACAAATATAAACAATATATCTGAACAAGAATTTAGAATAACAGTCATAAGACTAATAGCTGGGCTAGATAAAAGCATAGAAGACACCAGAGAAACCCTTGCTGCAGAGATCAAAGACCTAAGAACTAGTTAGGATGAATTTTAAAATGTTATAGCTGAGATGCAAAATAAACTGTATACAGTGGCAGTAAAGACTGAATAAGCAGAGAAAAATAGAAATAAATAGAAATAGAAATATAAAAATAGAAAATAAAATTACGGAAAATAATGAAGCTGAAAAAAGAGAAGGAAAGGAAATGACTAGACCATGAGGGGACAATTAGAGAACTAAGCAATTCCATGAAATGAAACAATATCCATATCATAGGATTCCAAGAAGAGTGAGAAAAAGGGGCAGAAGGTTTATTTGAACAAATTATAGCTGAGAACTTCCCAAATTTGGGGAAGGAAACAGGCATCCCAGTCCAAGAGGTGCAGAGAACTCCCTTCAAAATCCACAAAAAAGGTCACCATGACATGTAACAGTAAAATTGGCAAAATACAAAGATAAAGAGAGAATTCTGAAAGCAAGTAGGGACAAAAAGTCTTTAACCTACAAGGGTAGGCATATAAGGTTAGTACTACAACTGTCCACTGAAACTTGTCAGGCCAGAAGGGAGTGGCAGGAAATATTCAATGTGGTGAATAGGAAAAATATGCAGCCAAGAATCCTTTATCCAGAAACTCTGTCATTCAGAATAGAAGAAGAGATAGGAACTAAAGACAAACAAGAACTAAAGAAGTTTGTGACTACTAAACCAGCCCTGCAAGAGATCCTAAAGAGGACTCTGTGAGTGGAAAGCAGGAAAGACTAAGAAGGGCCATAGAACATCACCACAAAATGAAAACTACAGATAACGCAATGTTACTAAATTCATATCATTCAATAATCACTTTGAATGTAAATGGACTAAATGTCCCAATCAAATGACAATGGATTTAAAAATGGATAAAAAATCAAGATCCATCTATATACTGCCTACAAGACACTCATTTTAGACCTGAGGACACCTGCAGATTGAAAGTAAGGAAATGGAGAACTATATGTCATGCTAATGGACATTAAAAGAAAGCCAGAGTAGCCACACTTATATCAGACAAACTAGATTTAAAACAAATATATAAATTGATTAATCACATACATAAGCAAACTTATTGATAATAATACCATAATTGTAGGAGACTTTAATACCCCACATCCAACAATGGACAGACCATCTAATCAGAAAATCAACAAGGAAACAATGAGTCTGAATGACATATTGGACCAGATGGACTTAACAGATATATTCATAACATTTCATCCAAAAGCAACAGAATACATATTCTTCTTGAGTTAACATGGTACATTCTCTAGAATAGATCACATATTGGGTCACAAAACAGCCCTCAACAGGTACCAAAAGACTGATACTGTACCATGCATATTTTCATATCACAACAGTAGGAAACTTGAAATCAACCACCAGAAAAAATTTGGAAAGCCCTCAAACATGGAGGTTAAAGAACATCCTATTAAACAATGAATGGGTTAAGCAGGAAATTAAAGAAGAAATTTAACAATGTATGGAAGCAAATGAAAATGAAACATGACAGTCCGAAACCTTTGTGATGCAACCAAGGCAGTCCTAAGAGGAAAATACAATGCAAATTCAGGCCCATCTCAAGAAGCAATAAACGTCCCAAATATACAACCTAACTTTACACCTAAAGGAGCTAGAAAAGGAGCAGCAAATAAAGCTCAAAGTCATCAGAAGAAGGGAAATAAAGATTAGAGAAGAAATAAACAATATAGAATTCCCCCCCAAAAAACCAAAAACAAAAACAAAAAATGGCAGAACAGATCAATGAAACTCAGAGCTGGTTTTTTGAAAGAATAAACAAAATTGATGAACCCCTAGCCAGACTTCTCAGAAAGAATAGAGAGGACCCAAACAGATAAAATCACGAATGAAAGAGGATAGATCACAACCAACACCACAGAAATACAAACTATTATAATAGAATAATATGAAAAATTATATGCCAACAAACTGGACAATCTGGAACAAATGGACAAATTCGTAAACATAAACTATCAAAACTCAAACGGGAAGAAATAGAAAATTTGAACAGGTCCATAACCAGGAAAGAAATTGAATCGGTTATTAAAAAACTTCCAACAAATAAGAGTCCTGGGCCGGAGAGCTTCCCAAGGGAATTCTACCAGACATTTAAAGCAGGGTTAATACCTATTCTTCTCAAACCATTCCAAAAAATATGAATGGGAAGAAAACTCTCAAGCTCATTCTATGAATCCAGCATTACCTTAATTCCAAAACCAGACAAAGACTCCACTAAAAAGAATTATAGGCCAATATCCCTGATGAAACTGCAAGAAGAATTCTCAACAAGATACTAGCAAATAGAAATAGAAAACATAGAAATAGAAACAGTACATTAAAAAAATTATTCACAGTGATGAAGTGGGATTTATTCCTGGGCTGCAGGGCTGGCTCAGTATTCTCAAATCAATCAATGTGACACACCACATTAATAAAAGGATAAGAGCCATATGATCATTTCAGTAGATGCAGAAAAAGCATTTGATGAAATAAAGCATCCTTTCTTGATAAAAACCCTCAAGAAGGTAGAGATAGAAGTAACATACCTTAATATCATAAAAGCCATATATGAAAGGCCCACAGCTAATATCATCCCCAATGGGGAGAAACTTAGAGCTTTCCTCCTCAGATCAATTACATGACAAGGATGTCCACTCTCACCACTGTTGTTCAACAAAGTGTTGGAAGTCCTAGCCTCAGCAATCAGACAAAAAAAGAAATAAAATCCATTCAAATTCGCAAGGAATAAGCCAAACTTTCACTCTTTGCAGATGACAGGATACTTTACATGGAAAGCCCTAAAGAATCCACCAAAAAACTGCTAGGGCTGATACATGAATTCAGCAAAATCACAGGATGTAAAATCAATATACACAAATCGGTTGCATTTCTATATACCAATAATGAAGCAGCAGAAAGAGATATCAAGGAATAAATCCCATTTACAATTGCACCAAAACTATCAACAATAGCTAAATTATGGAAAGAGCCCAAATATCCATTGACTGATGGATGGATAAAGAAGATGTGGTATATATATACACAATGGAATTTGCAACAACGTGAATGGAACTAGAGGGTATTATGCTAAGCATATATGTCAGTCAGAGAAAGATATATATTATATGATTTAACTCACATGTGGAATTTGAGAAACTCAACAGACAAACATGGGGGAAAGGAAGTAAAAATAAGGTAAAAACTTATCAGGAGGCAAACCATAAAAGACTTAAATAGAGAGAACAAACTGAGGGTTGCTGAAGGGGTGGGGGCGGGGGCAGGGGTTAAATGGGTGATAGACATAAAGGAGGGCAGTTTTCAGGATGAGCACTGGGTGTCATATGTAAGAGATGAATCACTGGGTCCTACTCCTGAAGCCAAGACTACACTGTATGTTAACTAACTTGAATTTAAATTAAAAAAAAAGCTCAAAAAATTAGGTTCATAGGGAACATACCTCAACATAACAAAGGCCATCTATGAAAAACCCACAGCTAATATCATCCTTAATGGGGGAAAACTGAGAAGTTGTCCTATGTGGTAAGGAATAAGACAAGGATATCCACTCTCACCAATGTTATATAACATACTAGTGGAAGTCCTAGCCATAGCAATCACAAAACAAAAAGAAATAAAAGGCATCAAAATTGGCAACTAGGAAATAAACCTTTCACTATTTGCAGATGACACGATAGTCTAGATGGAAAGCCTGAAAGACTCCACCCCAAAAACTGCTAGAACTGATAAATGAATTCAGTAAATTTGCAGGGTACAAAATCAACATACAGAAATCTGTTGCATTTCTCTATACTAATAATGAAGCAGCAGCAAAAGAAATTACAAAAACAATCCCATTTACCATTACACCAAAAACATTAAGATATCCAGGAATAAACATAAATGGAGAGGTAAAAGACCTGTACTTTGAAAAGTAGAAAATGCTGATAAAAGAAATTAAAGATGACACAACAAAATGGAAACATATTCAATGTACATGGATTGGGAGAACACATATTTTTGAAATGTCTACACTACTGAAAGCAATCTACACATTTAATGCAATCTCTATCAAAATACCAACAAAATTTTTCACAGAGCTAGAACAAGCAATCCTAAAATCTGTATGGAACCACAAAAGACCTCAAATAGCCAACCTTCAAAAAGAAAAGCAAAGCTGGAGGCATTCTGGACTTCAAATGATATTGCAAAGCTGCAGTGATCAAACCATTACGTTTTGATTATTACTGGAATAAAAACAGACACATAGATCAATAGAACAGACTAGAAAACCCAGAAATAAACCCACAACTATATTGTCAATTCATGTTCAAAGAGGAGGCAACTATATGCAATGGGAAAGACAGTCTCTTCAACAAATGGTGCTGGGAAAACTGGACAGCAACATGCAAAAGAGTGAAAATGGACCACTTTCTTACATCATACATAAAACAAATTTAAAATGTATTAAAGATACAAATGTGATACCTTAAATAATCAAAATCCTAGAAGAGAGCACAGGCAGTAACCTCTTTGACTTTGGCCATTGCAATATCTTTCTACATATGTCTTTTGAGGCAAAGGAAACAAAAGCAAATATAAACTATTGGAACTTCATCAAAATAAAAGTCTTCTGCACAGTGAAGGAAACAATCAACAAAACTAAAAGGCAACCTACAGAATGGGAGAATATATTTGCAAATGACATATCAGATAAAGGATTAGTATCCAAAATATATAAAGAACTTATACAACTCAAAACCTAAAAAATGAATAATCCAATTAAAAATTGGCAGAAGACACAACTAATCTTTGACAAAGCAGGAAAGAATATCCAATGGAAAAAAGACAGTCTCTTTAACAAATGGTTCTGGGAGAACTGAACAGCAGCATGCAGAAGGATGAAACTAGACCACTTTCTTATATCATTCACAAAAATAAACTCAAAATGGATGATGGACCTGAATGTGAAACAGGAAACCATCAAACACATTTATGTATCTGAATTACTTTGGCCCTGAATAGCCAAAGTAATTTTGAAGAAGAAGACCAAAGCGGGATGCACCATAATCCCAGCCTTTAGCCTCTACTACAAAGCTGCAATCATCAAGACAGCATGGTATTGGCACAACAACAGACACATAGACCAATGGAATAGAATATAAACCCCAGAACTAGACCCACAAAAGTATGGCCAACTAATCTTTGACAAAGCAGGAAAGAACATCCAATGGAAAAAAGACAGTCTCTTTAACAAATGGTGCTGGGAGAACTGGACAGCAACATGCAGAAGGTTTAAACTAGACCACTTTCTTACACCATTCACAAAAATAAACTCAAAATGGATAAAGGACCTGAATGTGAGACAGGAAACCATCAAAACCCTAGAGGAGAAAGCAGGAAAAGACCTCTCTAACCTCAGCCGCAGCAATTTATACTTGACACATCCCCAAAGGCAAGGGAATTAAAAGCAAAAATGAACTATTGGGACCTCATGAAGAGAAAAAGCTTCTGCACAGCAAAGGAAACAACCAACAAAACTAAAAGGCAACTGACGGAATGGGAAAAGATATTTGCAAAAGACATATCAACAAAGGGCTAGTATCCAAAATCCATAAAGAACTCACCAAACTCCACACCCAAAAAACAAATAATCCAGTGAAGAAATGGGCAGAATACATGAATAGAAACTTCTCTAAAGAACATATCCAGATGGCCAACAGGCACATGAATAGATGCTCAAAGTCACTCCTCATCAGGGAAATACAAATAAAAACCACACTCATATACCATGTCACGCCAATCAGGGTGGCTAAAATGAACAAGTCAGGAGACTGTAGATGCTGGCGAGGATGTGGAGAAACGAGAACCCTCTTGCACTGTTGGTGGGAATGCAAACTGGTGCAGCCACTCTGGAAAACAGTGTGGAGGTTCCTCAAAAAATTAAAAATAGACCTACCCTATGACCCAGCAATAGCACTGCTAGGAATTTACCCAAGGGATACAGGAGTACTGATGCATAGGGGCACTTGTACCCCAATGTTTATAGCAGCACTCTCAACAATAGACAAATTATGGAAAGAGCCTAAATGTCCATCAACTGACAAATGGATCAAGAAATTGTGGTTTATATACACAATGGAATACTACTTGGCAATGAGACAGAATGAAATACGGCCTTTTGTAGCAACGTGGATGGAACTGGAGAGTGTTATGCTAAGTGAAATAAGTCATACAGAGAAAGACAGATATCATATGTTTTCACTCTTATGTGGATCCTGAGAAACTTAACAGAAGACCAGGGGGGAGGGGAAGGTGGAGAAAAAAAAGTTACAGAGAGGGAAGGAGGCAAACCATAAGAGACTCTTAAATACTGAGAACAAACTGAGGGTTGATGGCGGGTGGGGGAGAGGGGAAAGTGGGTTATGGACATTAAGGAGGGCACCTGTTGGGATGAGCACTGGGTGTTGTATGGAAACCAATTTGCCAATAAATTTCATATAAAAAATAAAATAAAAATGTGCAGAAGACATAAATAGCCATTTTCCCAAAGAACTCATGGAGATGGCCAACAGATACATGAAAAGATGCTCAACATCACTGATCATCAGGGAAATACAAATCAAATTACAATGAGATATCACCTCACCCCTGTGAGAATGGCTAAAATAAAAAACTCAAGAAACAACAAGTGTTGGCAAGGATGTGGAGAAAAAGGAACTTTCTTGCACTATTGGTGGGAAGGCAAAGTGGTGAAGCTACTCGGGAAAACACTATGGAGTTTCTCAAAAATTAAAAATAGAACTACTCTACAATCCAGCAATTTCACTACTAGGTATTTACCCAAAGGATACAAAAATACTGATACAAAGGGATACATGCACACTGATATTTATAGCAGCAGCATCTATAATAGCCAAATTATGGAATCAGTCCAACTGATGAATGGATAAAGAAGTGGTATGTATATACAATGGAATATTACTAAGTCATAAAAAAGAATGAAATCTTGCCATTTGCAAGGACATGGATGATGCTAGAGACAATTACGCTAAGTGAGATAAGTTAGGGAAAGACAAATACAGTAAAACCTTGGATTGTGACTTACTTATTCTGCAAGTGTTCCTCAAGACAAGCAAACATTTCTAATAAATTTTAACCTGATAATCAAGCGATGTCTTGCAATACAAGTAGTACATGATGCCAAAGATCACATGATCACAACTGAGCCAATGGTTTTTCTCTCTCTCTCACTGCGGGATTGCTGGTGATCATCTGCCATGCTTGGATGCTCGGTCTCAAGGCATGGTGTTTGGCAGAAATCAATGATTTTTCAGAACATTGAAAGGTGCCCACAACTGGTACTAGTGTATGTTTTGTCACTTCAAATCACCTACGGATAGTCCTTTGCTTTTCCATACAAGAGTAAGCTTAAGAATGCTTTGTTTCATTCTAGGTTAGGCTGCCTACAGATAAAGACCCTTTCATCTGCTGCTTTATTGCCAGGTACATTAAACAGAGTATATGACAAGAGTTTGTTAATACTGTAGTATAGTCAACATCCCACGCAATTGTATACAATGGCCCCCATGCAGAAAAAGGTTGAAAGAAGGGTGGTAAGAAGAATGGGGATGATTACAGTGGAAGTTAAGAAGGAAATCATGGAGAAGTACGAATGAGGTATGCAAGGGGCCAAAATTGCAAGATTTTATAAGAAATCTCCCTCTGCATCTCATCTGCAGAAAAGGAGATGAAAAAGGCAGAGGAATTCCTCACTTCAAATGAGATTAGGGAGATGTGTAAAATGTAGGAAACAGTACAAAATTTTGTAGAAAAGCAGCACCCAAATAAGGCTGTAGCAGTGCAAGTGATGAATCTCTTTAACAATAACAATGATTGCATTTCCATAAAATCTTCAAAATGAGGTAAAAGCAAGTGTCATTGGATAGGTTCCTTGTTAAAGTTGCATGAAAAGAAAAAGATTCCATTGAGCCAATAGATAGCAGTGATTCTGTTAGTGATAGTGAAAGATGTCCTAGACAATAACCCTCTTCTTTCTTGTCTCCCCCACAACAACCACGAAGTTTTTCAAAGGTAAGCGCAGATTAATTTATTTTTCCTTATATTGTGTATTTTCTTTATTATTTTATATTGTATTATAGTATTTTAATCATTTTATATGAATATTTTTGGGTTATGGAATGAATCATCTGAGTTTCCATTCTTTCTAATGGGAAAATTCACTTTGATATACAAGTTCTTTGGATTACAAGCATGTTTCTGGAACAAATTATGCTTGCAAACCAAGGTTTTACTGTACTCATATGTGAAATTTAAGAAACGAAACAAATGAGCAAAGGGGAAAAAAAAAGAGAAAAACCAAGAAACGGACTCTTAACTATAGAGACCAAACTGATGATTTCCAGAAAGGAGATGGGTATGGGGGATGGGTTAAATAGGAAATGAGGATTAAGGAGTGCACTTGTGATGAACACCAGGTGTATTGTATGGAAATGTTGAATCAATGTATTTTAGACCTGAAACTAATATTTCACTGTACGTTAACTAAGAGGAATCTAAATTTAAAATCTAAAAGGAAATAACATTGGCAAGGATGTGTAAAGATGAGACCTCCTCATATACTGCTAGTAAGAATTCAAAATAGTGGAACCACCTTGGAAAAGAGTTTTGTGGTTCCTTACAAAGTTACCATATGGCCTAGCAATTCCACTTTTAGGTATACATACAAGAGAAATGAAAACATACATCTACACAAAAACTTGTACACAAATATCCATTGCAGCATTATTTATAATAGCCATAATGTGGAATCAATACAAATGTTACCACTGAGGAATGGATAAATAAAATGTTGCATATTTATATGCTGGAATGATATTCATCAATAAAAAGAAATGAAGTGCTGATACATGCACACCATGGATGAACATTGAAAACATTATGATGATTGAAAAATACGTCGTAAAAGACCACAAACTGTATGATTCCACTTATATGAAATGTCCCAAACAAGCAAATACATAAAGACAGAAAGTATACTGGTGGCTGCCAGCAGCAGATAAACGGGAGAAACTGGGAGGGAATTGGGCAATAACTGCTAACAGATATGAGATTTCTTTTGGGGTGATGGAAATGTTCTAAAATCAGATTGTGGTGATGACTACACAATTCTGTGAGTATGCTAAAAAATCATTGAACTGTACCCTTTACATGGGTGAATTATATAGTATGCACATTATATTTCAATAAAGCCAGGATAAAAACTTTAGTATATTCATGTGCTGTTTGATATCAGTGAAGAAATGTAAATCCCACATCCATTTTTGCCTTTGGTTATTGACTATTTGGCAAGTGTTCCTTTGGCTTTAAGAAAACCTTGAATTTTATTTAAAAGTACTGTACAATAAATCTTTTCAAAGCTCTTCTGCAACTCAGCCAATAAGTATTGGCAAAGACCAGACGATCATTGTCTTCTATTTCTGTAAACAGTTCCATAAACTGGCAATGACTCATAGCATTTGCATGTGTACCAAACAATTTTAATAACTGTATCCATGACACTTTTCTTAGGTTTGCTTCAGAAAAGTGAGCACAAATATTTTCAATGTGCATTATACAGTGGAACAAAGCAATAAGGGAAACATCAGTCTTTTGTTTAAAAATTCAATAAATCTGTATTTTCTAAACTAACATAGCCAAAGCATCATCTGTTATGATAGAAATTATTTTTTCTATTTTTTGACAGATGTAAGAGATTTAAAAATATCTACACCATAAATTTGATTTTTAGGCTGTTAATTGACATAGTTTCTTTATAAATTCATAAGTCCTTTGAAACAAAATGTACCCAAAGTATTATTGGGCAGTGCCACTTACACTGCATAATTAATCTAAAGCTACAGAAAAGTACATGCAATTTTTCAGATTTTGAATCAATTGATCTTTGAAATTGTTAGAAAATTCTTGTATGCCACAGGTAATTGTTTGCTGGTATAACTGACTTTCACTTTGTAAAATATCATTTAAAATCTTTTCCTTATAAGTTTCTAACACAATTTTCATAACTGAAATGATAAATCTTTTACTGTTTCTCTAAGTATGAGTTTCTTTTTTGTGCAGGAATCCAAGCCATTCATTTTGCAGCTAGCCAAGGTTATGAATTACTTTTTAAACATTTGTTGGACATTTTATTCTTATTTTAAGTGACCCATTTCATTGGGGTTTTTTTGACTATTGATACAGAACTTATCAAATTCACTATGTATTTGCTGAAAATGTCTCTTAATATTTTCCACTTAATTTTTTTCTAAAGTGTTTTACACACAGATAGCTTTTTCATTTTGTTCTGTTGTCACAAATTATAATTGCCATTCATTGTGAAGATTGTGGCATACCTTCTTCCAATTTGCTTCTTTCCTGTTCTGGTCATAGTACTAATTTCTGCTTCTCCTCTCAATTCTGAATCAGTTGTATGCCTTCATTTTAATTTAAACAAATTTGTTCATAATGATTTTTGAAACTAGAAGAGTAATTTAAATATATTATACTTAAAATACGTATTTGAATTTAATTATCAATTATGATTTTCATAGATATTACTGTAACTCGTGGTGTCTCCATAAAATATTCAAATAAGTATCACCATGATACATTGGTGTGTTCAAATTCTATCAATTCATTGACACTGACTAGATCAATGATATGTTAATGGGTAAAACTAGAACTGGGACACATACCCACCATGTGCACTACATAACCATAATAGCTTATAAGATGCAATGTTAAAGTGAAACAGAGTATTTAGCTTTCTCTACCTCATTGCTGGTATTATCATTCCTCATCTTTACTTGGGATACTTTTTATTCATCTGTTAACCCTCAGGCTGTGTGTGATTTCCTGTAGGATGCTTTCTTTATTTTTTCCACTAGGCTGAACCAGACTGCTTAAATATTACAAGAATAGCAAGGGTTCTAGCTTGAGTCTCAGAACATTGTAGAAATACTTGAACATGACTTCCCAAATGGTCAAGAGGCCCTTTTGTGAGCCAGATCACCCTGAAGAAAGAAAGAGGCAGGCCCAATAAGGGTGGTTCAATAAGTAATAGCTAAGAAACTCCAAGGGCAGGGGGATTTTGAGTACAGCATGGTATTTGTCATTTAGATTTGTCTCTTGAACTAGTATAAGGCCCATAGGGAGAAAAGGGCTTGCATGGCAATTGAAAAATAGAATACTTAAATATCTGTAAAGATATTTGAAAACTCAGGATCCAACCTAACAGAATGTTTCCCAAAAGGGATGCACTATTGAGCACTGCCCATAAGCACTCCCATTCCCTGGGCCAGGACATAGTGGTTCTTGGTGACAGTACCTATCTTCACAAGTATATGTGAGATATCCCATGGGGACTTCCAGAGATCTTCAAGGTATACTTTTTTTTTAAATAGTCATAAGTGTTTTATTTATTTATTTATTTATTTTAATATATGAAATTTATTGTCAAATTGGTTTCCATACAACACCCAGTGCTCATCCCAAAAAGTGCCCTCCTCAATACCCATCACCCACCCTTCCCTCCCTCCCACCCCCATCAGCCCTCAGTTTGTTCTCAGTTGTTTTTAAGAGTCTCTTATGCTTTGGCTCTCTCCCACTCTAACCTTTTTTTTCTTCCCTTCCCCTCCCCCATGGGTTCCTGTTAAGTTTCTCAGGATCCACATAAGAGTGAACACATATGGTACCTGGATGGCCAACAGGCACATGAAAAGATGCTCTATGTCGCTCCTCATCAGGGAAATACAAATCAAAACCACACTCAGATATCACTTCACGCCAGTCAGAGTGGCAAAAATGAACAAAACAGGAGACTATAGATGCTGGAGAGGATGTGGAGAAACAGGAACCCTCTTGCACTGTTGGTGGGAATGCAAACTGGTGCAGCCACTCTGGAAAACAGTGTGGAGGTTCCTCAAAAAATTAAAAATAGACCTACCCTATGACCCAGCAATAGCACTGCTAGGAATTTACCCAAGGGATACAGAAGTACTGATGCATAGGGGCACTTGTACCCCAATGTTTATAGCAGCACTCTCAACAATAGCCAAATTATGGAAAGAGCCTAAATGTGCATCAACTGGTGAATGGATCAAGAAATTTTGGTTTATATACACAATGGAGTACTACATGGCAATGAGAAAGAATGAAATATGGCCCTTTGTAGCAACGTGGATGGAACTGGAGAGTGTTATGCTAAGTGAAATAAGCCATACAGAGAAAGACAGATACCATATGTGTTCAAGGTATACTTTTAAAAAGTCTGAGGTTTTCAATGAGTATGTGGGGGTAAGACCCAGTTGAATCTGTACCACTGTCAATATGGCTCCCTTTGAACACTGGCTTCACTCTTTAATAACAGATTTGCAATGTATATGTGTGATCAGACATGGGGACACCTAACGCTCTAACTACTTATATGTATCTTCTCTACTTGACTTTTAGTTCCTTTAAAATAGGGATTCTTTTTTTCCTCTTTTTTCTTTTTTAAAAATTAATCTTGGTATCCTTATTGTCAAACACTGTGTCAGGAACACAGTAAGTATACAATAAATAGTTAATTGAATGAACAAATGAGAACATGTTAATTGGCACCACTTGAGTGAATATCCAGCTTTATTGTTTAATCCCGAGAAGCCACTTTCATGGTATGCAGGAAGAGAGATTATTGACAGGATATGCCAAGAGATGGATATATATTTCTACAGGACAGATTTGCCTCATTTCAGAAAGAATATTGTCTATATCTATAAGTTTTCTCCCTACACATATACAGCTGTCCATGACTCTTAATGAACAAAGGGAAGATAGCCCTTGTGTGTATTTTATGCACCAAGTTTCTGTTAACTGTACCAAAATGCTTTGTTTGAAAGAAAAGGGACTCTAGCTACATTTAATTTTTTTTATAAATTTTATAAATTTTATATTCCTCCTAGTATGAAAGAGCTTTATAAAAGGCAAAAAGCAATAAAAAAGAGTCTTATTTTTCATTTCATAAACACTGCATCAGGGGACAGTCACAGTTCCTGTATAATTTCTTAGCCTACCTGTGAATGTGCTTGAATGACAAACTCTAAAAATTGACTCAGTAACAATCTCAATTTCAAGCAGAATTCATCTGTGTGCTTTGCATTGAGGTTGTAAGAGACTTTCATTCACAGGGATGAGTTTGGTGATAGGATTGAAAAAGGTATTTCCACAGGAAACAAGTCTGGTTCTACCAATTTGAATCCCAGGTCTTGACAGTTGCCAGGTGGTAACAGCTGTGGCTTCCTCCTAACAATAAAAATGGAGAATTTCTGCAAAGCTGCTATGGATTATGAAGCAGACTCCTTTTCCACTGCTTCTGTCATTGAGGGCTTCCAAATTCTCTGTGGGTGTTAGAGCTTCTGTCTCCTAATGGTTGAGGAGAGAATGTTTTGTCTTGTCATAATTAGATTTTGTGGGGATTTTCAAATACTCAGCTCTGAATAGGTTAGGAAGATAAAAATCACCCACTGCACATGCTCAGAATTCTTGTGTTCTCTGGGTTTAAGTTATGGCTCCTTAGAATTCTTAGTTGGCCTCTCCCTTTCAGGTAACAGTATTCTGCCAAAACATCACCTGCCCAATTAAATCTAATTAATATTTCTTATCTTTTTATGTGACCCATCATTCATTCATCCATTCACCCACTAGATAGTTATTAATACTTATTGTGTGTAAAGTGCACTTGGATCTCAAGATGTATTATATATAGTCCCAACCTTCTACTACTTTGAACGCCAGTGGTCATATGTCTGTATGCACAATATGTATTGCAGCAAAATGAATGAGGTAGGGTAGAATTACTTCTGGTTAGGAAAACAGAAGAGCTTTGCATAAAAACTGGTATTTGAAAGGTGGAAGAATTCCAGTCAGATAGAATGGCTTGAGACATTGTTCAGGAAGGAATATGTAATGACTGGTTTGATTGATATTTAGATTTGATGCTATGCTGGAGCTGACTGGTGTGGTTATGAGTATACTCTGTGCATCTCTTCCCAATTTCATGTTCTGTGATGCCATGTTGGTAGCTTAAAATCAACCATGGTAGGAATATTTACACCATGGAAATTAGTAAAAACTGTAAATCAGGGTTCTTTTTGTTTGTTTTGTTCTCGTTTGTTTTTTGAAAGCTGGTCTACCAGCACACCACTGTGTATATTACGTTATGATTCCTATTATCTCAACTCTCCCTAAATCTATGCCCTTTGTCCTGAGACTTTGAAATTCTTTACACTAGAGGCAAGTGATATTTTACTGCCCTGCTGATCTTGGGTTTGGCCAGGTAAGGTGCTATGACCAATGGAATGTCAGCAGATGTGACATAATCAAATACTTGAAATGTACTTACCTACTTAGACTTGTGGCTTGCATCCTTTTATTTCAACATGAGAAAGATATTTTTTAGGAAACTTGCTGTTTCTGGAACAATGAGAGGTACATGGAATAGAGGTGAACTGAACCAACAGTGGGCAGCCAGCAGAACCCAGCTAAGACCAGTAGAGCCTGGCTGACCTGTAGACATGTGAGCCAGAGGTAAATGCTTATGTTTGTATGCAACTGAGATTTTGTAGCTGTCATTTATGGAGCAATTGCTAATGAATTGTGTTAGATTTGTATTACTGCTACAACAAATTGCGACGATTTTAGTAGCTTAAAACAATACAAAGATCAGAAGTCCAAGATGAACCCTCCAGGACTGAAATCAAGATGTAAGCAGGGCTGGTTTCTTCTAGAAGTTCCAGGGAAGAATCTGTTCCTTGCTTTGTCCAGTTTCTACAGACTGTTGGCATTCCTTGATTTATGGCTGCATCACTTCAATCTCTGCTTCTGTTGTCAAATTGCCTTCTCCTCCCTCTGACTTCCTGTCTCCCTCTTATAAGGACTCTTGTGATTACACTGGACTCACCTGGATAATCCATGATAATCTTAGATCCTTAACGTAATCATATCTGCAAAGTCCCTTTTGTTATGCAAGGTAACATATTCATATGCTCTGGGGATTATGGTGTAGACATTTTTAGGGGCCATTACTCAGCCTACCACAGAAATATAATCAGAGAAAAATATACATTTGGAATGGTGGAAAATACGCTGGAGAGATAAGTTGCAGTCAGCTGGCAGGTGCTCTGAATACACACTTTGTGGAGTCCATGATGGTTTTATCTAGGAGATGGATATACTCAGTGTCATGCTTGAGGAAAATTAATCTGGTGGACTTGAACAGGATGAATTGAATTGTGGAGCAACTAGAAGCAGGGAGACTAGCAAGAACATTAGTCTGGGAGGATATTAATAAGTATGTGAACCAGAGGCATGGCAGTAGAAAAGGAAGGGAGGGATGTTTAATTTTAGAAACTTAATAATAAATCTAGAATTTTAAGCTTGGGTTAATGTTGATTACCTGGAGTAGAAATAGGAAAATCAGGAAGAGGGGCTAGGGCAGGTAGGAGTTGGGAGAGATATGAGGATTAAAATACATGAATTTTTTAAAATGTTGATTTAAGGTGCTTGTAAGATATATATTTTCCCTTAAGAGCATAAGCTGTTTCTGTTTGGTGGCCAGTATTATTAATTTTTGTGCCCTCAGTGTCTAACAAAGTAATTAACATTTGTTAAGTTCTCAATACACATTTACTGAAGGATGGAAGGAGGCGGGGTGGGGGTGGGGAAGAAACAAAGAAGGGAAGAAGGTGTTGAATGTCAGCTCTTCTCCCACTCCTTACTCTGGCTGAGCCAACCCAATGGGTGGTTGCAGGGCTGGGGGAGCAGTCTGAAAAGCAGGACCTCCAGTTGCTCTGATGCCAGTCTGGGAAAATGCTTTTCTGTCTTTTTTTTTTTTTTCCAGACCAAGATTCCTCATAGGCATCTAGGCCAATGAGTAAAAAAAATGAATATGCAACCGGATAATACTTTACCAACAATGACTTTACCAACATAGAGGTAGAAACAGCAGGAGTGTACTGGTTCCAGAAGCTATAACAGGTGTGTAGGTCCAACATGATCTTTATGTATTTAATCCAATTTTTTTTCTCTTGTGATCTGTCTTATTGTTTGTCTGAGGCACAGACCCTACCCAAACTCCTTTGAAACCACTCCTGGCTTTACCTTTAATTATCCTGTTTTTTGTATTTTTTAAAAGTCAATATGATGGCACTACTGCAAGGTAGGTATCTCCAATGCCAGGGCATCTGGGGTTGGTACATATATATTTCAGCTTCCGCTGGGACCTGACTTTACTTGGTTACACTCCCATTCTGTTTTTCTTCTTTTAATTTGCCTATATGTCTTCGACAACTCACTCACCAAAACATATTCCCTCTAAAGGTACTGTTTTATCTCATTTTATTTCTAACAATGTTTTCCCCTTCTTCCAAATGAGAGGCCCCGATAGTTCTATACTCTGACCAGCGGTGCTGTTGATGCAATAGGATGAAGGTACCAGGATAATTTAGCAGTTTAGATGATAAAGAACAATATCAATGTCAACAATGTCAAATATCGTGGGTAAATGTCAATAAGAATGACAACTGAAAAAATACCAAAAGATCTTGTTAGTGGCTGAGGAAGGCCAGCCATTCATTAGTGACCTTTAGGAATGCAGTTTCAATGGAGGTAGAATTAAAAATTGACTAACAAAGAAGTGGAAGTCAAGGGGAGAAGATACTCTTCTGAGACGTGTGATGTTCAAAAATAAATGAGACAAGATAGTAGTTTAAAGTTGTAGTAAGATAGCTGAAAGACTTTTGGGGGGTAGTTCAAATCATGTTTTATAAATATTACCCAATTATGTAACCAAAACCTTTAACTCATTTGATAACCAAAGAATAAGGGGAATTGATTGAGTCTCAAGATGAAGTAATTTGGGTTAACAATAATTTGTGTATTGTTTATTATGAAATACAAATATCAGAACATTTTAAACCAGATGTGGTTATTGTTATTGTTATTGTGGTTATTATTTCCTATGTAAAATAAGTTTTGAATTAAATCATATCCATCTCTTAACCTTTACATAACTCCACATCTGTTTTTCAGCAATGGAGGACTGAGGTAACACAAAAATATTTATTTGTACACACATGACAGATGTAATTCTTCTTCAAAAGCTTTAAACAAAATAAAGTACAAATTAATCTTGTTATTTTTTGTTGGCTTTATACTTGAAAAAAGAACAAATAAATACCATGTTTATTATTCTCTACTGTTTCAAAGGAAGTTGGTTCCTCTGATTTAAATCTAATTGAAGATTAAATGAGAATGCAACATAAGATTGAATTTGTGAGGTTTTCATCAAATTAGCTGTATTCTACCACAGAAAAGTCCCTTGATACAATATAATTGCCAAAAGAAGTTATAGTTGGCTTCATGTTAAGAAAGAAGAACATTAATTAAATATTAATGTTATAAGGAATTGAATACTGATATTAAAAGAGATGAATATTTTATTTCTGGAAAATACTATTTAAATAAACCATCATGTCTTCTCACACTATTAGCTTGTGAGAAACTTCATGAGACTTGAAGCCCAACAAAGCTTTAGGATTATGCAATGTTGTGAAAAGAGTAGGGCCTGGGTATCAAGAAGCTAAGCTCTTATTCTGACTCTGCTGTTTGGGCAAGTAATTTTTCTGAGATTCATTTTCTACATTTTCAAAATATGGGAAAAGGAGTAGCTAATCTGTAGATTTCATCCCAGGACTAAGCCCTTAACTTTGAATTATTCATTTGTTACCTGGTAAAGACAAACTATTAGGAAACATCACTGTCTCTTATTTCTCCCTTAGAATTCTTGGCAGAAGGAGTGAAATATCAGCCTGACACATGCAGCTAAATATAAAAATGGAGGCATTATAAAAATATCAATAACAATTAGAATTTCTGCTTATACTTGCACTGTTATGTCCACATCAAATGAGAATGAGAATTATAATTTTAGAAAGGATAACATTTCCATTTTGATTAAAGTCAATAAGAGGAATTTGAATTTGATTGAGAGCTGTTTTAAACATGGTTTACTTTGATTGGATTCAGACATAAGTAAAATTAACAACAACAACAGCAACAACAAAGATATGCTAGCTAAGAGAAGTTTATGTTCTGAGTTCACTTATCCACAAGGAAAGTAGTGTGCTTTGGACACATTTCCTTGAGGGGATTCCACACCCCCATCCTCAATTTGCTTGTTTCATTTGGGACGGAATCCGATGGTATTTGACAGTGGTTCAGAAAAAGAGAAAATGATTAATTTGGAAGGGAAACTACTTTGGGGTGGGCTCCTTATTTTCCACTTTTATTAATAAAAGAACTCCAAAAGTGAAATAAGTCAGTCAGAGAGGGACAAATACCACATGATTTCACTCATATGCAGAATTTCAGAAACAAAACAAATAAAAAAGAAAAAAAAAAGAGAAAAAAACATACCCTTAAATACAGAGACCAAATCTGTGGTTGCCAGAGGTGAGGTGAGTGGGGTGATGGGTGCAATAGATAAAGAGAATTAAGAACACACTTATCTTGATGAGCACTGAGAAATGTAAAGGATTGCTGAATCATTACATTGTACACCTGAAACTAGAATAACACTGTATGTTAATTATACTTGAAAAATGAAACACAGAAGACATCCTCAAACATTAAATAACAACAATTTTGGAAAATCACTAACATACTTTTAACACACAGCCCAATTGGATTTCCTCACATGACTTTTCTTATATCTGGAATACTATTTCCTTTATAAGCCAGGTTCCTTCCTTCTCTTCCAAATTGTTTTCAAGATACATTTCCTCTCTGAAATCACATTGCCAACCTTGAACAACATCTCTCTGCTTCTGTCACTCACTTAGTTGTAGATCTTTCAGATATACAGGCATTGTCTAATTGTGCGTATGTGTTCAGACAGCAAAAACTGGTTTTTATCTATGAGCCATCATGGAGAACACTGGGGCTATAAACAGTAGCCCCTAGCACTGGGATGGCAGGTTTCTTAGCCTCTTCAAATTCTTCCTAAGGAGTCAAATGGCCATATGAACCTTTTTTTTTTCAAAGTGAAAAGTGTTTTATGAGAAAGTATTTTTTAACAAAGGTCATGATTCTTAGCTATCCATATGCAAACAGAAAAAAAAAAAAACAGAAGAAAAACTTTAATCCATAACCTGCATCATGTAAGTATATTAAATGAAAGGTTCAGGGACATGAATGTAAAACCTAAATATATAAAATTTCCAGCAGCAAACAAGAAGACAATCTGTTTGATCATTTTGTTTGATCAGTTTTTTTCATTCTTTATTTGGCCATTTCTTTCTCATTTCTCCCAACCTCATTAAGCAGTTTCCAGATTGCTCCTATGTCTTCCTGTATTCCTTCCTTAAATCCAATAAGTCTCCAAGTTGTGTTGAGTTTAATACTCATGATCACTAGTTTCCTTCTCTTTCTTACCATCTCCATTACTTCCACTCTGGTCTAATGCACCATCACCTGGATTATTGTTACAACATCCTTTATTTGCCCCTGCATTCACTATTGCTCTTATTTATTCTCTGTACACAGCTAAAGTGCTATTAAAAATAATCATAGTAAAATATAATTATACATTTCCCCACCCTTAATTTAAAATCATTCAATGACTTCTTATTGTTCTTAGGCTAGAGAATGAATCCTTTATAAGGCCTTACAAATTAGTCATCTGTCCCAGTTTACCCAGTTCAATACCTGTTTATGCCTGTTCTCCTGGTTGAATTATTATCAGCACACATTTCACTTTGAAAAGTATGCTGATTGGCTGAGATGTCATGTGACCCCTGCCAACCACCCCTACCTCTTTGCATGCCACTTTCCTCCTCACTCACTGTTCTTTAGCCTCACCAGCCTTCCCTCAGTGGTTTAGATTCCCTTCCCTTCCCTTCCCTTCCCTTCCCTTCCCTTCCCTTCCCCTTCTTCCTCCCTTCCTTCCTTCCTTCCTTCCTTCCTTCCTTCCTCCCTCCCTCTTTTCCTTTTCTTTTCTTTTCTTTCCTTTTCTTTTCTTTCTTACCTCAGAGCATTGGCACACGCCTCCTTGAAATGAGTTTTCCTTTCCTCTTTGCCAAGGTAACTGTGACTCATCCTTCAGATCTCATTTGATCTCATTTTAAATGTCAAGTCCTCCTATTATATGCTTGGTACTTTGCTTCAAAGCATTTGCCACCTTTGTAGTCACATATAAATGTATGCCATTAGTTAAATAATGTCTGACACCCTTTCCCTCCACAAGACAGCAGAGGAAGTATCTGTTTTGCTCTCATTAAATTTCCAGTATCCTCTACAGAAACTGGCACAGAGTAGGCTATCAATTATGGAGTGAATAAGCTGCTGAATATGCTCATGGCACTCTGTACGTAGCACCTCCTACAAGGTCTAGACCAAGATTGAAATGAAATGATTGCAAATATTGTTAATGTCTTATATGATGTCTTTTTTGCAGACCATAATATAAATTCCAACACAAAAGACCAATAGAGGTTAGGACTCTTTAGAAGGCAGCACATTGTAGAGTTCAAATCCCAGCTCTAGCCCTAACTATTTGTATGGCTATGGGCAAGTCTCCTAACCTCTGCTTTAATCTTTAAAAGGGGGCTGACAAGCATATGTATCTAATAGGGTATTGTGTGAATCTTGCAAAGTAGAATAGTGCCTGGTACATTGTCAGCACCATGGAAGAATGCTTTCTTTTTGTTATTGAATACTATATCTTTGGTATTTAGCACAGTATTCTGCTGACATATGTATATGCTCAATAAATATTTATTAAATTATTTGATGAACTAATTCTCTGCTGTCTGATGTGGTTATAGCCAGTATTGCATTTAATCACTCATTCAGCTGCAGTGGGAGCAAGAACAGTCTCCTACTTAGGTTTTATTTTTATTATGTCTTAAGATAGCTCTGCATTGTTCTTGGAGGGTTTTAGAATCACACCAGAGAATCAACTCCCTTGTCTCATTCACTATCCTTTTAGGTGTCCTTTGCTTGGAATCCTGGTCTGGGCCCCAATATGAGATCCAATATAGAAGGCATTTTGAGGATTATTTGGCTAGGGGATACCCCATCTCTCCTTCCAACTGGCTACAACCACTGTTCTTGGACCAAGAACATTCTTCAACTCTCTTTCATTGTTTTTTTTTTCCTGGAAACACTGGAAAACACTTAATCTTGGGGTTTAAGGGATTGTTCTTGGTGTTTGGTACCTTTGAAGAAAGGGTGAGAACTGTCCACCAGACTCTCCTTTTCAAACATTGCCTTGCCTTGAGGATCTCCAGGCCCTCAGACAAAGACCTACAAGTGGCCCCCTCAAGTGGTACCTCACATATTAGTGCAACTACCTACATGGTAATGATTATGTCATAGACCTATGATATTATATATTACAAATAAATATCATATTATAGGTCTTCTGAATATATATCATAATCATATTTATCTTCTGTAGAGTAAGGCCAGTATTATTTCTATGATTGCTCCCACGTATGAAAAATACCAAATCCTGGTTGGTATGCAGCATGTTGCTTTGAATTGTGTGAGAAGAATATAATCTTAAATTAAAAAACAAATTCTCATTGCCTCTTCTAACCTAAGGCTCTTACAAAGACATAATCTTCTTTGGATATATTATATTTAGAGATCATCATCTTTGTATTGAATTTCCTTCATTGTTTACATTGTGCTGATTGGACCCATTAGACAGAAAAAGTACTTTTTCCATGGAAGAGGTGCATCTTGGGAAAAAGCTATAACTACTAATCATCCTTTGTCTGTTATCTGGACTGTCCTTAATCCTGTTGCAGTTGGCAGGAATTACACACCACAGATCAACCTTTGATGCTGACCATGTGTGAAAGTGAGTAGAAGTTTGTCTTGGTTGGGTTTTCCCCTGAGGCAGAAAATTGAATGTATGTTAGGGAGGTACATTGTGGGAATGAGGAACTGATATAGGGAAGGGAAGACAGTTAATAAAAGGTGATTTTTAAAAAAGTGGACAAATTAAGTTTATTCCCATTGTGAAACTTTGGAAATGGGATAAAACATGCATCGCAGCATAACCCACCCAAGGAGCCAGATACCTAAGACATTTGTGCCTCTATAACCATCAGCCATTTGTTCAAGGCTGTCCCTGGAGGAATATTAATCTTAGGCACTGTTGTGTGTGTGGGCAAAGTTTGTTCCAGCAGCCCCAGGTCAGTTTTCTGGCAAAGGCACATGCAATGGCTATTGGAGTTCAGGCTGGTATACAATGTATGTGGTAAGTAGATCAAAGAGGACATAGGAGGAACATTGACAGCATCTACTATATAATTGAAATTATCCTCAATTGTATATCTGACTAATGAACACATTGTAGAGTGGATATAATGTGACTGTGGTAGACAAACCTCTTATTCTCAACACTATTGTAAAACCAGCCTTTTAAATTTCTAGCTTGTATTGTATAGTGTTTATTGTGCCTCTTTCCTCACTGCCAACTGTCTTTTATCCCTTTATTCCACTCTCAAATCCATATGCCCTGTTTTTTTTTCCCACCCCTACTGGCATACCCATCCTGCTTACATCACCTTTCTTCTCTAAGTTTTTCCCAAATGGAAACCTCAAGCCTTCTGAGTCTTCTCTCAGAATAAACACCATTATCATGGGTGATAACATAACTATTATTGCAGTGATGATAACATTTGTTGACTGAATGCTCCACTGGTCACTGCTCCCGGCTGTCAGAAAGATGGCTGAGGAGCCACTAAGTCAGGATAATGAATAATAAAACTTAAGGGCTCTTTTCAGCGAGCTTCCCTTATGCCCCGGCAGCTATTGGCCCATTATAACTCTGCTCTGGATCTATGCTGTTATGCCTCATCTATCTGGAATTTCCTGGGGGAAGACTGCCTCTCATGTCAGATGATACCGATGATGATTCTTAGGAAAGTAAGATTCCTAAATGATTAGGACACTGAGGCCCAAGTTCATATCTGATAGTCCTTTAATCAGGCCATCTTATCCTCATTCTACTTTCAGGACTATGACTCCTGTTAAAATGCCCTTGGGTTTGATTTTTATCATTTAATCATGCTTTCATAACTGTTTACTCAAGGATGCTGACATTGTTTAGAAATTACAATGCAATGTTACCAAATACACATACAAATATTCCACTAGGACCAGTACTCATGTAAGTGGAATGCTGTGATGTGATCACATGGATACTGGGCTCACCACAATTATATAGTGCTTACTTGATTCCTAATGCCTGACATTTCTTAACAAGGAAAAAATCACTTCGGGTTACAACTAGGAGGTGGAAGAGAATCCAAATTGTAAAGGGATACTTCTCAGAGAAGTAATGTGCTGTTGATCTGCCTGTATTTTTATTTTTACCAATTTAATAGATGTATTTAATTTTAAAAAGTACAATTAGCACTAAAACTTATAAGAAAATACATCTACTGCCCTACTCCTCCCTACACCCCAAAACCACTCCTCAGAGAAAACTAGCTTCAATTCTTGTAGCTATTTATTCTATTTAGGTACCTAATTATACACAAAATGTTTATACTGTGCTTTCTTTTTTTTATTTTTTTTTCAACGTTTATTTATTTTTGGGACAGAGAGAGACAGAGCATGAACGGGGGAGGGGCAGAGAGAGAGGGAGACACAGAATCGGAAACAGGCTCCAGGCTCTGAGCCATCAGCCCAGAGCCTGACGCGGGGCTCGAACTCACGGACCGCGAGATCGTGACCTGGCTGAAGCCGGACGCTTAACCGACTGCGCCACCCAGGCGCCCCTACTGTGCTTTCTTATTTACCTATTTTGCACATTATTTATTGACTTCCTACAGTGGAAGATTAGAATTTAGTACACTTATACACACCCATATGGTCCCTCTCTTCATCTTTCCAATATAGTTGTATCATAATTTTTGGTTAAATAAATATATTGTGTCAAACACTATTATGACTATGTAGAACTGTTCACACTTGAGGCATGTAGTATGCACTAATTCCTTTACTGTATATTTTTTCTATAGGTAATAATTGCTTTTTCTTTATGTTTGTTTAGTTTTCTGTGAACCAATCGCTAATTATTCCCCAACTCTCCCATAGAGTTATAGATGCTTCTCAATACCATCAAACACATCTGGTAACCTATCAGCTCCATCTCCTCTCCCTTTCCCCTGGAGACATCTGTCCTAGAGTCTCCTGTTATTCTGATTCAATCTGATTTAATTGTTCTTTAGACCAGCTTCATGGCTGCCCTGTCACAATCCTCTGTTAATAAAGGAATTCTCTTTTCTTTCCTGTGTTGACTTCTCTGTCTTCTGGATGATAATCTTCTACTTTGTAGGTTCACTCCCTTAAATTAGTGAAGCACATTCTGGAGTAGCTTTCTGAAAATACATTTTAAAGTTCTCTCATGCCTGAAAATGTTCTCTCACTCTTGAGTGTTAGCTTGCTGCATGTAGATTTCCAGAATGGAAATAAACTTTAATGAAAATATTATGGGCATTGTTCCAGTTTCCAGTGTTGCTGCTGGAAAGCCCAATGGAATATTGATTCTTGGTTCTTAGTGAGGAAACTTAATTTTTATTCTAGGAATTTTTAGGCTTTCTCTGTATCTCCCTGTTATCCTAACATTCAAAATGATGTATCTTGTGGATGGGTAGTTCTTACTTTCTGCATTTTACTTAGCATTTAATGAGTTCTTGCATTCTGAAAACTCATTTCTGTAATTTCTAGAATATGTCCTATTGCCTCTTTTATAATTTCTTCACCACCTTTTAACTATTTTTATTTTGAAATTGCTTTTTTATATTTATTTGTTATTTATTTATATTTTTGAATTCCACTTTAATTAATATACAGTCTCATATTAGTTTCAGGTGTCCAACACAGTGATTCAACAATTCTGTGCATTACTCAGTGCTCATCATGATAAATGTACTCTTAATCCCCTGCACCTATTTCACCCAACCCCCTACCACCTCCCTTCTGGTAACCATTAGTTTGTTATCTATATTTAAGAGTCTTGTTTTTAGTTTGTCTTTTTTCCCCTTTGTTTTGTTTTCTAAATTAGACATATGAGTGAAATCATATGGCATTTGGCTTTCTCTGACTGAGTTAATACACTTAGCATAACCCACTAGGTCCATCCATGTTGTGGAAAATGGCAAGATTTCATTCATTTTCATCTCTTACTAATATTTGTGTGTGTGTGTGTGTGTGTGTGTGTGTGTGTGTGTGTACCACATCTTCTTTATACATTAATTTATTGATGGCCACTTGGATTGCTTCCATAAATTAGTTATTGTAAATAGTGTTGCAGTAAACACAGTGGTGCATATATCTTTTCGATTTAGTGTTTTTGTATTCTTTGGGTAACTATTCAGTAGTAGAATCACTGGATTCTATGGTAATTTTATTTTTAATTTTTTGAGGAAACTCCATACTGTGCTCCACAGTGGCTGCATCAGTTTCCATTACCACTGACAGTGCACAAAGGTTCCTTTTTCTCTATATCCTTGTCAACACCTGTTGTTTCTTGTGTTTTTTACTTTAGTCATTCTGACAGGTGTTAGGTAATAAATATTTCATTGTGGTTTTGAATTGCATTTCCCTGACAATAACTGATGCTGAGCATCTTTTCATGTGTCTGTTAGCTATCCGTATGTCTTCTTTGGAGAAATGTCTATTCATGACTTCTCACCATTTTTAAAAATGTTTTTACTATTTATTTTTGAGAGGAGGGGGAGAACAAGTTGGGAAGGGGCAGAGAGAGAGGGAGACACAGAATCTGAAACAGGCTCCAGGCTATGAGCTGTCAGCACAGAGCCTGATGTGGGGCTTGAACCCATGAACCATGAGATCATGACCTGGGCCAAAGTCGGATGCTCAGCTGACTGAGCCACCCAGGTGCCCTGACTTCTGGCCATTTTTAATTGGATTATTTGCTTTTGGGTGTGGAGTTGTATACATTCTTTATATATTTTGGATACTAACCCATTATTGGATATGTCATTTTCAAATATCTTCTCCCATTCAATATTTGTCTTTTCATTTTGTTGATTGATTCCTTCACTGTGCAGAAGTTTTACATTTTGATGTAGTCCCAATAGTTTATTTTTGCTTTTTTTCCCCTTGCCTCAAGACACATACGTAGAAAATTGTTGCTATAGCTGATATCAGAAAAACCACTGCCTGTTATCTCTTCTAGGATTTTTATGGTTTCAAGTCTCACATTTAATCTTTAATCCATTTTGAGTGTATTTTTTGTATTTGGTGTAAGAAAGTGGTCCATGTAGCTGTCCAGTTTACATGTAGCTGTCCAGTTTTCCCAACACCATTTGTTAATAAAAATGTAGCTTTCCCATTGCAAATTCTGGCCTCCTTTTTTTTTTAATTTTATTTTTTATTTTTTAAAATTTACATCCAAATTAGCATATAGTGAAACAATGATTTCAGGAGTAGATTCCTTAATGCCCCTTACCCATTTAGCCCATCCCCCCTCCCACAACCCCTCCAACAACCCTCAGTGTGTGTTTTTAATTTTTAATTTTAATATTTTTTTAATTAAAAATTTTCTACCTCATTAATTCCTTTTCTCGCTTCAAAATGACAAAATGAAGGAATTCATCTTGTCTCCTTTTAAAAGATGAATTGATCACATAATTATGGGTTTATTTCTGGTCTCTCTATTCTGTTCCATTGACCTATGTGTCTATTTTTTGACAGTATCGTACTGTTTTGATTACTACAGCTTTGTAGTATATCTCGAAATCTGGGATTGTGATACCTCAAGTTTTATTCTTTTTTTCAAGATTGCTTTGGTTATTCAGGTTTTTTTTCCTGGTTCTATACAAATTTTAAGATTATTTGTTCTAGCTCTGTGAAAAATGCTGTTGGTATTTTGATAGGGATTGCATTAAATCTGTAGATTGTGTTGGGTAGTATGGACATTTTAATATTTGTTCTTTCAATCCATGAGCATGCATTATATTTCCCTTTGTGTCATCTTCATTTCTCTCATAAATGTTTTATAGTTTTCAGAGTACAGGTTTTTCACTTTCTTGGTTAAATATCTTCTGAGATATTTCATTATGTTTTGGTGCAATTGTAAATAGGATTGTTTTCTTAATTTCTTTTTCTGCTAATTCATTATTAGTGTATAGAAATTCAACGGAGTTCCTTATATTGGTTTTGCATTTTGAGATCTTATTTAATTCATATATTAGCTCTAGTACTTTTTTGGTGGAGTCTTTCAGGTTTTCTATATATAGTATAATGTCATCTACAAATAGTGAAAGTTTAGCTTGTTCCTTACCAATATGGATGCTTTTTATTACTTTTTTCTGTCTGATTGTTGTGGCTATGACTTCTAGTACTATGTTGAATAAAAGTGGTGAGAGTGGACATCCTTGTCCTATTTCTGACCATAGAGGAAGAGTTCTAAGTTTTCCCCATTGAGTATGATGCTAGCTGTGGGTTTTTCATATAAGGCCTTTATTATGTTGAGATATGCTCCCTCTAAACTCACTTTGTTGAGGGTTTTTATCACAAATAGATGTTGTATTTAGTCAAATGCTTTTTCTGCATTTTTTGAAATGATCATGTTGTTTTTTATCCTTCCTCCTGTTGATGTGATCTATCACATTGATCAATTTGAGAATATTGAACCACCTCTGCATCCCAGGAGTAAATTCCACTTGATCATAATGAATTATTTTTTAATGTATTGTTTGATTTGGTTTGCTAATATTTTGTTGAGGATCTTTGCATCTATGTTAATCAGAGATATTGGCCTGTAGTTCTGTTTTTTGGCAGTGTCTTCATCTGGTTTTGGTGTCAGGGTAATGCTGGCCTCATAGAATGAATTTGGAAGCTTTCTTTCCTCTTCTATTTTTTGGAATAGTTTGAGAAGAATAGGTATTAACTCTTCTTTAAATGTTTGGTAGAATTAACCTGTGAAGCTGCCTAGTTCTGGACTTTTGTTTCTTGGGAATTTTTTGATGACTGATTCAATTTCTTTGCTGGTAACTGGTCTGTCCAAACATTCCATTTTTTAAATGAGTTTTGGGACATTATATGTTTCTAGGATTTTATCCATTTCTTCTAGGTTGTCCAGTTGGCATATAATTTTTCATTACATACTCATAATCCTCTGTATTTCTGTGGTGTCAGTTTTAATTTCTTCTATTTAATTCCTTATTTTATTTGAGAACAACTTTTTCTTCTTCCTCCTTTTTTGGAGAGCCTGGCTAACAATTTATCAATTTTCTTGATATTTTCAAGGAACCAGCTCCTGGTTTCATCAATGTGTTCTTTTGCTTATTTTAGTTTCCATTTCATTTATTTTTACTCTACTCTTTATTATTTCATTCCTTCTACTGGTTTTGGACTTTGTTCTTCTTTTCCTAGCTCTTTTATGTGTAAGATTAAGTTGTTTGATTGAGATTTTACTTGCTTCTTGAGGTAGACCCATATTGCTATAAACATCCTCTGTAGAACAGCTTTTGCTGCCTCCCAAAGATTTTGGACTGTTGTGTTTTCATTTTAATTTGTCTCCATGTATTTTTTGTTTTCCCCTTTGATTTCTTGGGTCACTCATTCATTGTTTAGTAGCATGTTATTTAACCCCCATGTATTTAGTTTCTTTCCAGATTTTTTCTGGTGGTTGATTTTTAGTTTTGTAGCATTGTGGTCAGAAAAGATGCATGGTATAACCTTGATCTTTTTGAATTTGATGAGACTTTTCCTGTGGACTAACAAATGATATATTCTGGAGAACGCTCCATGTGCACTTGAAAAGAATGTGTATTCTGCTGTTTTAGGATGGAATGTTCTGAATATATCTGTTAGTGCCATCTGCTTCCATGTGTCATTCACAGCCGCTGTTTCCTTGTTGATTTTCTGTTTGGATGATCTATCAATCGATATAAGTGGGATTTCAAAGTCACCTACTATTATTTTATTAGCATCTATTACTTCTTTTGTGTTTGTTAATAGCTGATTTATGTATTTGGGTTCTTACATGTTGGGTACATAAATATTGACAACTGTTATATCTTCTTGTTGGATTGTTTCCTTTATGATTATGTAGTGTCCTTCTTTGGTTTAACATCTATTTTGTTCTAAAAGTAATTCTACCCAGGATTTCTTTTCAAATCCATTTACATGATAAATTCTTTTTCATACTTTCACTTTCAGTCTGCATGTGTCTTTTGGTCGTAAATGAGTCTCTGGTAGGTAGCATATAGATGGCACATGCTTTTTTATCTATTAATCATCCCATGTATTTTGATTGGAATGTTTAGTTGATTTACATTAAAAGTAATTATTGATAGGTATGTACTTATGGCCATTTTGTTACTTGTTTTATGTTTGTTTTGTGATTCTTCCCTGCTTCTTTCTTCTTTTGCTCTCTTCTCTGATAATTAGTTGGCTTTCTTTAGTGATATACTTGGATTCTTTTCTCTTTAGTTTTTGCATATCTATTACTGATTTTTCGATTTATGGTTACCTCTAGGTTTATATATAACATCTTCTGAATATAGCAATATATACTACATTGGTTGCTTAAGTTTGAACCCATTCTTTACCCCCCCCACACACACACACATTTTAGGTATATGGTGTCATACTTTATATCTTTTGATTTTGTGAGTCTCTTGACTGATTTTTACAGATATACTTATTTTCACTTCTTTTGTACTTCCTACTTTTCTTACTTTTAGTTAGTTTTTACTTCCCACTCAAAGAGTCCCCTGTAACATTTCTGGTAGGGATGGTTTAGTGGTCATGAATTCCCTTAACTTATTTTTCTGAGAAACTCTTTATCTCTCTTTCTAGTCTGAATGAGAGCCTTTCTGGATAGAGTATTCTTGGCTACAGATTTTTATCTTTCATCACTTTGAATATATCATGTCACTTTCTTTTGGCCTGCAAAATTTCTGCTGAAAAACCAGCTGATAGCCTTATGAGGTTTCTCTTTATGTAACTGTTTTCTTTTCTCTTGCTGCCTTTAAAAGTCTCTCTTTATTACTACTCTTTGCCATTTTAATTACTAGGTGGCTTGGTGTGGTCCTCCTTGGGATGAGTTTGTTGGGGGCTCTCTGTGCCTCCTTGATCTGGATTTCTACTTCCTTACCCAGATTTGAGAAGTTTTCACCTATTATTTCTTCATAAATTATCTGCCTCCGTTTCTTTCTTTTCCCTCTGGGATCCCTATGATGCAAATGTTATTATGCTCAATGGTGTTTCTGAGTTCCCTCAGTCAAGTTTTCTTTATTATTACTACTTTTTTCCCCCTTTCTCCTGTTCATCTTAATTGCTTTCCATTACTCTAGTCACTGATTGATTCTGCTTCCTCTAGTCTGCTGGTATATTTTTAATTTAAGTTATTGAGTTCTTCATCTCTTATAGTTTCTTTTTTGTGTGTTCTATCTCTTTGTTGATGGTCCTACTGAGGTCCTCCACTCTCTCAAGTTCAGTGAATGTCTTTACAACCATTACTTTGAATTCTCTATCAGCGTTATTATTTATCTCTGTTTTGCTTAGATCTCTTGCTGTGATTTTGTTCTGTTCCTTCATTTGGGACATATTCTGCTGTCTCCTCATTTTTCTTGTTTTTTTATGCTTATTTATTTATTTATTTATTTATTTATTCATTTTGAGGGAGATATATATATATATATATAGAGAGAGAGAGAGAGAGAGAGAGAGAGAGAGAGAGTATGAGCAGGGAGGGGCAGACAGAGACAGAGGGAGACAGAGAATCCCAAGCAGGCTCTGCACTGTCAGGACAGAACCTGCTGTGGGGCTTGAACTCACAAACTGTGAGATCATGACCTGAGCTGAAAACAAGAGTCAGACGCCTCAGTGACTGAGCCACCCAGGTGCCCCTGTCTTCTCATTTATCTCACTGTCTGTGTCTGTTTCTATGCGTTAGGAAAGTCAACTATGTATCCTGATGTTGAAATTAATGGCCTTATGAAGTAGTAATCCTATAGTGCCCTTCAATGCAATGCTCCTGTTCATCAGAACCTGGCACCTCAGGGGTGTCTTTCATGTGTGTTACATGTGCTCTGCGGTTGTGTCTTAGCTGCTTTGCTCAGTCCAGTTGTCTTCATGGCTCTCTCTGCCTGTTGTGGGTAGTGTATGGTCCCTGTGCTGTTAGTTGGCCGGTATGAGCCCACCCTGGGTTTGAGTTGAGACAGACAACACATTTACCAGAGATGTAGTAGCAGCAAACTGAAGGGCACTTTCCCTGTGTTGATCTTTGATAGGCTTTCATTGGTGGGCAGGGCCTGTGGTTAGACCAGCCGTCTTCTCCCAGCCCACTGCTGGGGCTAAAGTCAGATCTTTCCCTCTCCTCAGGGCAGGAGTCACTTTGGAGTAGTGCTGGCCCCTGTAGGGCTGCTTGTACACTACCAGGCTTGTGATACACAGCAATGAAATGAAGAAATTATAACTATATGTAAAAATACATAACAGATAGGTGCAAAAAATCACACAAGTGTAATAATGAGCAAAAGAAACCAGACCCAAAAGACTACACACAGCACAATTCTATTTACATAAAGTTCAAAAACAGGCAAAATAGTCTATGGTATTTAAAGTCAGATAAGTAGTTACCTTTGCTGGTAGAGGTCAAAGGGTGGAGTGGGGTGTAAGTGAATGGAAGTTGACATGAGCAAGGTTTCTGGAAGTACTGGTAATATTCTATCTATATGGATGTTGGTTATATTACTGGTGTTCAATTTGTGAAAATTCTTTAAGCTGTGTATTTATTTTTGTGTGTTAATTTCTATTTTAAAATTCAAAAGAAATTAACCCCTGACTCTATCCTCCCACCCTCAAAATTCAAAACCCTTTCCAAGGCTACTGATAGTACAGCTTTCTTTCATTGATTATTCTATCAATCACCTACTTAAAAATTACTTCATGAGAAACTGGGATGAAACCAGTTTTTCCACCAATAAGAATTTAGCAAAATTCCCTCTCCCTCAACCAGATGTGTATCTCCCTTCCTTCATGTTGCCCCATATGAGGACAGAAAATAAAAATTGAAAACAAGAATGAGAGACTTGCACTTCACAGCATCTTTAGGGAAAAATGAATACCTCTGGCAAGTTAACCCTAAGGGGCAGGCTTGGAGAATGAGCCACTCAGTAAGTCACATGGTCAGCATAAAGCTAAGAAGCAATGTGGGTATTAAAAGGTTTTTTTACACTTCAGTTTGTTTAGGAAGAACAATCACTGATCTTGGCTTGCCTCCAATGGTAAGTAGTGCTCTCCATATTGAAATACAGTTTCCAAAAACCAGCAGCCACCACAGCCATCAAAACAGTCCAAATTTTTTGATACACTGAAACTGGAGAACAGCTGCTTAAAATAATTTGAAATGTGTTGGTCTTTGAGTACATGTTTATATTCATTAATTAAGCAGGTTAAACCATAAGACAAGAGAATAGCCAGCTGAATAACCAATTTTTCTCTTTGGATGCTTTAGGCAATTATGTTTTCTTTTACTTACATGGAAAAGCAGTTCATTTTGGGATTGTAACTCACCCATCATTATTTATCATTCACTATTACTATATGCTAATTTTCATAGGTACAGCAAAAGTTGCAAAAATCTTTGATACTCCTTTGCTTATGCTTATCAGAAGAAATACATTTGTTGTCTCCTTTAGACATATATGAATTCTGCATACAATGTGAGCTATCTGATCTCAAAGCAGAGAGTAACTGGATACTAACAGAGGAATTACTTAGTGTCTGGCTAACCATAGTGTGGCTTTTGGATAGCAAAGTCGGCATTGCCCAGGAGATTGTTAGAAATGCAGACTAAGTCAGACTGAGAAAGACAAATACAATATGATTTTGCTCATATGTAGAATCTAAAAAATTAAACAAACAAAAGCAGAATGAGACTTATAAATGCAGAGAACAAAATAATGGTTGTCAGAGGGTAGGGGGATAAGAGATGGTCAAAATGGGTGAAGAGGAGTGGGAGATACAGGCTTCCAGTTATAGAATCAATAAACCATGGGAATAAAAGGCACAGCATGAGGAATATAACCAATAATATTGTAATAGTGATGTATGGTGACAGATGGTAGCTACACTTATGGTGAACACAGCATAATGTATAAACTTGTTGAATCACTATGTTGTACACCTAAAATTAATGTAATGTTGTGTGTCAGCTACCAAAAAAAAAAAAAAGAAAGAAAGAAATGTAGTCACTCAGGCCCTGCCCATACCTACTGAATTAGAATCTGCATTTTAACCTTGTTTCCAGATGATACTTATACACATCCATGTTTGAGAAGCACTGCTATAGGGTGTATAGAAAGCACTAATTTTGAGTAGTAGACAGAATTTTCCCCATTTTGTATTAAACATAGAATATTCTTTCTTATATCAGGTAAAATAAGTATCAATTTAGAGACTGTGGTCAAACTCTCTCCAAGCATAGAAAAGAGATGCTACTATAGATGTTGCTGACAGTTTATGAGTAGAAAATTACCTACATGGCTGGAAGCCTTATCTGGTTATATCTATGTTTCTGTCAAAGGAAAAAGTGAATTTTTCACAGGGAATCTACACATTCGGGGACCATGGGTTAGAATGGTCAGTATAGCCCACCCATAAGCCCAGGGCAGCAGATATTTAGAAGTGCACATACTGCTGACCACATGTCCATCTATGGAAGACTTGAGCTTTGTGGACAGGTGAACCACTGTAAAGTGGAATGTCATGACACTATTCCTATGTGTGGCAAAGACTGCTTATCATCCTCCTTTCCCCTTCTCCTTTTCCTCCTTTTAATAAGCACCTCCCACACACATGGGTTTTATCAGGATATATAGCTGGCTAGCTAGAGACTACATTTATCATCCTGCCTACAGGTAACTGTGGCCATGATATTGAATTATCCCAATGGAATGTGAGCAAGGATACAAAGAGGCATGTATATATGTATATACATATATATGTACATATATATGTATATACATATATACATATATACATATATGTATGCACTTTGTACTTAAAAGGAACGTGTTTGGCCTACCCCCTCTCTTCTCTCTCTCCTAAGGGCAGAAATGCAAATGTAGTGCTGGGAAAACAGCTTTGCCCATCTCTATAAGGGCAACTCTCTAGAATAGAAAGCTGAAACTAAGTGTCTACAAAGAGAAATGCCAACAGTAAACAAGCTAATTTGCCCTATAGAATCCCAGAAATGGTGAAAAACAGACACACAAATACCTCATAAGTTTTAGTGAAATATAGGAAAACTTATTGAAATTATATAGGGGAAAGTTAGCACCCCCCTCCCAGTTTCTCTCTATAACCCTGCCCAGCCAGCTATCACTTTGCAACTCAACAGGGGCCTGGAACAATTTAGCCTGAAAGGCTCCAGATTCTGGCAAAGTAAAGGGTATGGAAGAGAAGCAGGTGAAATTATTAAATTATTAAAGTTCCTGTCCTTTCTTGACTTCTAGAACCCTAGTAGTTAGACTTCTAATAATCCAGGCAGGAAATTGGAAGAGTCTTTTCTGAAGAAACAATTTGAAGATAAAAACACTTGTAGATGCTAAAATTGGAGGGTTCCCCCGTAAAATGGTTGGGTCCCATCCAATCATGCAGAGCTTTTAACTACCTTTTCAATGTTTTATTCTTAAATATGAAAAAACAGTCCAAGATGATCATTCTAGATAGCCTGAAACATGACTGTCAGAGACCAAAACAAATAGACCGAAAATAAATGGAACAAAAAAAAGTTAAAATAAAACAAAAATATTTTTTAAAAAACAGGAGAGAGTAAGAGAAAACCTTGCATCTGTAAATCAATAACAGGATGTTATAACAAAGGAATAATCAGAAAATACAAAAGAGCTTTTGGAGTTTAAAATTATGAAATAAAAAATATTCAACAGTTGAAAGATAAACATGAGGAAATGTCTTATAAAGGAAAACAAAAAGATATAGAAAGTGGGAGAGAGAAGATAAGAAATTTATACCATTAGCTTGGAACAACCAAAATCTGACTTATATGAATTTCAAGGACTTCTGAGGAATATGGTGGGGTAGGAGGATCCTAAGTTCACCTGTCCCACTGATACACCTAGGCAACACCCACATCAGTGTAAACAATCCAGAAAAAATGACCCAAAGACTGGCATAACAAACTCTCCACAGCTTACTGTAGACAACAGTCTACACTAAAAATGGTAGGAAGGATGTAGACATGTGAGAATGTACAAGAGAGGGAGGATGCTGAGGGCACAGAAATGGGAGAAGAGAAGACTCCGTAAGAGGCACCCAAGGCATGGGGGACCTGCGCTGGGAAGACAAAACTGATAATATTTGGCTTTGAAAAACAGAGTGACTTAACTTTTTGAGTTCTTATAATCAGTGGAGCTTACTTACCATCTGGAACCTTAAAAATCATCTGGGCTTGGCTCTGGGACAGCCAGAGGGTGATAGGAAACCAAGTCCCTTCCTTTAAAGAAAAGCACAACAAATAGCCCAGCTGACATAAAACACAGAAGCACAAGTTTGAAAAACACCTAGGGGCATTCAGGAGCGGGGATTTGTTTACTAATCTCAGAGCATTTGCTGGGGCACAGGATCTTTGGGAAACTTCTCCAGAAACAAAAGAGCTGGCAGGAACCATTGCCTCCATTGCCTTCCCAACCCCTCCACCTCCAATCTAGATACATGGACACCTGTGGGAACCAAAATAGCACAAACACTTTCCACCTAGCTTGCTAATAGCCCACACTGCTCCCATACTCTTCTAAGGACCTTATCCCTTCAACCCACTCTCTGCAGTTCACCAAAGCTTCTCCAGGTGCCCTTCCAATAACAGACCAGAGCAAAGCTTGCTAAAACCATGTGCCTACCCTTGTGTTCTCCTGTGGACCCATTCCCTCCAAAACTTCATCAGGAGGAATCCACCCAAAGTGGTCCCACAAACATGGCAATGAGAAAGCAGCAACCACAGGGGCCAGCACCACTCCAAAGTGACCCCTGCCCCAGGAAATAGGGCAGATAACTGCACATACCAGTTCCATTGTGGCACAAACAGTGGATTGGAGGCAGAAATCTGGTCTGACTGCAGTTCCTGACCACCAACATAAACCTTCCAAGGGACAACACAGGGAGAGCACCCCGTAGTTTGGTGTGACTGTAGCTTGGGAAACGCTTAGTCTGACTTAACTCAAGCCCAAGGTGGACCAGACTGGCCCAATAACAACACAGTGGCCAAATTCTGCCCACAACAGGCCAAGAACCATTGCAGATGGCTGGACTAAAGACAAACGAGGCTCAGCCACAAGAGTAGTGTACACACAACACACAAAGGAGACACCCCTGAAGCACCAGGTTCTGGTGAACAGGGAGCATTGCACTGCATGGCAGTATAGGAACTCTTTTACATAGCACCACTACTTTCAAGAGCAGAAGATGTAGTTGACTTTCCTAATTCATAGCAACAGACACTGAGAGTTAGACAAAATCAATAGGCAGCGGAATATGTTCCAAATGAAAGAACAGTAATGGCAAGTAATCAAGCTGAGCAGGAGAGTGAAAAAATATGCAAAAAGAGAATAGATTTAGGAAACTCAGCGACACCTTCAGGCATAATAACATTTGCATCATAGGGATCCCAGAGGGAAAAGAAGGAGAAAATGGAAGCAAGAATTTATGAAGAAATAATAGCTGAAAAGTTCCCAAATCTGGGGAAGGAAACAGAAATCCCAATCGAGGAGGCACACAGAGTCTCCAACAAAATCAACCCAACGAGGTCCACAACAGACACATAATAATTGAAGTGACATAAAGTAATAATAAAGAGATAATTTTAAAGGCAGTGAGAGAAAACAAAACAGTTATATACAAGGAAAGCTATCCGTTGATTTTTTAGCAGAAACTTTGCAGCCCTGAAGGGAGTGACTTGATACATCCAAAGTACTGAAAGGAAAAAACCTGTAGGTCAAAATACTCTACCCAGAAAGTCTCTCATTCAGACTAGAGAGATAGAGTTTCTCATAAAAACAAAAGTTAAGAGAAATCATGACCACTAAACCATTCCTATCAGAAATGTTAAAGGGGACTCTTTGAGTACAAAGGAAAGACTGTACGTAAGAGTCAAAAAAGTAGTAAGCACAGAAGCAGTGAAAATAAGTATAGAGATTAAAAATAAGTCAAGGGATTCACAAAATAAAAGTATGTAAAGTATGACACCATATACCAAAAATGTGAAGGGGGAGGGGAGTATAAAATGGACTCAAACTTACATGACCATCAATTTAATATGGACTGCTATATCCAGAGATGTTATACACAAACCTAAAGGTAACCATAAATCAAAAATCAGTAATATATATGCAAAACATAAAGAGAAAGGAATCCAAACATATCACTAAAGAAAGCCAACTAATTGTCAGAGAAGAAAGTAAGAGACAAAAGGAAAAGAAAAGAACTACAAAACAAACCAAAAACAAGTAACAAAATGGCAGTACGTGCATACCTGTCAATATTACTTTGAGTATAAATGGACTAAATGGTACAATAAAAAGACATAAGGTAATGGAATGCATTAAAAAGCAAGACCCATATATGCTCCTTACAAGAGACTCATTTAAGACCTAAAGACACATGCAGATTGAAAATGAAGGGATGGAGTAGTATTTATCAGGCAAATGGATGTGAAAAGAAAGCCAGAGTAGCAATACTTATAATTGGGCGAAATAGACTTAAACACTGTAACAAGAGACAAAGGACACTATATAATCATAAAGGGAACAATCCAACAAGAGATATAACATATATATAACATATAATTGTCAATATTTATTTACCCTACATGGAAGCACCCAAATACATAAAACCGTTAATAATAAATAAAGTAATCAAAAGTAATACAATAGCAGTAGGGGACTTTAACACGCCACTTCCATTAATGGATAGATCACCCAAACATAAAATCAACAAGGAAACAGTGACTGTGGATGACACATTGGAGGTATCACAATTCTAGATTTCAAGTAATACTGCAAAGTTTTAGTAGTCAAAACCGCACGTTACTGGAAAAAAATAAACAAATAGATCAATCGAACAGGATAGAAAGCCCAGAAGCAAACCCACAATTATATGTCAATTAACCTTCAACAAAGGAGGCAAGAATATGCAATGGGAAAAGGCAGTCTCTTCAACAAATGGTGTTGGGAAAACCGGACAACTACATGCAAAAGAATGAAACTGGATCACTTTCTTACACTATACAGAAAATAAATTCAAAATGGATTAAAGACTTAAATATGAGACCTGAAACAATAGAAATCCTAGAAGAGGGCACAGGCAGTAATTTCTCTGACATCAGCCATAACATTTTTCTGTACATGTCTCCTGAGGAAAGATAAAGAAAAGCAAAAATAAATACTAAGACTAAATCAAAATAAACAGCTTCTGCTCAGCAAACCAAACAACAAAAAAACCTAAAAGACAACCTACTGAATGGGAGAAGATATTTGCAAGTGAGATATCCAATAGTGGGTTAGTATCAAAATACATAAAGAACTTATACAACTAATTTAAAAATGGTCAGAAGACATGAACAGACATTTCTCCAAAGAAGACATACAGATGGCCAGCAGACACATGAAAAGATGCTCAACATCACTCATCCTCATGGAAATGCAAATCAAAACCACCATGAGATATCACCTCACACATGTCAGAATGGCTAAAATAAAAAACTCAAGAAAGAACAAGTGCTGGTGAGAATGTGGAGAAAAAGGAACCCTTGTGCATTGTTGGTGGGAATGCAAACTGGTGTAGCCACTGTGGAAAACAGTATGCAGTTTCCTCAAAATATTTAAAATAGAATTATTATAGGATCCAGTAATTCTGATACTCTTTATTTACCCAAAGAATATGAAAACACTAATTTGAAAAGATATACGCACCCCTATGTTTATTGCAGCATTATCTACAAGAGCTAAATTATAGAAGCAGCCCAAGTGTCCACTGATCGGTGAATGGATAAAAGAGATGTCAGATATATATATCCAAAAAACAGACTTTTAATTATAAAGAACAAACAGATGGTTACCAGAGGGGAGGTAGGTGAGGGAATGGGTGAAATAGGTAAAGAGGATTAAAAGCACACTCATCTTGATAAGGACTGAGCAATATATAGAATTGGTGAATCACTATATTGTACACTTAAAGCTAATATAACACTGGTAACTATACTGGAATGGAGTGTTAACTATACTGGAATAAAAATAAAAATAAAAATTAAAAAATAGGTTAAAAGCTAAGCGAAGTTTAGTATACATATATAATGAAATACTACTCAACAATAGAGAGGAATGAACTATCGATTCATGCAACAATATGATGAACTTCAAATACTTATGGTGAGTGAGAGAAGGTAGAAAAAAGAGTTACACTGTATGATTATATTTATACAAAATTCTAGGAGATGTAAACTAATAAAGAAATTTAAATTGATCTATAGTGACTGCATATTAGTGGGTGTTTGAGACTGGTGTGAAAGGAAAGATGTACTGCAAAGGTGCACAAAGAATTTCTGGGTAGAGATATGTAAATTTTCTATATCTTCATTATGTTGGTAGTTTCATACATATGTATTATTGAAATTCATGAAAATATATATTTTATTTTTTCTACTTATTTTTATTTTTTGAGAGACAGAGAGAGAGAGAATCTTAAGCAGACTCCACACTCAGTGCAGAGCCCAACATGGGGCTCGATCTAAGGACCATGAGATCATGACCTGTCCCGATATTAAGAGTTGGATGCTTAACCAACTGAGCCACCCCAGGCACCACAAAAATATACACTTTAAATGGGTTAAGTCTATTGCATGTAAACAATAACTCAATAATGTTGTTTTTTGAAGCATCTCAGGAGCCCAGAATTAACCATGTATTCCAATGCACCATGTGGCAGAGCTATTGCTACTCTCATGCAGACTGAGGGTGCCAATTCTATTAAGGAGGCAAACCTTTTTGCATTATGGCATTTCTTTTCAGATGCCTGCCTCAAAGAAGTCTCCAGCCTCTGATAAAGAAGCTTACCTTTCTAAGTAAACAAGAAAAGAAAAGAGGCACTTTCTGAGATATAATTCATGGTTCTGTAAAGTAGTGCCTAATGTTTGCATCTTTATATTCTTTTCTGTGAAAGAGAAAATCTGATTGCAAGTGTCCCCATGCCCATGTGTATCCTTTGACCTCTAATATTTATATATATGCTACACATTATTATTTTCCCAAGGGTAAGCAAAATGCTAGAATTCTTCCACATATGAAATTCAAATTAGTTCATAAATATTGCATTATGAATTAGGTACTTTACTCTAAATAACTTGTGGTTTTTTATGGCTTACTTTGAAAAAAGATGAACAGTGATGCTGGATTCCACATATAAGATAAGCATAGAGTATTTGTGCTTCAGATGCTGTGAAAAGACAGTTGAAATAATGCTTTTCTTCCCTTTATGTCCTGTCTAGAACAACTGCCATATGACTGCCATTGTAGTTTCTCCTTAAACATTGTGAAAGGAAGGGTTAAATCCACAAAAAAAAAAAAAGGAAAGGAAAATGAAATGTATTGAGAAGCTATTAAGTACCAAGCATCAAATTATATATTTTATGAAAGTTTTTGCATTCAAGTGTTCCAACACTGTAAGGTTTGCAGTATTAGCCCTGTTTTACAGGTGAGGAAACTGTGGTTCAGAAAGGTACTTATCAAGAGCCCCTGACACATTTGCCAATTTGAGGGTAGGAGTTGAGAGGCTGAGAACCTGAACAGAGTATTTAGGAATCTCATAGGTTTGGGGAACAAATCTGGAGTACAGGGCTCTATAGTGAGGAGGGGCCCTTGCAAATAATCATGAGTTTCAGCTGGAAATCTTGAAGGACTACACTTTACATGTAAGTATGAACTGGTACATTAACAAGATGGTAAAATAGGAAGCTCCTAATTTTCCCTCTCCCCATAGACATGCTGAATATAAAGCTATATAGCTACACATGGATCTATTCATTCTGAGAGAAATCCAGAATCTAGTTCAGTGACTCCTACACAGCAGGAAACTGAGAAAATACCCACATAAAAATGGATAGGAAAAGCTGAGACACACTTATGACATAAACCCACTCTTGGCACAATGCCTTAGAATTGGGAGAAAACTTCAAATTCCAGCTTCTCCTTGAGGAGGGAAGAATTTTTACCACACATCTAGCCCCCTAACTTTTATGGCTGCCACCTAAGGGACTAGCTCCCAAACCACCTAGCTCAAAAAGCCAAAGGGGCTTGGCATTTGCCAGTCTCTCAGGACCATAATAAACAAAGAGGCAGTTTTTAAACAGCCTCTTTTAAACAATTAGAACAAACACTCCCACAGCTATTCCCCTGGGCACAGTGTAGAGGGAAAAGGCAAAAATACCCAGCTTCTGGTTTCTACTTGGAATGGATACTTTCCCAGCTGCTGACCTCAGGCTTGCATCTGGGAGCTGATGGGGCTTCTGGAACCTGGAGGGTTTGTGGGTGCTCCCTCTACCTTCTTCTCCCAGCTTACTCCAACAACAAACCCAAGTCTCCAACTTCTCTCTGAAAGGAGTTTGTTGACTCTTCTAGCAGGTGTCATCTGAGGGACTGGCTTCTAAATTATCTAGCCCTGGAAACTAATAGGACTCAGCATTTGTGAGTCTACCAGGATCACAGAGAACAAAAAGCTGTTTTTAAGGGTGTACAAGTTCTCCTAGCAGCTATTCCTCCTGGATCAGCACAGAGCAAATAGGCAATACCATGCTGCTTCTTCCCTAATATTCCTGATAGGAGCAGACTGCCTATCTAACATCCCAACCCTCCCAGAAACTACCTGAAGGTCAGACTTCCAATTAGCTCACATCTAGGACCTGACCAAGTAATTAATAGTTCTGAAGGAGCCTGAATAGGCATGTGAGCATTTCCTGCACTTTTGTGGCACTATTGGGACTTCACACATCTTAATCTCCTGGGAACACTAACAACAAAAATGGTGGTATAGACAAGCACAAATTTGACAGGCACCCAGAGTTTTGAGCCAGTTTGAGAGGAGAGTTTCACTTCCTACACAAGGTTAGTCTGTCAAGACTGGAAGAGGTGGTTGTTTTATCTAATGTGCAAAATCCAACACAGAGAATCAAGGAAATTGAAGAAATAGGGTAATATGTTCCAAACAAAAGAACAAGATAAATCTAGACACTGACCATAATGAAAAAGAGTTAAGTGATTTACCCAACAGAGAATTCCAAATAATAGCCATAAATATGCTCCCTGAGGTTAGAAAAACAATTCATAAACAAAATGACAACTTTAACAAAGAGATAGAAAATATTAAAAAGTATCAAATATAAAAAATAATCTGAAGAATAAAATAACTGAACTGGAAATACTCAATTGAGGGGTTCAACAGCAGACTAAACCAAATTAAAGAAAGTATCATCAAACTCAAAGATAGGTCAGTGTAAATTGTCTAATTAGAGAAATAAAAAATGAGTGGAAAAAATGGTAAGATAGTTTAAGAGACTTATGGGATATCATCAAAAGGACAATATACATATCATAGGAGTTTCAGAAAGAGAAAAGGGAGAGAAAAGGACAGAAAGCTTATTCAAAAAATAGTAAAAAAAAAAAAAGCTCCCCAAATCTATGAAAAGAAAATGACATCTGGATACAGGGGACCCAAGAACACTAAATTGGATGAATCAAAGATACTCACACCAAGACACATTGTAATAAGACACATTGTAATAAGACACATTGACAAAATTTAAAGACTGAGAATTTCCAAAGCAGCAAGAGAAAAGCAACATTTTATGTACAAAGACACTTCCATAAGACTATAAGAAAATATTTCAACAGAAACTCTGCAGACCAGAAAGGAGTGAGATGATATATTCAAAGTGCTGAAAGAAAAAAAATACTGCCAACCAAGAATATTTTGCACAACAAAGTTGTGCTCCAGAAGTGAAGGAGAGATGAACATATTCTCAAACAAAAGCTTCAGGAATTCATCACTAGATCAGCCTTACAAGAAATGTTAAAGGGAGTTCTTCAAGCTAAAAAAAAAAAAAAAGGCCAATGAATAATAACATAAGGACACAGGAAAGCAGAAAATTCACTGGAAAAAAATGAATATATAGTCAAATTATCTAATATTGTAATGGTGGTGTGTAAATACTTTTAACTCTAGTATAAAGGTTAAAAGACAAAAGTATTAAAAATAACTGTAGCTACAATAATTTTTAAATTATGCACATTATAAAAAGATATAAATTGTTACATCAAAAACATAAAGTGTAAGAGGGAGTAAAAGTGTAGAGCTACTGTACGCTATGGGAGTTAAGTTGTTATCAACCTAAAATAGACTATTGTAAGACATTTTATGTGAGCCTCGTGGTAACTACAAAGCAACAACCTTTAGTAGATATGTGAAAGATAAGGAGAAATTAATAAAAGCAGAAAATGATCAAATAACAAAGGAATACAGCAAGAGAGGAATAAAGAAAAAAAACCTACAAAATACCCAGAAAGCAACAAAAAAAATGGCAATAGGAGGCCCGTACTAATCAATAATCACTAAATGTAATAGGATTAATTCCCAAAAGACACAGAGTGGCTGAATGGGTCTTACAAAAAAATAAGACCCAACTATAGGCTGCCAACAAGAGACTCACTTCAGCTTTAAGGACACAAGTAGACAGAAACAGAGCAATATAAAAATATATTGCATACAAATGGAAGTGAATAAAGAGGGGGCAGGTATACTTATATCAGACAAAATAGACTTTTATTCAAAAATAGTCACAAAGACAAAGAAGGTCAGTATATAATGATAAAGGGGTCAATTTATCAAGAGGATATAGGAATTACAAAAACTTATGTACTCAACATCAGAGCACCCAAACATATAAAGCAAATAAAACACACCCGAAGGAAGAAATCAACAGCATTATAATAACAGTGGGGAACTGCAATACCCTGCCTTGAACAATGGATAGATCATCTAGACAGAAAGTCAATATGGGAATATTGGTCTTGAAGTACACTTTAGATCAAATGGACCTAACAAATATGTACAAAACATTCCATCAAATGGCAGCAAAAGATATATTCTTGTCAAGTACACATGGAACATTATCCAGGATAGATCATATGTTAGGCCACAAAACAAGTCTTCACAAATTTAAGATTGAAATCATATTAAGTATGTTTTGTGACAACAATGGTGTGAAACTAGAAATCAATAACAGGATGAAAATTGGAAAATGTGTAAATACATGAAAATTAAACAACACACTTCTGAGCTATCAATGGGTCAAAGAAAAAATCAAAACGGAAATCAAAAAATGAGATAAAGCAAAATGGAAACATAACATACCAAAATTTGTGGGATATACCAAAAAGAAATTTATGGTGATAAATCCCATGTAAAGGAAAAAAAGAAAAAGAAAAAAGAAAGATCTCAAATAAGCAATTTAACTTTATACTTAAAGGAAATAGAAAAATAACAAACTAGGGGCACCTGGGTGGCTCAGTCAGTTAAGCATCTGACTCTCGATTTTGGCCCACATTATGATCTCGCAGTTTGTGAGTTCGAGCCTTGCATTGGGCTCACACTGGTGGTGCAGAGTCCGGTTGTGGTTCTCTCTCTCTCTCAGCCCCTTCAGTGCACTCTCTCCCTCTCCAAGTGAATCAACTTAAAAAATAAAAATAACAAACTAAACCCTAAGTCAGTAGGATGGAAATAACTGATCAGAGCAGAAATAAATGAAATAGAGACTAGAAAGACAATATAAAAGATCAAGGAAAATAATAATTTCTTTTTTAAAATAAGATAAACAAAATTCACAAACCTTTAGCTAGACTAAGAACAAAGGAAGACTCAAATAAATAAAATCATAAATGAAGAGTAGATATTACAAAACTGACACCATAGAAATACAAAGGATCATAAAAGATTACTATGAACAATTACATGCCAACAAATTGGATAACCTAGAAGAAGTGCATAAATTCCTAGAAATAGACAACTAACTTAGGCTGAATGATGAAGAAATAGAAAATCTGAACATACCAATAATGAGTAAAATTGATTAGCAACAAAAAAAATCCCAACAAAGAAAATATGGAACCAGATGGCTTCATTGGTGAAATATACCAGGCATTTAAAGAAGAATTAATACCAATCTTTCTTAAACTCTTCTGAAAAAATTTAAGGTGGAACTTTTTCACAGTCATTTTTACCAAGCCAGCATTAATTATTCTGGTACCAAAGTCAAACAAGGAGACTACAAGAATAGAAAACTATAGGCCAATATCATTGGTGAACAAAGAAACAAAATTCCTCAACAAAATATTAGCAAACTAAGGTCAACAGATCATTAACAGGATCATATACCATGATCAAGGGGTGTTCATCCCTGGGAAGCAAGGATGGTTTAATATATGCAAATAAATCAATGTGATACACCATATTAACCAAACAAAGAATAAAGTGTATATGATTAGCTCAGATACAGACAAATTTGACAAAATTCAACACCCTTTTATGATAAAAGCTCTCAACAAATTAGGTATAGAAGGAGTGCATTTCAACATAGAAAAGGTCATATATTACAAGCTCACAGCTGAAATTATACTCAATGTTGACAATCTGTAAGCTTTTCCTCTAAGATCAGAAGCAAGACAAGGATGCCCACTCTCATCACTTCTATTTAACATAGCACTAGAACTCCCAGACAGAACAATTAGATAAGAAAAAGAAATAAAAGGCACACATATTGGAAAGGAAGAAGTAAATTCAAGTCTTTTTGTGGATGAAATGACCTTATATATAGGAAACCCTAAAGACTTCACCAAAAAACTGTTAGAATTGATAAACAATTTCAGTAAAGTTTCATAATACAAAATCAACATACAAAAATCAGTTCAATTTCCACACATTAACAATAAACTATCCAAAAAATTAGCAAAAATATCCTATTTTCAATAGCATCAAAAAGAATAAAATAGGAATAAATTTAAGGAAGTTAAAGATCTATACACAGAAAGCTATAAAACATTCATGAAATAAATTAAAGAAGACCCAAGTAAAAAGAAAAATGCCCTGTGTTCATGAGTTGGAAGAATTAATATTGTCAAAATGGCCATACTATGCAAAGTGATCTACAGACTCAGTGCAATCCTTACCAAAATTCCAATGGTGTTTTACACAGAAAAAGGAAAAAAATCCTAAAATTCATGTGGAATCATAAAGGACCTCAAATGGCTAAAGCAATCTTGAATAAGAAGAGTAACACTGGAGGCATCACACTTCCTGATTTCAAACTATATTACAAAGCCTTAGTGATGAAAACAGACACATAGATCATACTGTAACAGAATCAAGAGTTCAGAAATAAACACACACCTATACAGTCAACTAATATTTGACAAAGGACCCCAAAATACTCAATGGGGGAAAAGATAGTCTCTTCAATAAACAGTGTTTGGAAAACTGGATAATCACATGTAGAAGAATGAAATTGGACTCCTATTTTACACCAGTCACAAAAATTAACATGAAATAGATTAAAGATTTAAATATAAAACCTGAAACCATAACCAAAAACCACAGGAAAAAACAGGGTAAACCTCCTTGACACAGGTCTTGTCAGTAATTTTTTGGATAAGACACCAAAAGCACAAGTGACAAAAGTAAAAATAAATAAGTGGGGTTATATGAAACTAAAAAGTTTCTTCATAACAAAAGAAACAATTAAGGAACTGAAAATTCAACCTGCAAAATGGGGAAAAATATTTGCAAGCCATGTTATGATAAAGGGGTATATCCCTAATATATAAGGAACTCATATAACTCAATAGCAAAAAACCAAACAATCCAATTTAAAAAATGGACCTGAATATACCTTTCTCCAAAGAAGACATCCAAACAACCAATGGGGACATGAAATGATGCTCAGCATCACTAATCATCAGGGAAATGAAAATCAAAACCACAATGAGATATCACCTTATACCAGTTAGGACAGCTATTACTAAACAGTCAAAAGATAACAAGTGTTGGCTAGGATGTATCCAAAGGAAATAAAATAACTATCTTGAGATATCTACATTGCCATGTTATTGCAGCAATATTCACAATAGCCAAGATACGGAAACAACCTAAATGTCTGTCAACAGATGAATGTATAAAGAGAATGTGATACACATACATACACACATGTATGTGCACATGCATCCTTCCATTTGTGACAATATGTATGAATCTGAAGGACATTATGCTAAGTGAAATAAGACAGATACAGAAAAAAAATATTGCATGATCACACATACATGTGAAATATACATACATGGCCAAGCTCATAGTAACGGAAAATAATAGAAGAGTGGTTACCAGAGGCTGGGGCATGTGGGAAAGGGAGATTTACAAGGGGAAAGGGGGGGGAAGGAAGGAGAGAGGGAGAAAGGGAGGGAGGAGAGAGGGAGGGAGGGAAAGAAGAAAAAAAGAAAAAAGGAAAAAAAAGAAAAAAAAAAAAGGAAAGGAGAGCGGTTTCCAGAGCTGAAGAGAAGGTGTCATGGGGTTATTGTTTAATGGGTACAGTTTCATTTCTGTAAAATAAAGAGTTCTAGAGATGGCTGGTGGTTATGGTCACACAACAATATAAATGTACTTACTACCACTGAACCATACATTTAAAAGTGGTTAGGATAGTAAGTTTTATGTTGCACGACTTTTGCCACAAAAAAAAAAAAGAGTGAATTTTAATGGACCATCTCTCACAAAAATTTAAACAAAGCTTCAAATCAACTCAATCCCAGCCAAAATAAGATAAATCTCCTGTACCCTAACTTTCTGCCAGAAGCAAAAGTAGCCCATGTCTGGAGGATGATTTAAAGCCTCACATTCACTTTTACCATTTTTTAAACACAATGTCCAGTGTTCCGTTAGTAAAACTGAAACCAATTGTTACAAAAGACACAATTAATTTAAAATACAAATGAAATCTCAATCAAAATGTTGAAAAAAAAACACACAGATGTGGAAGAGCCTGCCCAGGAAGTGAACCAAGTTAATTTGTACACATTCACTTGGCCAGAACTCAGTCTTCCTGGCACATTTAACTGCAAAGGAGGCAAGGACATGTAATTTAGAGGGAATAGGATGGAGAACGGATTCTCCAGAGCACAGCATAGAAAAGAGGCCCATGGAAGAGGGTAGGAAGGGCAGAGAGGCAGTGCATGCTACATGAACTGGTGGGAGGGAGCTGGGGCAGTGGAGGGGCAGCCCGCTTGGCAGGGCAGAGCCCTCGAGTATGGCTTGCAAAAGCAGAGGGGCCAGACTGATTGAGTTCTAACAGCCAGGGGGACTTAACATCTGGAATGTTAAAAGACAACAGCTCTGCTCGGAGAGCAGGAGGGCGAGAGGACCCTGGGAAGTAGAGGTGTTGAGCCCCGGAAAACAGAGCTCAGCTCAGCGGGGAGCAAAGGCTCTGGCAAGTGCCATCTCCCTCTCCCATCCCCCAGATGAAATCCCAAAAGGAACCTGTTCCCATCACCATACTTGCTTCCACCACGCAAACAACCAATGCTGTGCTTCTGTGGATCCATCCCTCCAAAGGATCTGCCTCCCTCCCAGTGCTGCGGGGCCCCTCCCGCAGGGGACCACAGATGGCAAAGTGAGCTAAGCCTACCCCTCCCAACCCTTGCACCTTGTGGATCCAACCTGGCTAATACACCCATAAAAGCAGCACCACAAGCTTGGCAGTGTGCAAGTAGCCAAGACAGGGGCCACATCACTCCACAGTGAGTCCTGCCCCTGGGAGAGGGGAAGATAGGTACACACAAGTCTGACTGTGGCCCCAGTGGTTGGCTGGGGACAGACATCAGGTCTGACTGCGGCCCCACCCACCAACACAAGCTACTCCAGACAGCACAGAGGAAGTGCCCTGCAGTTTCAAGCCACCCCAGGGACTACCCAAAATGACGAAACAGAAGAACACTCCTCAAAAGAAACTCCAGGAAGTAGTGACAGCTAACGAATTGATCAAAAACGACTTAAGCAATATAATGGAACAAGAATTTAGAATAATAGTCATAAAATTAATCACTGGGCTTGAAAAAGCATACAGGACAGCAGAGAATCTATTGCTACAGACATCAAGGGACTAAGAAATAGTCATGAGGAGCTAAAAAATGCTATAAAAGAGGTGCAAAATAAAATGGAGGCAGCCATAGAATGGATTGAAGAGGCAGAGGAGAGAATAGGTGAACTAGAAGGTAAAATTATGGAAAAAGAGGAAGCTGAGAGAAAGACAGATTAAAAAAAATCCAGGAGTATGAGGGGAGAATTAAGGAAGTAAGTGATGCGATCAAATGGAACAATATCCGTATAATAGGAATTCCAGAAGAAGAAGAAGAGTGAGAAAGGGGATGAAGGTGTACTTGAAAAAATCGTAGCTGAGAACTTCCCTGATCTGGGGAAAGAAAAAGGCATTGAAATCCAAGAGGCACAGAGAACTCCCTTCAGACGTAACTTGAATCAATCTTCTGAACGACACATCATAGTAAAAGTGGCAAAATACAAGGATAAAGAGAAAAATCTGAAAGCAGCAAGGGATAAACATGCTCTAACATATAAAGGGAGACCTATGAGACTCGTGACCGATCTCTCTACTGAAACTTGGCAGGCTAGAAAGGAATGGCAGGAAATCTTCAATGTGATGAACAGAAAAAATATGCAGCCGAGAATCCTTTATCCAGCAAATCTGTCATTTAGAATAGAAGGAGAGGTAAAGGTCTTCCCAAACAAACAAAAACTGAAGGAATTCATCACCACTAAACCAGCCCTACAAGAGATCCTAAGGGGGATCCTGTGAGACAAAGTACCAGAGACATCGCTACAAGCATGAAACCTACGGACATCACAATGACTCTAAACCCATATCTTTCTATAATAACACTGAATGTAAATGGATTAAATGCGCCAACCAAAAGACATAGGGTATCAGAATGGATAAAAAAACAAGACCCATCTATTTGCTGTCTACAAGAGATTCATTTTAGACCTGAGGACACGTTCAGATTGAGAGTGAGGGGATGGAGAACTATTTATCATGCCACTGGAAGTCAAAGAAAGCTGGAGTAGCCATACTTATATCAGACAAACTAGACTTTAAATTAAAGGCTGTAACAAGAGATGAAGAAGGGCATTATATAATAATTACAAGGTCTATCCATCAGGAAGAGCTAACAATTACACATGTCTATGTGCCAAATATGGGAGCCCCCAAATATATAAAAGGATTCATCACAAACATAAGCAACCTTATTGATAAGAATATGGTAATTGCAGGGGACTTTAATACTCCACTTACAACAATGGATAGATCAGTTAGACACAGGATCAATAAAGAAAAAGGGCCCTGAATGATACAGTGGATCAGATGGACTTAACAGATACATTTAAAACTCTGCATTCCAAAGCAACAGAATATACTTTCTTCTCCAGTAGCACACATGGAACATTCTCCAAGATAGATCACATACTGGGTCACACAACAGCCCTTCCTAAGTATACAAGAATTGAGATGATAGCATGCATACTTTCAGACCACAATGCTATGAAGTTTGAAATCAACCACAGGAAAAAATCTGGAAAACCTCCAAAAGCATGGAGGTTAAAGCGCACCCTACTAAAGAATGAATGGGTCAACCAGGCAATTAGAGAAGAAATTAAAAAATATACGGAAACCAATGAAAATGAAAATACAACAATCCAAATGCTTTGGGATGCAGCAAAGGCCGTCCTGAGGGGAAAATACATTGCAATCCAGGCTTATCTCAAGAAACAAGAAAAATCTCGGCGCCTGGGTGGCGCAGTTGGTTAAGCGTCTGACTTCAGCCAGGTCACGATCTTGTGGTCCATGAGTTCAAGCCCCGCATCGGGCTCTGGGCTGATGGCTCGGAGCCTGGAGCCTGTTTCAGATTCTGTGTCTCCCTCTCTCTCTGCCCCTTGCCCGTTCATGCTCTGTCTCTCTCTGTCCCCAAAATAAATAAACGTTGAAAAAAAAAATTTAAAAAAAAGGGGGCACCTGGGTGGCGCAGTCGGTTAAGCGTCCGACTTCAGCCAGGTCACGATCTCGCGGTTCGTGAGTTCGAGCCCCGCGTCAGGCTCTGGGCTGATGGCTCAGAGCCTGGAGCCTGTTTCTGATTCTGTGTCTCTCTCTCTCTCTGCCCCTGCCCCGTTCATGCTCTGTCTCTCTCTGTCCCAAAAATAAATAAACGTTGAAAAAAAAATTAAAAAAAAAAAAAAGAAACAAGAAAAATCTCAATTACAAAATCTAACAGCACACCTAAAGGAAATAGAAGCAGAATAGCAAAGACACCCCAAATCCAGCAGAAGAAGAGAAATAATAAATATCAGAGCAGAAATAAACAATATAGAATCTAAAAAAAACTGTAGAGTTTGTAAAAAAACTGTAGAGCAGATCAATGAAACCAAGAGTTGGTTTTGTGAAAAAATAAACAAAATTGATAAACCTCTAGCCAGGTTTCTCAAAAAGAAAAGGGAGATAACTCAAATAGATAAAATCATGAATGAAAATGGAATTGTTACAACCAATCCCTCAGAAATACAAACAATTATCAGGGAATACTATGAAAAATTATATGCCAACAAATTGGACAACCTGGAAGAAATGGACAAGTTCCTAAGCACCCACACACTTCCAAACTCAAACAGGAAGAAAGAGAAAACTTGATCAGACACATAACCAGCAAAGAAATTGAATCAGTTATCAAAAATCTCCCAACAAATAAGAGTCCAGGACCAGATGGCTTCCCTGGGGAATTCTACCAGAGGCGTTAAAGCAGAGATAATACCTATCCTTCTCATGGGGCGCCTGGGTGGCTCAGTCGGTTAAGCATCCGACTTTGGCTCAGGTCATGATCTCACAGTTTGTGAGTTTGAGCCCCGTGTCAGGCTCTGTGCTGACAGCTCTGAGCCTGGAGCCTGTTTCGGATTCTGTGTCTCTCTCTCTCTGCTCTCCCCTGCTCATGCTCTGTCTCTCTCAAAATAAATAAATGAACATTAAAAAAATTAAAAAAAAGATAATACCTATCCTTCTCAAGGTTTTCCAAAAAATAGAAAGGGAATGAAAACTTCCAGACTCATTCTATGAAGCCAGCGTTACTTTGATTCCTAAACCAGACAGAGACCCAGCAAAAAAAAGAGATATACAGACAAATATCCCTGATGAATATGGATCCAAAAATTCTCAATAAGATACTAGCAAATCGAATTCAACAGCATATAAAAAGAATTATTCACCATGATCACATGGGATTCATTCCTGGGCTGCAAGGCTGGTTCAACATTCGCAAATCAATCAATGTGATACATCACATTGATGAAAGAACCATATGATCCCGTCAACTGTTGCAGAATTCAGCATCCTTTCTTAATAAAAACCCTCGAGAAAGTTGGGATAGAAGAAACATACTTAAACATCATAAAAGCAATTTATGAAAAGCCCACAGCTAATAGCATCCTCAATGGGGAAAAACTGAGAGCTTTCTCCCTGAAACAGGAACATGACAGGGATGTCCAGTCTCACCGCTGTTGTTTAACATAGTGTTGGAAGTGCTAGCATCAGGAATCTGACATCAAAAGGAAATCAAAGGCATCAAAATTGGCAATGATGCAGTCAAACTTTCACTTTTTGCAGATGACATGATATTATACATGGAAAACCTGATAAACTCCACCAAAAGTCTGCTAGAACTGATACATGAATTCAGCAAAGTCACAGGATACAAAATCAATATACAGAAATCAGTTGCATTCTTATACACTAATAATGAAGCAACAGAAAGACAAATTAAGAAACTGATCTCATTCACAATTGCACCAAGAAGCATAAAATACCTAGGAATAAACGTGACCAAAGATGTAAAAGATCTGTGTGCTGAAAACTATGAAAAGCTTATGAAGGAAATTGAAGAAGATATAAAGAAGTGGAAAAACATTCCATGCTCATGGATTGGAAGAATAAATATTGTTAAAATGTCAATACTACCCAAAGCCACCTACACATTCAATGCAATCCCAATCAAAACTGCACCAGCATTCTTCTAGAAGCTAGAACAAGCAATCCTAAAATTTGTATGAAACTAGAAAAGACCCCGAATAGCCAAAGTAATTTTGAAGAAGAAGACCAAAGCAGGAGGCATCACAATCCCAGACTTTAGCCTCTACTACAAAGCTGTAATCATCAAGACAACATGGTATTGGCACAAAAACAGACACATGGACCAATGGAATAGAATAGGACTCCAGAATTGGACCCACAAATGTATGGCCCACTAATCTTTGACATGGTTGTGGGAGACATTCGCTGGTGCTGGGGCAAGGTCATTAAGGGTGAAGACTGGTGCCAGATACGTGTTGTGATTTTCCATAATCCCTGAGACGCTGCTGCTACCCTGTCTCACGAACATTTTCTGGGACGGGCTGGCACCTTACCACAGCCCCGGGGAACTGGCAACAACAGGGTCCAGCAGGCGTACCTGGGTGCAGCAATATTCTGCCATTGCTCACTCAGCCATTGCTCAGTGAGACCCTCACACAGAGGCACGGAACGGGTGAAAGCCGCAGTCCTTCAGAAGTAAGGGGCTGGGGAAAACAGCTGCATCTGAGACAAAACTTGGGAGACAGGTACTGTCTGCGGCTGAGTCACAGAGAGTGAAGAAGTGGGGAGTGGACGAGAGCTGAAGACGGAGGAAGGGGGCACAATTGTTGATCTGGGAGAACAGAATGGGTAGCTGGGTGGTGCCATGTTCAACGCTCCCGCACATGTGCATTTGCACCTACGAGCCCAGCAACAATCCACCCCAGTAGGCTAGCAGTGCCATCTAGTGGAGAGCGGAGCTGTTACTCTGAGTCCCGCCCAACTGGGCCAACTTTGCTCTTCAAGAACACAAGTCTCACTGCTGGCTTAATTTATGGACTATAAAGAACTACATAGACTGACTTCTAGGGGAAAACGTAGAAATTTAAGTCGTACTTCAATCTGTTAGCAGGTTCATCTATTTAATTTTCTTCCTTTTTTTTCTTTTTCCTTTTTCTCTTTTACAATTCTTTTCTTTTTCTTGAATACAGAAAGAGAAAAAATTCATTTCTATTTTCAATTTTTTGAAAAATATCTTTCAATTTTTAACTTTTTTAAATGTTTTATTTATTTTTTACAGAGAGAGAGAGAGAGAGCATGAGCAGGGGAGGGGCAGAGAGAGAGGGAGACACAGAACCCAAATCAGGCTCCAGGCTCTGAGCGGTCAGCACAGACCCTGAAGTGGGGCTCGAACCCACAGACCACGAGATCATGACCTGAGCCGAAGTCGGATGCACAACTGACTGAGCCACCCAGGCACCCCCTTTAATTTTTATTACTGTATTTTTTACTTTTGTGTAAATTTTTTCAAATTCTACTTTACTTCCATCATTTTATTTTGGTCTACTTCAGTGTACTCACCTTTTCAAATTTTCAAACAATTTCCTTTTCTTCTGTCCTTTTCTTTTTTTCATTTCTTTTCTTTTTCTTGAATGCAGAAAGAGAAAAACTTCATTTTTACTTTCAATTTCTAATGAAAATATTTTTATTTAATTTTTATTACTATATTTTTTGCAGTTATTTATATTTTTTCAAATTCTATTTTATGTCCATCATTGTTTTAGTCTACTACAGTATATACACTTTTTCAAATTTTCAAACGATTTTTTTCTTTTTTTCTTTCCTTTTTTTACCTTTCTCTTTTTCGTTTCTTTTCTTTTTTATTAAATACAGAAAATGGAAAAAATACACATTTATTTTTAATTTTATAAAAATATTTTTCTTTAATTTTTTTCTACTATATTCTTTACTTTTGTGTATATTTTTCAAATTCTATTTTAACCCATCATCTCATTTTAGTCTACTTCAATGTATTCATTTTTTCACATTCCCAAATGACTTCCTTTTCCCCTGACCTCCTTTTTTTCCTCTCATCTACCACTTTCAAGACCCAGACCAAAACACACCTAGGATCTAGCATCATCTATTACATTTTTGTGTGTTTTTTTAATTTTTAATTTTAATATTTTTTAATTAAAAATTTTTTTAATTTCAATTTTTCTACCTCATTAATTCCTTTTCTCCCTTCAAAATGACAAAACAAAGGCATTCACCTCAAAAGAAAAAGCACGAAGAAACGACAGCCAGGGATTTAACCAACACAGATACAAGCAAGATGTCTGAACCAGAATTTAGAATCACGATAATAAGAATACTAGCTGGAGTCAAAAATAGATTAGAATCCCTTTCTGCAGAGATAAAAGAAGTAAAAAATAACCAGAATTAAATTAAAAATGCTATAATTGAGCTGCAATCATATGCAGCACCAGCAAGGATGGACCAGGCAAAACAGAGAGTCAGCGATATAGAGGACAAACTTATAGAGAATAATGAAGCAGAAAAAAAGAGGGAGATTAAGGCAAAAGAGCATGATTTAAGAATTAGAGAAATTAGTGACTCATTAAAAAGGAAAATATCAGAATCATAGGAGTCCCAGAAGAGGGAGAGAAATAGGGGTAGAAAGGTTATGTGAGAAAATCATAGCAGAAAACTTTTCCCAACCTGGAGAAAGACACAGACATCAAAATCCAGGAAGTACAGAGGACCCCCATTAGATTCAACAAAACCCGACCACCAACAAGGCACATCATAGTCAAATTCACAAAATACTCAGGCAAGGAGAGAATCATGAAAGCAGCAAGGGAAAAAAAGTCCCTAACATACAAAAGAAGACAGACCAGGTTTGCAGCAGACCTATCCACAGAAACTTGGCAGGCCAGAAAGGAGTGGCAGGATATATTCAGTGTGCTGAATCAGAAAAATATGCAGCCAAGAATTCTTTATCCAGCAAGGCTGTCATTCCAAATAGAAGGAGAGATAAAAATTTCCAGGACAAACAAAAATTAAAGGAGTTTGTGACCACTAAACCAGCCCTGCAAGAAATTTTAAGGGGGACTTTATGAGGGGAGAAAAGATGAAAATATATATATTTTTTCATATATATATATATATATAAATATATGTATTTATATATATATAAAAGATGAAGATATATATATACATATATACATGTATATATATATATACATGTATATATATATACATGTATATATATATATATATATATATATACATGTATATATATATACCAAAAGCAACAAAAGATTAGAAAGGACCAGAGAACATCACCAGAAACTCCAACTCTACAAGCAGCATAATGGCAATAAATTCATATCTTTCAGTACTCACTCTAAACGTCAATGGACTCTATGCTCCAATCAAAAGACATAGGGTAACAGAATGGATAAGAAAACAAGATCCATTTTTATGCTGTTTAAAAGAGACCCACTTTATACCTAAAGACATCTTCAGATTGAAAATAAGGGGATGGAGAACCATCTGTCATGCTAATGGTCAACAAAAGAAAGCTGAAGTAGCCATACTTATATCAGACAATCTAGACTTTAAAGACTGTATCAAGGGATGTAGAAGGACATTATATCATAAGGGGTCTATAGACCAAGAAGACCTAACAATTGTAAATGTTTATGTGCCAAATGTGAGAGCACCCAAATATATAAATCAATTAATCACAAACATAAAGAAACTAATTGATAGTAATACCTTAATAGTAGGAGACTTCAACACCCCACTCACAGCAATGGACAGATCATCTAATCAAAAAATCAACAAGGAAACAATGGCTTTGAATGACACATTGGACCAGATGGAATTAACAGATATATTCAGAACATTTCATCCTAAAGCAGCAGAATATACATTCTTCTCCAGTGTACATGGAATGTTCTCCAGAATAGACCATATACTGGGACACAAATTAGCCCTAAGTAAGTACAAAAAGATCGAGATCATACCGTGCATATTTTCAAACCACAATGCTATGAAACTCGAAATCAACCGCAAGAAAAAAATTGGAAAGGTAAAAAATACTTTAAGACTGAAGAACATCCTATTAAAGAATGAATGGGCTAACCAAGCAGTTAAAGAGTAAATTAAATAGTATATGGAAGTCAATGAAAGTGATAGCACCACAACCCAAAACATCTGGGATGCAGCAAAGGCAGTCATAAGAGGAAAGTATATAGCAATCCAGGCCTTACTAAAGAAGGAAGAAAGATTTCAGATACACAACCTAACCTTTCGTCTTAAGGAGATGGAAAAAGAACAGTCAATAAAACCCCAAACCAGCAGAAGACAGGAAATAACAAAGATTAGAGCAGAAATTAATGCTATCAAAACCAAACAAAACAAAACCAAACAATAGAACAGATCAATGAAACCAGAAGCTGGTTCTTTGAAAGAATTAACAAAATTGTTAAACCACTAGCCAGTTTGACCCAAATGAATAAAATCAAGAATGAAATAGGAGAGATCACAACCAACGCAACAGAAATAAAAACAATAATAAGAGAATATTATGAGCAATTATATGTCAATAAAATGGGAATCTGGGAGAAATGGACAAATTCCTAGAAACATATACACTACCATAACTGAAACAGGAAGATATAGAAAATTTGAACAGACCCATAACCAGTAAGGGAATCAAATTAGTAATCAAAAGTCTGCCAAAAAACAAGAGCCCAGGGCCAGATGGCTTTCCAGGGAAATTCCACCAAACCTTTAAGGAAGAGTTAACACCTATTCTCTTGAAGGTGTTCCAAAAAATAGAAATGGACGGAAAACTTCCAAACTCTTTCTATGAAGCCAGAATTACCCTGATTCCAAAACCAGACAGAGATCCCACTAAAAAGGAGAACTTTAGACCAATTTCCCTGATGAACATGGATGTAAAAATCCTCAACAAGATAGCCAACTGGATCCAACAATACATTTAAAAAATTACCCACCACGACCAAGTGGGATTTATACCTGGGATACAGGGCTGGTTCAATATCTGCAAAACAATTAACGTGATTCATCACATCAATAAAAGAAAGGACAAGAACCATATGATCCTCGCAGTAGATACAAAGAAAGCATTTGACAAAATATAGTTCCTTTCTTGATAAAAACCCTCAAGAAACCAGGGATAGAAGGAGCATACCTCGAGATCATAAAAACCTCATATGAACGACCCAGTGCTAATATCATCCTCAATGGGAAAAAACTGAGAGCTTTCCCACTAAGGTCAGGAACAAGACAGGGTTGTCCACTCTCACCACTGTTACTCAACATAGTTTTGGAAGTCTTAGCCTCTGCAATCAGACAACACAAAGAAATAAATGACATCCGAATCGGCCAGGAGGAGGTCAAACTTTCACTCTTTGCAGATGACATGATACTCTGTATGGAAAACCCAAAAGATTCCACCAAAACTGCTAGAATTGATTCACGAATTCAGCAAAGTTGCAGGTATAAAATCAATGCACAGAAATCGGTTGCATTCCTATACACCAACAATGAAGCGACAGAAAGAGAAATCAAGGAATCCATTCCATTTACAGTTGCACCAAAAACCATAAAATACCTAGGAATAAATCTAACCAAAGAGGTGAAAAATCTATACACTGAAAACTATAGAAAGCTTATGAAATTGGAGAAGACACAAAAAAAAAAATGGAAAAAGATTCCATGCTCCTGGATAGGAAGAACAAATATTGTTAAAATGTTAATACTACCCAAAGAAATCTACTTATTCAATGCAATACCTATCAAAACAACACCAGCATTCTTCACAGAGCTAGCACAAATAATCCTAAAATTGATATGGAACCAGAAAAGACCGAGAATAGCCAAAGCAGTCTTGAAAAAGAAAACCAAAGCAAGAGGCATCATAATCCCAGACTTCAAGCTATACCACCAAGCTGTAATCATCAGGACAGTATGATAATGGAACGAGAACAGACACTCAGATCAATGGAACAAAATAGAGAACCCAGAAATGGACCCACAAACGTATGACCAATTCATCTTTGACAAAGCAGGAAAGAATATCCAATGGAATAAAGATAGTCTCTTTGGCACATGGTGTTGGGAAAACTGGACAGTGACATGCAGAAGAATCAGCCAAGACCACTTTCTTGCACCATACACAAAAATAAACTCAAAATGGATGAAAGACCTCAATGTAAGACAGGAAGCCATCAAAATCCTTGAGGAGAAAGCAGGAAAAAACCTTTTGATCTTGTCCACAGCAACTTCTTACTCAACACACCTCCAGAGACAAGGGAAACAAAAGCAAAAATGAACTACTGGGACCTCATCAAAATAAAAAGCTTCTGCACAGTGAAGGAAACAATCAGCAAAACTAAAAGGCAACCAACAGAATGGGAGAAGATATTTGCAAATAACATATCAGATAAAGGGTTAGTGTCCAAAATCTATAAAGACCTTATCAAACTCAACACCCAAAAAACAAATAATCCAGTGAAGAAATGGGCAAAAGACATGAATAGACACTTCTCCAAGGAAGACATCCAGATGGCCAACCAAAAAAATGCTCAACATCACTCATCGTCAGGGAAATACAAATCAAAACCACAATGAGATACCACCTTACACCTGTCTGAATGGCTAACATGAACAACTCCGGCAACAACAGATGTTGGCAAGGATGCGGAGAAAGAGGATCTCTTTTGCATTGTTGGTGGCAATGCAAGCTGGTGCAGCCACTCTGGGAAACAGTATGGAGGTTCCTCAAAAAAAAAAAATAGAACTACCCTACGATGTAGCAATGGCACTACTAGGCATTTATCTACGAGATACAGGTATGCTGTTTTGAAGGGACACATGCACTCCCATGTTTATAGCAGCACTATTCAAAATAGCCGAAGTATGGAAAGAGCCCAAATGTCCATCGATGGATGAATGGATAAAGAAGATGTGGTATATGTATACAATGGAGTATTATTCAGCAATCAAAAAGAATGAAATCTTGCCATTTGCAACTACGTGGATGGAACTGGAGGGTATTATGCTAAGTGAAATTAGTCAGAGAAAGACAAAAATCATATGAATTCACTCATATGAGGACTTTAAGAGACAAAACAGATGATCATAAGGGAAGAGAAACACAAAGAAACAAAAAATAAATGGTGTTGGGACACCTGGACAGCAACATGCAGAAGAATGAAACTAGACCACTTTCTTACACCATTCATAATAATAAACTCAAAATGGATAAAGGACCTGAATGTGAGACAGGAAACCATCAAAACCCTAGAGGAGAAAGCAGGAAAAAACCTCTCTGATTTCAGCCGCAGCAATTTCTTACTTGACACATATCCAAAGACAAGGGAATTAAAAGCAAAAATGAACTATTGGGACCTCATGAAGGTAAAAAGATTCTGAACTGCAAAGGAAACAATCAACAAAACTAAAAGGCAATCAATGGAATGGGAAAAGATATTTGCAAATGACATATCAGACAAAGGGCTAGTATCCAAAATCTATAAAGAACTCACCAAACTCCAAACCAGAAAAAACAAATAATCCAGTGAAGAAATGGGCAGAAAACATGTTAGACACTTCTCTAAAGAAGACATCCAGATGGCCAACAGGCCAAAATGGCCAACATGAAAAGATGCTCAACGTCGCTCCTCATCAGGGAAATACAAATCAAAACCACACTCAGATATCACCTCATGCCAGTCAGAGTGGCTAAACTGAACACTATGGATGCTGGAGAGGATGTGGAGAAACAGGAACCCTCTTGCACTGTTGGTGGGAATGCAAACTGCTGCAGCCGCTCTGGAAAACAGTGTGGAGGTTCCTCAAAAAATTAAAAATAGATCTACCCTATGACCCAGCAATAGCACTTCTAGGAATTTACCCAAGGGATACAGGAGTACTGATGCATAGGGCCACTTGTACCCCAATGTTTATAGCAACACTTTCAACAAAAGCCAAATTATGGAAAGAGCCTAAGTATCCATCAACTGATGAATGGGTAAAGAAATTGTGGTTTATATACACAATGGAATACTACGTAGCAATGAGAAAGAATGAAATCTGGCCTTTTGTGGCAATGTGGATGGAACTGGAGAGTGTTATGCTAAGTGAAATAAGTCATACAGATAAAGACAGATACCATATGTTTTCACTCTCAGGAGGATCCTGAGAAACTTAACAGAAGACCATGAGGGGGGGAAGGAGAGAAAAAAGTTAGAGAGGGAGGGAGCCAAACCATAAGAGACTCTTAAAAACTGAGAATACACTGAGGATTGATGGGGGTTGGGAGGGAGGGAAGGGTGGATGATGGGTATTGAGGAGGGCACCTGTTAGGATGAGCACTGGGTGTTGTATGGAATCCAATTTGACAAAAAATTTCACATTAAAAAAAATGCATAGAGTCAGAACTGACAAAATAAAGAGGCAAAGATACAAATTCGCAATCATAGGTGGAGAATTTAATACTCTATTTTCAGGAATTAATAGACGCAGTAGACAAAAAAAAAACCAGTAGGGATATAGAAGATTTGTATGATACCATCAATAAACTTGACCTAATTAATATTTATAGAATATGTACCCCCAAAGTACAGAATACACATTATTTTCAAGTGTCTGTGAAATATTTGCAAGGTAGTCCATATCCCAGGCCATAAAAATGATTCTTAATTTATTTCAAAAGACCAAAAATCCTATACTGTATTTTCTCTGATCATAATAGAAGTAAACTATAAATCAATACAATATGAAAGTCATTAAATATTAGGAAATTAAACAACAAAGTTTTAAATAAAGTGTGGGTCGAAAAAAGGAATCCCAAGGGAAATTAAAAAAAATATTTAGAACTAAGTGAAAGGTAAAATATATTATACCAAATTTTGCAGCATATTACTGAAATAGTATTTAGTGGAGAATTCATTGCTCCAAATGCTTATATTTGAAATGAGAAAGGTTTAAAACCTAGTTCAAAGTTTCCTCCCTAAAAAAGCTAAAGCAAGAAGAATAAATTAAATACAAAATAAATACATGAAATTAAATAATAAAGATAAGGAAAAAAGCAATAAAATAGAAAACAGATAAAGATAAGAAAATTAACAAAGCCAAAAGCTGATTCTCTGAATACATAAAATTGCAAAAGTCTAAGAGGATGATCAAGGAAAAGAGAAACACAAATTATTAATACCAGGAATGAAAAAAAGGATATAACTAAAAATATTATAGATGTCAAGATTATACTATGGCAATATTATGTACAAATTCATCCCAATAAATTCAACATTTTTGAAAAAAATGGACAAATTTCTCAAAAAATGCAAACTACCAAAATTAATAAGAAATAGAAAATCTTAATTGTACTACATATTAAAAATTAAATTCCTAATACAAATTCTTCACATAAAAAACTACAGACCCATACAGTTTTATCTGTGAATTAGATCAAACATTTAAGGATGAAATATTACCAATACTTTGGAAATTATTTCAGAAAATGGAAGTATGGAGAACACCTTTCAACTTGGTTTTATGAGACCAGCAAAATCCCAACATCAAGACTTGACAAAGACATTAAAAGAAATTTACAGATTAGCTCCACATCTGTCTCTGTGCTGTCTCTCTCTCTTCCTCTCTCTCTGCTCCTCTCCTGCTCTCTTTCAAAATAAATAAATAAACTTAAAAAGAAACTTACAGGTTGACATGTGTTATGAACTTAGATGCAAATTCCTTAACAAACAATAGTAAATTGAATCCAACAATATATACAATGGACAATACATCATGACCAAGTAGGATTTATCTAAAATGTAAGGCTGGTGATTAATCTGTGTAGGTTTCAGTAAAAGATGTTATTGAAGGGAAGTAACTGGTCCAGGTATCCCTGACATTCTTATCTAAAAGCAGCCATCTCCAATAAATCCTGATACTAAAAATATAGGATATAACTTATTTATCTGCAACTTTCTAAATGGCTTACTATATTGGGGTTGGGGGAGGGGGAGGAGAAGCGTTCCTTTAAAGGTTCCCTAACTGGTGACATTCACTGTATTGATGTCAATACAGCCACAAGACTTGAAATAAAGTACTAAATTTGTAAAAAAAAAAAAATAAAAAAAAAAAAATAAAATGTAAGGCTGGTTTAATGTTTAAAATCAATGTAATTAACCATTGACAGAATATGGGAGAAAACCTTAATATTATCTCAATAGATGAAGAAAATAATTTGATAAAACTTGTACATCCATTCATGGTAGAAACTCTCAGAAAACTAGGAATAAAAGAGAACTTTCTCAGCTTGAGTAAGGGCATCTACAAAAAAAAAAAGCCTACTGCTATCCTCATCCCTAATGGTAATATATTGAATGTGTTCCCATAAGTTGGAACAAATCAAAGATGTTTTTTCACCACGTCTATTCAACAATGTACTAAAGATCCTGCCTAGTGTCATAAGGCAAGAAAAGAAGGTGTATAAATTGGAAAGAAAAAGTAAAACTATTTTATTTGCAGATGTGATTTTTACATTGAAAATCTTAAGGGATGTAAAAACAACTACTAGAAATAATTAGTGAATGTATCAAGGGTATAGGATACGGGGTTAATATAAAAATTCAATTTGATTTTTAAATACTTGCAGCAAGTAATTGAATAATGAAATTTTAAAATTCTATTTTTAATAGTGTCAAAAATATAAATAGTTCTTAGCACATTTAACAAATATTCCACACTGAATAAAAATAGACCTCTACATTGAAAACTATAAAATATTGCTGAAAGGAATTATAAAAGGCCTAAATAAGTGGAACAATATACCATGGTTAATGGATTGTAAAACTCGATATTGTTAAGATGTTGATTGTCTTCAATTTCATCGACAGATTTGGTAAACCCCAGTCATAACTGTACCAGGCTTTTAAAAATAGAATTTGATAAACTGATTCTAAAATTTATACAAAAATGAAAGGGACTGAGAACAGTCAAAATGATCTTGAAAAAGGCATAAAAGCTGGGCCACTTGCACCGCCTAACTTAAGACTTACTATAAATCTACATTAATCAATACGATGTCATATTGGCATAAAAGTAGACAGATAGATGGAGGAGAATAACAAATGCAGAAGTAGACTTGCCCTTATAAGGTTAATTGGTTTTTAATATAGGCACTAAAGCAACTCAATAGGAAAGGACATTCCTTTCAACATATGAATATTGACCACCTGGATATTCATACAGAAAATAATGAACATTGATGCCATATGCAAATATAAACTCAAGCTGTGTAATAGGTGTGAATGCAAAAGCTAAAACCATAAAACTTCTAGAAGAAAGCTACTAGAAAATATCTTTGCTATATAGGGGTAGGCAAAGATATCTTAAATGGGGCACAAAAATCAATAAACATAAAGTAAAAATTGATGAATTAGACTTCATGAAAATTTAAAACTGCTTATTAAAGTAGATGATTGAGAAAATTTGAAGGCAAGCCATAGACTGGCAGAAAGTATTCACAATACAGATAACTGACAGATTCTTTGTAGTAAAGAAATACAAAGAATGTTTTTAATGCAATAATATAAAGGCAATAAACTCAAAATTATAAAAATACTTGAACAGTTAAGAAAATAAGATATAGTAATGCCCAATATAAACATAGAAAAGTACTTAAATTTATTAGTAATCCAGGAAATAGAAAAGAAAACCACAATGATCTATTAAAACAAGTGCTCAACCACTAGAATGGCTAAAATTAAAATGACTAGCAGCACCAAATTTTGTCAAGGATATGGAGAAAGTCATATATTTCTGACAAAGTGGAAATGATACAATCACTTTGAACAACTGTTTAACAAACTTTTGTAGTTAACTATACAGTTACTATGTGACACAGCAATCCCACACCTGAGAAAAATGAAAGCATAACTGCACAAAACCATTTGTATAAGAATGTTTATAGTTGCTTTATCACCATGGCTCCAAACCAGAAATAACTTAAATTGGTGGTATCATATAGTGGAATACTGCTCAGCAATAAAAAAAATAGTGAACAACTGATACATAAAACAGCATGAATGAGTCTCTCAAACCATTATGTTGAGTGAAAAAATGACACATACTTTATGTTTAGAATAAGCAACATTAATCAATGATGATAAAAATCATAAGAGTAATTGCTTATGGGAATGTGGGAATTGGTTGAAAGGGGCATAAGCGAATTTTCTGAAGTGATGGGAATGTTCTGCATTTTGATTGAGGCATTGGTTACAGGTTTGTGTACATCTATTAAAAGTAGTCAAGTTGCACCCTTAATATCTGTGCATTTCACTGTACATAAATTTTACCATAATTTTAAAAATATCTAAGGAAAAATTATTTTGGGGTCATATAATGGTCAAACCTGCAAGCCTGGTTAATGTTTGGAATTTATCCTGCATGCAACAGGACTTTAATAGAGATATTTAACCAGGAACTGAATATATTTATTTTTTAAGGAACACATTTCTGACAAAACTGTAAAAGACAGATTGGAGAGGGGAGTATCTGGAGGCTATTGCAAGTCCAGCCAGTATGGGATGAGGCATGAAACTAGGGCAGTGGAAGTGGGTGTGAGGGAGTTAACAGATGGGAGAAACATCAGACAGTCAGTATCAAGAGAAATGTGTGCTGGGGTTGAAGATAAGGAAATGAGGATAGTTGCTATTTGCTAAGGTAAAGACTATAGGTATGTTTTTATTGGGGAAAGGGAATGAAGAGCTAAGGGGGCAGGAAATAGGTTCACTTATAGATGAGGTCAAGCTGCCTTCAGGACATCTGTGTGGAGTTATCCAGTCAGCCCTTGGAGGTATGGATATGGATCACTTGAAAATGACCAGAATGGGAATCAGGGCTAGATATAAAGATCCGGTAGCCTGAGAAAATAAGGAGAGTGAGAGTTAAGAGGGCTAAAAGGCAGTGCTACAACACGGATCTCAGACCTGATAGGTTACATAAACCTTGTGAGTCAGAGCAAATGTGTAGAGCTTCTAAACACCAAAATATGACCTACTCACTTTCACAAAACCCTAAATGCCCTCATGTCTTAATCCTACAGACTTCCATCATTTCGCGCCATACTGATAACACATAAAGAGAGACAAAGGTGGGTAGGTTTGATGATAACTAACTGGTGCGAATTCTCAACACCCTGTCAGGAACCTTTGCTTGAAGAATTGTAGTAGAGATCACAATACAGGGCAATACAAGTAGCACATTTAAGCAACTTTGGGAGTTTGAAGCTGAGAGTTGTAGAACGCTAAATTCTAAGTAGCATTCTGTGATTCTCCTATTTTAGTGACATTTAATTAGTCATTTGACTATCAGGTGAAAACCCACATAAAAACCTTCCTGCTTCTTCTGTTGATGGTTGTGCCAGCAGGTGGTGGTGGTGAGTCCTTAAAGTGACATTCATGATGGCAATGGTTGCATATGTCCCTGAGCTCCCCAAGGCTTTCAGGCAGTCATCCTCCTCATGGCTTTAAGTTGATGAAGCATCCAACAGACAGAATATACAGAATAGCTAACTTTAAGATAAAACCAGGGAAGAGGACCTAGTGAAGCTTAGAGAGAAGGGATGGGAGGAGAATGAGGAAAGAAAAGCAGCCAAGGGCTAGGAAAGAGAATCAATAAGGAATGTGCTCAATAACATTGAATGTTGCCAAGAGGTCAGTAGGATGATTACTTGTAATTGGTGATTAGTTGAAAATTAGCTTATCATCAGAGAGAATTTTTAAATTATTATTGAAGTATAATTGACATTCAATGCTATATTAGTTTTAGGTATGTAATATATTGAATCAATAATTCTATACATTATTCAATATTCACCATGGTAAGTGTAGTTACCATCTGTCACCATACACTATTGACTATATTCCCTATGCTGTACTTTTCATCTCCATGACTTATTTATTTTATAACTGGAAGCTTATACCTTTTAATCCCCTTTATTTCACTCATGCCCCCACCTACTCCCCAAGTGAATCAAGGACCATTTCCCAAAGAGTTATGAAAGCCAGATTACAGGGAGCTGAAGAGTAGAAGAATAAAGTGTAGACATCAAATACATCTCTTATTTTTCAAAAGTTACAAAAAAAAGAATGTGTGTGAGGAGGTGGGGGCAGTAGCTTGCAGAAGAATCAGAACTCAGGAAGATTTATTTAGGCAATGAAAACTTAGGCATGCTTGATGGATAAAGGAAAGGGTCAAGTGGAAAAAGAGGCATAAGCTGAAGAAATAAAGGATAAATAGAAATGAATTAGGCAAGAAGCAGGAGAAAGAATATGAGAGGCAACATATAGTCTTCCTCAATATTCCAGGCACACCATAGATCAGCAAAGGCATACCATGGATCAGTTAAACCTGTGTGGTCCACATTTATACTCAAACTCAGCATACTTGTAAGTCAACAACTCATTCTTTCCAAAAGTTTTTTTCTGTCATGCTTTTCATATTTCATCTAACCACATCTTCCTCCCTGCACTGGTAAATAAGGCCCTGCATCTGTATGTGGCACACCAGGAGTAATCAAAGTTAATAAGAAAATACAGGACTTCAGTTAGATCATAAGTATCCAACAGCTCCTAGGGACCAGGCCCTCTGATTTATCCATCTGGTCTGTAACAACTCCCAAGGAGTTGTTTCCAATAGTCTGGAGCCTAGACTCTCTGCTATGGAGCTTCATAATCAATGAAGACCTCAGCCTAAACCTCTCCATAAGCTGGAATCTTTCCCATTGACTTGAGCTGTCTTGAAAATGCAAACCATATAGATCTTGGTTGATGCTTGAAAGGCCTGAATGCTCATCCAGTCCACCAGTGGAATGATTAAGTTGGCAGAACTATGGACAGCTGAATCCACATATCTCTTGTCTCTGATACTCTTGGTAACCTTCCAAATCTATGAAGCATCAGGTCTTCTGACCATTCTCCACCACGTTCACTTTTCCAGAATGCCCTAGGCATTCTCATTCCCATTCCAAACTTTCACTGATTCTCATTCCAAAAACTTTGTCATGAGTCCCCAAGAACTCCCTTTTCAATGGTTACAAACTTTGCATATTCTCATCCTCTTCTTGGAGATTCCCTCCATCTCCTTGTTGAAACTAAAAGCCAGGCCTCTCCCCAAAGACTCAGCTTCACCTAAAACCCTCTTAAGTGGGGTAATACTCTTTTTCACACCTCTTTAGTTCCTCCTGCTACTTTCAGGACATTGTTCTTCAATCTTATTGGGGAAAAAAACACCCCATTGATGTTCACGCCATCAGCTCATTATGGAAGATTGAAATTCAGCCTCATTTTCAGTTATTATGTATGCTCATTTAGTTATTTTACATGGAAAATAGCTTTTACACAAAAAGTCTTTAGACATGTTCTTAGTTCTAAAATAATCTTCATTATCTTTTATACTGGCTAAGTAATTAAAACTAGATCAGTGCAGCCATAGTAAGCAGGTTAATTATCCCAAGAATGATGGGTAAGTTTACCTCCAATGGTTATCAGTGTTAAATGCAACCTCCATAGATTACAGAAATTCAGTCACGGTAGTTTACGATGTTAAGTCAACAAATCCTGCTTTCTATGCAAACATCGTAGCAAATGTAGTTTCTGATAATAAACATTGACGATCTCAAAGTGACAAGTGAACAGTTCTTAGAACTATTTTTAAAAAATCTATGTTAAAGAAAACTTCTCTGCCATTTTTAGTAATTAGAACTAGACAGAAATTTAACTTCATGATAAAAATATATTGCATGAATATAGATTTAACTCAAATTTTGCACTAGTTGGTATGTAACTCTTCCCCAAACTTCATTCTTCCCTATCTAATTAAAAGCTAATGGCTAAGCTGGTGCATTGTCTGCACATACTACTTGTATCCATAGCTTCTTTCCTTAACGTTTTCCATTAAGAGGTTCTAAGGACTTAGAGAATAATTTTCTACAGCTTGAATCAAGTTAATGCAACAATTATTCATTTTAATTTCCAGAAGTTAAACTACTCTTTCCCCTTCCTCATTGCTGTCTTCTATCAAACCCCTCCTCCTCCCCCTAATCGATTTAAAACATTACTACAAGCATCACTGATTTCTTGTGTAGCCTAACATCTGCCATTATCCTGAATACTATATTGGCCTCAAACATTCAGTGTTATGGGCTGAATTATGTCCACCTAAAATTCATATGTTGAAGTCCTAACCCTCACTACCTCAGAATGTGGCTATATTAGAAAATAGCATCTTTAAAGAGGTATGTAAGGTTAAATGAGTTCATTAGGGTGAGCCCTAATCCCATGTGACTGGCGCCCTTATAAGGAGATGAGGACATAGACACATGGAAAGAAAATCATGTGAAGACACAGGGACAAGACAGCCATCTACAAGCCAAGGAGACAAGCCTCAGAAGAAGCCAACCTTGCTGACACCTTGATCTCAGACTTCTAGCCTCCAAGATCATGAGAAAATGTATTTCTGTGATTTACGCCACCCAGTGTTTAGCATTTTGTTATGGCAGTTCTAGCAAGCTAATACACACAGTATTTACTATGTGCCAGGCATTGTTCTAAATAATTTACCTCTATTAACTCAATTAATCCTTACAGCCTCTGTATGAAATTTGTGAATGAGGAAAGTGATGTGCAGGGAAATGAAATAACTTGCTAATCTTACACAGGTTAGGAGAGTCAGAAGCCAATTGTCCAATTGAAGTCAGGTTGTTCAATTACCCACCATATTCTTCTCTACTGAGTGACATCAGTATTCATGTAGATATTTAGCCCCTCAATTTCATGACCTTGAGTCCACCTCTGGCTGCTATCCTATTACTCTTCTCCCATTCAGTGCCAAAGAACTTTAAAAGTTATTCTCACTAGAATGTCTCTATTAACTTCAGTGTTACTCTTTAATCCACTGCAATATGATTCCTATGCTTACCATGTCTCTGAAGCAGCCACTACTAAGGTTGTTTGCAACCTCTTTTTTCTCAATACAGTGAAAAGCTTTCATTTTATTTGGTTTTGTAATTTTATTTTTTTTTTAATGTTTACTTATTTTTGAGACAGAGAGAGACAGAGCGGGAGCAGAGGAGGGGCAGAGAGATAGGGCAGACACAGAATCCGAAGCAGGCTCCAGGCTCCGAGCTCTCAGCACAGAGCCCAACACAGGGCTCGAACCCACAAACTGTGAGATTATGACCTGAGCTGAAGTCAGACGCTCAACTGACTGAGCCACCCAGGCACCCCATTGTTTTTGTAAGTTTCAATAGGTACTATATACACGTGAAATTAATGTTTTAAAAGTTCAAAAAGGTAGAGTAAAAAGAAAGTCTCTGTCTCCAACCCATATTTTCTAGCTTAGTTTCCTTCTCAAGAAGCTACAGCTATCACCAGGTTATTTTGTTTGTTTCCTTCTAGAGACATTTTATGCAAAAATGAGTAAAATAGTCTTAAAGGTATTTTTAAATCATAAATTGGAACATATGAAAAACACTGTTCTGTTCTCCTGATGTTTTCATATAATGACAGATAGTAGATATCTTTCCATATCATTACATAGAGAGCTCACTCATTCCTTTGAACTGCATAGTATTGTATTAATTTTATGGCATAGATGTATCAAGGTTTATTTAACCTATTCTCTATGACACTTATTTTGTTTCAGTATTCACAATCAATGCTGCAATATATTTCCTCTAACACATATATCAAGAATATGTTGCATAATATGTAGAGGTGGAATTGCTGAGTCAAAGCAATTTTTGATAGATGCTGCCACATTGAGCTCCATAGCTGTTGTACCAATTTACGCCCCCACCAGTAATGTTTGAGGGAACATTTCCTGATGTCCTCTCCAACACGGTGTATCAATTGTGTCTTCTTGAAGTTTTAATTTGCATTTTAAAATTTCTAAGTAAGATTAAGCATCTTTCTGTATATTTAAAAGTCACGTATGTTTCCCTTAAACTGGCAGTTGCTAGCAATGAACACTTTATGAACTTTATCTCATATGACTCCCGTTTAGAGTTGGATGATGTTGACCACTGCTTTCTTTTGAATGTGCTCTCTTTTCTTGTCTTCCGTGACACCACTGGTGCAGCTTTTCTTCTTCCTCTCTGACACTTTCTCAGTGCCTCCTGAGGGGTTCTCTCCTTTTGCTTATGTCTTAAATGCTGTTTTTCTGGGCTCTCTACTATACCTAATGGGAAATGGGGTGAAGCAAACAAGGTGCCTAGGGCACAAACTAAGGAGGTGCTCACTCTCAAGATCATGCAAATGCAGAGTCAACGCTTGTATGATCCTGAATGTGAGTGCATGGAGGGTTAGATAATCGTAACAGTATGCATGTTCTGGCAATTGTTTGAAAAATTTCCCCTTCTTTTTGTTGCCTTGAATATTTCCTTAAAACTGTTTGTTGTTGGGGTGCCTGGATGGCTCAGTCAGTTGAGCATCTGACTTCCACTCAGGTCATGATCTCGCAGTTAACGAGTTCGAGCCCCACGTCGGGCTCTGTGCTGACAGCTCAGAGCCTGGAGCCTGCTTCAGATTCTATGTCTCCCTCTCTCTCTGCCCCTTCCCTGCTCATGCTCTGTCTCTCTCTGTCTCAAAAATAAGTAAACATTTAAAAAAATTAAAAAAAAACTGTTTTGTTGTTGTTGTTTGCTTTAAGCAATAAGCACTTTTGAGATCAGGGAGAAACTAAGAAATTTGGTTTCCTGAGAACTAAGTATTATATAAATCTAGGTGAGTCACTGTTCCAAAGTAAAGGAGGCAAGTCGCAAAGCTTATTACAGGATGTCAAGGGCCATATACCCTTGACACTTGATACCAAGTGGCAATAGGTGAAAATGATAACACAATTCCTCTTCCCCTTTCCATTTGTGAGGAAGGGAACATATTATGATATGATATGGCACATAAATTTGAAATAATTTAATTCTTTTTTTTTTTTTTTTTTTTTTTTCATTTTTATTCTTTTTTTTTTTTTTTTTAATGAAATTTATTAACAAATTGGTTTCCATACAACACCCAGTGCTCATCCCAAAAGGTGCCCTCCTCAATACCCATCACCCACCCTCTCCTCCCTCCCACCCCCCATCAACCCTTAGTTTGTCCTCAGTTTTTAAGTCTCTTATGCTTTGGTTCTCTCCCATTCTAACCTCTTTTTTTTTTTCTTCCCCTCCCCCATGGGTTCCTGTGAAGTTTCTCAGGATCCACATAAGAGTGAAACCATATGGTATCTGTCTTTCTCTGTATGGCTTATGAAATAATTTAATTCTTGAGTATGTGTTTGCTAAAGAGCTCAGAATATACATTTACTAATTACCATATTATGTCATGTGGTTTTATAATGTGGTATGTTTATAATGTTGTATGTAGGGTATGTTTCAAATAGTAGTTTCCCTGCATTGTTTCTGAACACTACAGGTTCTATAGTTAATAGACAAAGCTGAAATAGAAGAAGAAAGTAATTGTCCTAAAATCTCTTATGGGATTTTGAAAGTAGAAGCTTACATTCAGTTTGTCTATGATCAAAACAGTATCGGATTGAAAACTATGTATGGGGCTGAATACAAATCATTAAGACAGTTTCTGGAATTTGTCTTTATTTTATAGGTTTGGACTCTAAAGGAGAATATTTATGCTACTGTTACATTTTCTTAGGCACCAGAATGACCAAAATTTGGACAAGTTGTCATAATTCTGCTAGGATAACAAAATTCAAAGGGTCAGATTTTCCATGACTTTGGTAACTAAATTGTCAGATTAGACCATATATTTCATATACTTGTGCCTTTTATAAAATATGGTTTCTAAAATCCAAATAGCAAGGGGTTAGTATTTAAAAATTAATTAGTATCTATCATTAAGCATTTGTTATAATTTTATAACTTGAACACCTTTTGGTATTTTTATCACTACCCATTAGCTACTAAAATCCATTGCTTAATTTTATCCTTATTCTCTCTCCAAGGCTGCAAAAACAAATACAAAGTGAATATTTTCTGTGAGTCAGATGGCTCCCAGGTCATACACATGCCTGACTCTGCTTTTTTCAGGGTTTCCAAGATGTTTGATTTGAAGTTTTTTGCAAGTGTGTTCACTTTCTTTTAAAATCTTCTCAATTCTGCAAGTTTATCTTGTATAATTTGATTTATTATAAATAATTTTCATCACATTCTTTCTTATTTCATGGGTACACTATCTTATTTCTCTAAAGATATTTACCCGATTCTGAAAAGAATTTGAATATAGAAATCAGAACATCAAGTTGTACACCTTAAATATATATAGTTTTTATCTGTCATTTATACCTCAGTAGAGGTATAAATGAAAAAAATGTGCTAAAACAGTTTAATACCTATATGGAAAAAAAAAAATAAAATTGGATCTCCTTTCCACAAACAGTTCCAGGTACCTTAAGAATTTAAAACTGAAAGGCCAAAATCTTACACTAAAAAATAAAAGATTTTTAAAAATAAAGAATTTGAATATTGAAGAGATAGACCAAAACCAACAAATAAGAAAATGCAACCAGATAAAAGCATATGCTATGCAAATAGAATATAATTCAACAAACTTGTTGAAAATGAACATTAAAAAATAATAAAAAATTTGAAAACAATTCAATAGATGATTTTGTAATGTTTATTTATTTTTGAGAGAGAGAGAGAGAGAGCGCACGTGCGCTAGTGGGGGAGGGGCAGAGAGAGAGAGAGACAGACTCCAAAGCAGGCTCCAGGCTCCAAGCTGTCAGCACAGAGCCCAATGTAGGGCTCGAGCTCAGAAACTGAGCTGGAGTTGGAGGCTTAACTGACTGAGCCACCCAGGTGCCCCTTAATAGATGATTTAATAGCACATTATACACAACTGAAAAGAGAAAAATAAACTGTTATATGTATGAGAAGAAAATATCCAGACTGAAGCATGGAGAACAGAAGGATAAAACATACAGACAAGAACAGAAGAGATATATGGAACACAATGAACTAGTCTGACTTTTCACTGATTTAATTTTCAATTAATAAGGATGATTTAAGTTCCAGAAAGAGAAGAGAAAGCAGATAGAGCAGAAACAATGTCTGAAAAGATGATTTTTGAAAGCAGACAAAAGACATCAGGCTACATATTCAAAAAACTATAAAAGTCCAAAGCAGGAAAAATACAAACAAAGTCATACTGAAGCATATAATAGTAAAACTGCTGAAAACTAAAATCCATGAAAGCATAATGTTTGATGTGACTTAAAGTATCATTAGAATTAAAATATATAACAACAAAAAAGGTGTAAAGGGGGTGAATAAAATAAACGAGTTCCATGGTCTTTTCATTTTTTGGGAAGTGGTACCACTTTTCATTACACTTTAATAAGTCAAGGATATATTTTATAATTTCTAGGGTAAATACTACAGAGTATGAGAATAATGCATTGATAAAAAGCAGTAAAAAAGGGAATAAAAATAATATAAAAGAAGGGGATAAAGAGAAAAAACATCAGAGACAATAAGGAGGATTAGACACTTAGGCTCATGTTGCCATCTTCTCTGGAAAATGAGCTTGCTTTTGATGGAAACCTCTGATACAACTTTATTCTTTTATTTAAAAAGGGTTTTTTTTTACTTCATATTATCTCTAGAACATTTGTATAGTTACATAATTATTTGATTATAGTTTATTGATATTTATTGGTAGTTTTTCTCTGAATACTCATCATACTCAGTTTTAAAAGAAAGTATTAGAAAATAATTTTAGTTTTTAACTATATATTTTTTGAAAACCAATTTACTTTTACTTAAAAAGGATTTTTTAGGACCCAACTGTTACCTGAAGCTGAAGGTATGCTTTTTGAGGTTTCCATGTAGGCCAAGTATTCATAAAATTATCCCTCATATAGTCTGGATCAGGTTTATTTTGTATGCTACATTCTGACATTTCCCTATCAGTATTCTATAAGCTCCAACAGAACTTATGGAAATGGTTTCTCTAATTGGAATTAATGTTTTTACTGGTAACCTTGTGAGAGATGTGTTTAAAATAGTTCTTTAAGATCCAAAAAAAAATTCCTTATGGTTGTAACTTTCTAAGGAAATCAAATGTACTCAAAAGTTATACAGCTGTTTTATTATAATTACTCTGTAAAAACAGGTGTATGTAGTATGGAGTCATCTGTTTTATCCACAAAGCTACAAAACAATGAAAATTGTTATTTGCATTAATGACTATGAAGTCATTTTGAAGAAAAAAGTTAAAACATGTTATTTTTGGTTTTAGTACTCAATGTATTTTGTTGTAGGATAATTATTTTAAAATTGATAACCCAGGATGTAACTATTATGCCAAAGACTTAATTTTCAGAGCACATTCTATACCCCAGATTGTACTGCACTATCATTTGCTGTTCTTTTTGAGGTGCTGGCAAAAAGGAGCCTTTTTTTTAAACCTTGGGAATCTCCTATTTATCCAAATACTATAAAAACCATCTCAGTAATCTAGAATAGGATTGATATTCAGTTATCATACACTATAGGGTTGTATTGATTGTTAAAATAGTGAAACATTGCCCTACTGGTTAGTAAATGACTTTGGCTTAGAAAACCAGCTGCTGTTACCTCCACAACTGCCTTGGACCCACCATTCTTGACATCTTTCAGGATCCTACTCCAAAGTTTGCATTGTTGCAGTAGGTAAATGTTTTAGTAACTTCCCATATAAAGATACTAATGTTGCTCCAGATAGATCATAAACTAATTTTAACCATTCAGATAAGCATATATAACAAGAGGAGGCACCTGGAGACTTCTCCCAGGGTTCTATCTCCTCTCTCAAATTATAGGTGCACATTTTATTTTTTTTATTTTTAAAAAATTTTTTTTTCAACGTTTATTTATTTTTGGGACAGAGAGAGACAGAGCATGAACGGGGGAGGGGCAGAGAGAGAGGGAGACACAGAATCGGAAACAGGCTCCAGGCTCTGAGCCATCAGCCCAGAGCCTGACGCGGGGCTCGAACTCACGGACCGCGATCGTGACCTGGCTGAAGTCGGACGCTTAACCCACTGCGCCACCCAGGCGTCCCAAGGTGCACATTTTAAATGTAGCTGTTTGTACTAGTCCTAAAGATTGACTTGGTCATGCAGTTCATTTGTAACTTTAGAAATGGTAATTTTGGTTAGTAAATTTGGTTAGTAATGGTAATTTTGGTTTAGTAAGCCATCATAATTTGTATTCCTCCACAAGTACAAGAATTGTGGCACAAATAGCTTATTTGGAAGGTGGCCTTGAAAAACATCAATAAAGGAGTAGGGAAGTGAGACAGGGAAGGAAAGACAGCCATTAGAGTTTTTTTTTTTTTTTTTTTTTTTTATCAAGAAAGATCCCATTGTGGGAAACTAGTGCTTCATTCTATAGGAGAACTCTGGAAACTATAGGAGACACACCTTAGAGTCATACCACCTAAGGTATTAGAGATCTGGGGAATAGATACTCCAAGTCCTGTTCATCATGGTTTGAGGACTTCTCCAAGGGGCATTAATTCTCTAGTACTTCTGATGTGCTGTACATTAGATGGAACTGGCCCAAACTGCTAGAGAAAGCTCTCTGGCAAAGAGATGCAGGTGCTGGTAATGGAATTCATTCAAGCAGGATTGCACTAAAAGAATAAGGTCCAAAAACACCAGCTAATCTAGACTTTAGCCAAGAGATGCTCATAGCAAACTCCTACTGGCTCTATCATTACCAATTCACCTTAGTCCCAAGATGAAGAAGTGTGTTGAGGACTGATCAACTTCAGTGGTGCGATTTCTCATCCAGACACATTTTCCATGGTGTGAAACCTTAGGAGGGCAGAAATAAATTAACTTGCATTGGAGTAATATGTCCATCATATTTTAAAATAATTTTCTTCTAGATATCTTGGCAAATGGACTGGGGCTGCATTCCTGTTGGGGGAAATCTCAACCATCATTTTGTTTTTGGATCCCCATTTCAGCTCTTCAAAAGCATCTTCTTCCTTGGAGCAGTAGGGGTCATGGGGACTAAGGATGCTACCACTTGGGAAAAGACTTAGCCATCTCTTTCTCTCTTTGAATCCCTTTACTCCCTTATGTCTCCTTGTTGTGGGGAAGGGAGGAGGACAAGAAGCCTGCATCACTTTGCTAGACAGCTTAGGGGCAGCAGCCCCACTCTGGAAAAGTCTGGAGTAAACTATCTATACAAACTCTTTCTAGATATTGGGGCACTCTCTTCTAGATCTATGCCCTTAAGTTTGTAATATTTTTTTTATATTGGCCATCCAATTACTAGTTTGTGATTTGGCTATGATCTTTGTGGAAAATTAAAAAAGTAAATCATTTGACCTGCTTTGACTTTAGGCTTTGGTTGACCTGTAGCTTAGATAAAATAATATGAATAAGAACTATTATTATTGTTAGTAGTAGTAGTAATAGTAGTAGTAGTAGTAGTAGTAGCAGGAGGAGGAGGAGGAGGAGGAGGAGGAGGAGGAGGAGGAGGAGTAATAGTGGTAGTAGCAACAGCAGTAGTATAATTTGCTGTGCCCTAACTCCGTGGTCCAGTGGTATGTGGTTTGCATAGATGAGTCATTTAATCCTTGTATTAACTCTCTGATGTGGCTACTATTATTATATTTATATTATATACGACTGCTTCCTTGGGTCTACCAGATCTTTCCAATCAAAGGAAAACCTTTCTCTTTACAACTACCAAGTAATCCAAGGTGGGGGGAGGATTTCAACACCACCCAAATATTTTGTTCCCCCAATAACCCTTTACCCAGTAGCTTTAACATTCTTGTACCAACCAATTATTACATTATGGATGCAAAAGAGTGATTCGTTATTTTTGTCAGTCCTTCTATATTTGTTAGCTGACATCTTTCTGTAGAAAAGGGCATTTCTTTTTTTTTTCCACTGTCTTTTTTTCCTTGAGCAACACCTGGACCCAGGGAGTTTTATGTATTTAGCATTGTAATAATTTATGGCCATTATTCCTTTTGATATTCAAATTGTATAAATTTACCAAGTAGGAACTCCTTCAAATTGGCTTTTATGTCCTTCCAGCACTCTTTGAGTGCTTTCTTACTTTCTGGCATGGAAAAATATTTCAGGCTCACTCTCTTACTCTTCCTGCCCCTGACCTATAAGCCTTTCTCTTTAAGCATTTCTACAAGCGTTTCATTTCTCAAAGGAACTCTGTTTCCTTTCAGAGACAAATGGTATCTAGACACCAAATCTGTGTTCACTGCTGTTCAGTGTCATTGTCTCCAGACCCCTTCATTGAACAGAACCAGAAAAGATCTTTTTTCAAAAAATGATGAATTCATTTTGCTCTTCCCATTTTCATTATTCTGATGGATAACCAAAAGAAGAACTGGATTTGCAGCTGTGCCTTCTGTGATATGCCCTTTGTGAACTGTCTTCTCTCTGTTGGCTGCTGGAAGGTGTTGATAGCTGCAATTTTACCTGTCTCTCTTCCAGACTTACTAACACCTTTGGTTCCAGAAAAGACTTCAGTGACTATTTTCTAGGCTGGCTTTTTTTGCTGCCGTTCTTTGCCCCCATTTCACAGCCCGGTTAGGGCTGAATACCAAATAACATTGTGCCATCTTACTACATTACATTCCTAGTTGCCAAGAGAACATCACATTTCAAGGACACTTTGGCTATTTGAAAGCTATGGAACCTTTGTTAGCTTTCAGCCAGAATTGTTTTCTGTTCAAAGGCAAGATAACACCCTATTATCCTCAAGGATTCTCTTATAAAGCTTCACCTTCTCCAGACTCACCTTATCTTGCTTCTGTTTTTTGTAGACATCTTATTTGCATTTGCAAGTTCATTACCAAAAAGGCTAAAATTAATTTAAAAATACTGTAAAGTATCTGTCATGTTTATGGTGCTGTATTTAAACAAGGTTTATAATTTGTACAGTAGTGATAATGACAACTGGATATGCATTAGCTCATTTAGAGCACTTATTTAGATCCCATTGTCCTGGTAGCTTCTCTTCCTACCTTGTCTTTTCCCATGGTGGCAAGAAAAGGAGTTAGATAATTATGTGTTCTCTTTCCCTACATTTGTGTGTGTTTTTTTATTCTTCCATTTGTTCAAAATATCTGGAATCCTCAAGTCCAATCCACTGCTCAGAGATCTTTTTCTATCTTCTTCTCACATTTATTTCTTTGTCAACCTCTTATCCTGTATCCCATCAACTATCACCTCTTTCCCTCTTTAGCATGGTGGTTAAGAGCATGGTTTCTGGAGATAGTTTCTAGTTATGTAGTTAAGTACCCATAGGCAGGCTACTTAATTTTTCTGTGTCTTAGGTTCCTTATTTGTAAATCAGGGATAATAATGGCACCTACTTCATAATCTTGTTGTGAAGATTAATTGATTAATATGTGTAAATCATATAAAATGGTGTTTAGCATTAAGAATACCTTCAATAAATGTGAGCATATTTTATTATTTATTGCATACACATCATCACAAAAAAGACTTATGTCTGTTTCCAGGATCAAATGCTTGTCCCTCATCTTTCCACAAATAAACTGAACAGGGTCTCACCACCTGCATCTTTCACACAGAAGGCCAAAGTGTCTGACTCAAGTAAATGAGAAGTGGGAGATATAGGTAAGGAAGGAAGAGGGGGTAATACAAGTGTACACTGTTCTCTCCGATACAGGTTGACTTTATTGCATTTCTCTGTCATGTCTCTCTGAAGGTAAGGTTACTAGATAAAACACAAGACATCAAGTTTAATTTGAATTTTAAATAAACAACAAACCATTTTCTGTGTGGACATAGTATAGTACAGTGTAAACATTTTTAATTTTCTATATATTATGATGTTTTGGCATCCTAAAATAAAGACAAAACCTTTCTGGTTAGAGAGCAATTACCCTTTCCTGAGCTAGCCAATTCTTAGAGATAGCAAAGGGCCTAAGCAGAGCATGTTTTTAATGTACAAACTAAACAATCAGGGGCTATACTTTCTTTATCTGGCCTGTACACCCCACAAGACCATATTACTCTGCTTTAATAATCCCAGGGCTAGATGCCAGGTAACTAGGGAGCACGCCTATAGTCTAAAGCCTGATAAAATTATTCAACCTAACCAGTCCTCTGCCCTGCCTTGTGGAAACCCTAGTAAAGACAGTGGCCCAAACTTTTCCCTTGTTCCCGACTTCTGTTTCCTGACCATTCTGGTATCTTTGCCATATGACCCTGAACAGTGTGCCATGCTCCTGTGTCTAGGATCTGTGAGTATAATAAAATTTGCTTTTTCTGGAGCCTCTCCTCTGTCTCCTCTTGCCACATCTGACTGACAATCTCATAAAAGAATACAAACATAAACTAATAAATTATTTGTTGCTTATTTGAAATTTGCATTTAACTATGTATCCTGTATTTTATTTGCTAAATTTTTTGACCCTAACTGGAAGCCCCATGACAAAGACTGGTACAACATTCTCGGTCTGAAGATATCATGATTGGTACAAACGGGAGCTGTAGCAGATGCTATCAGTCTGCTGCTCTTGTCCTTGGACCTGGCTGGCTAGCACGCTCCAGCCCACATCTACCTCCAATGTCTGCGTCTCTGGGCCTGAGGGTTTCTTCTGAAACTTGCAAGGCAGATGAGAAATGTTGATGAAATAATTTCTACCCTTCCTCTACCTCAGTAGCCCTCAACCAATGACTGCCTGAGGTTGTGGTATAATTGCTTCAGCTCCCTTGGTCTCTGGGTGGGATAATTCTGAGGCATATATTTTACGGAATTTCCCAGAGTTTTCTCTCAGGATTAAGCTTCATTTGTCCACTGTAGTGACTGGCTTAATAATGGACCCTGTCATTGAAAATGTTGCCTTCCCTTTCCCCTATTCTTTCCTCACTATTCCATTGGTGGTACCCGTGCTTCCCAAATACACAACTGGCAATAGAATCCTGATGACAGGGTCTGATTCTTGGAAATCCAATTAAGATAGCAGCTGTTAGTTTCTCCTTTGTTTCCAGCATCTTCTTGATGATGTCTGTATTGTGTTAGTTCATTTGCTACTAGTAGTTCATTGAACTAGTAGTTCGATGCTACTACTTGAGTGGATAAAATATACAGAGTTTCTTAAAAAAAAAAACAAACTCTCCAGTTGCTATATTGTTTCACAAAAGTATTTCTTCTTTCATTCCTGGCTTGCATTTTAGTAATTGTCTGGTCTGCTTTTTTGACAACGAATAATCTGTTTCTTTTTCCAGGATGCCAAGAGATTGGTTTAGAATTGGGTATTAAGACCAGCTCTGGCACAACAAATGAAAGGTCTTCCATTGCTGCTTGTGAGGAACTCTAACAAAGGTAAGATAATATGTAGCAAAATTACTTGCCTCTTTGATCTGGCAAAGAATATAATTTAAAAAAAACCTGACATCTTATATGACAGAGTCTGAGTAGGAAGCATAGCATTTATCACCTCCTGTTCACCAGCTTTTCTTTGGGGAAAAAAAAGTCAGTAAGATTTTATCTTGGATGACGCCTACTCACCTGGCTTGGCTTAAACTAAAAAAAACATGAAAATGGTGGAGTGTGAAATAACATGCCAGGTATACAATTTAGCCATGTTGTGGCTTAAACACTAAAAACAAAATTTACTTTCCCAGAAAAGGGATGTTCAGTAAATCTACACTATATATTAAAAACTAATAAAGGTGCAATCATTGTTGAAGAAAATGGGGCATGGATATTTGTCAGTGCCTAAGTGTGGGGAGAAATAGCAATGTCTGTCCTTTAGGATTATATCAGGAAAGCCCTAAAGGCTGAAACTCAATATGTACCCAGATTCTTAGGAACAAACTTACTGCATGGAGCAGGGTATATGTGAATGATGAAGCTGGTTATATAGGTGTACTGTGTTTATCTTGTAATAAATATTTTTATCTTCAATAATTATCCTTAAAAGGAAATTTCCTGAAAACATTGACCAGACCCTCCACTGATGAGTAAGAATTAGATCTGCTGAACTCTGGAGTCTTGCAGAAGAACATGTCTAAGAATTCAAGGTCCCTCAAATCTAGGCCTCATTGCAGACCACGGCATCCTTTCTTTCCTAAGTACAGTCTCTGAGTGGGAGGTTCTCAATGTAGTACTGACGTAGGTGTGAACATTTAGTATTTAAAGTCATGGGAAGCAACTTAAATTAAATTGCGTTGAAGTTTTTCAAGCTTTGAAATTTCTATTTTGGATATTTTTTAAAGGAGGTGTGGGGAGAGAGAGAGAAACAGCTTGTTCACTGGGTAGCTTTGGGTCCACCCGCCTCACCCTGCCTGCAACCCTCTGGAAATCAACAATCATTTTATTGGCACCAGTACAACAAGTCTGTCAGTACTGGAGAAAATGTACTTTTTTGTGTATGCTTTTTGTATTGGTCTTCTCTTGTACCAAGTAGAGTCACAGCCACCAACAAGAGAAGCTATATTTACAAAACCATGTTCCCTTGCAATCTTGCTTGTACAATCTGCTCCTGAACATTCCATCTGGCATGGATTGAAGAGACTCAAGACATGGGCTTACTTAAAGAAATATTTTTTTTCCAATCAGAGATTCATGTTCTGAGGAGTGAAAGGAATAGATTCTACTCCTATTTCTAAAAAGTTTTCAGAATTCCTTAATTTAGGTTATTGATCTGAATTGATTTTGGTGTCCAGAAAAGCAGCAATGAAGATGTATAATAAAAAGGAAAATAGTTCTGAGTTGAAACTGGCAATCAACCCATCCATAAAGGATGTTTTTCAAAAACCATATTTGCTAAACCTCAGTATTATGTGGATTCTTATTTATATTTTGATTCTGCTGGTTGCTTTTGTTTATGGTGATTGGTAGAGGCAGACTGGTTTAGTCTCCTTGAGTTAATCAATAAGATTCATTTAAAAAGTGAATAGCAGCACTATAATGCCTGGCAAGTAGTGGGTGCTAAATGAATATTTGTTGAATGAAAGAACACTTTACATCTTAGTAGCATAATGTGGTTTTTCAAGCGCTGCAATAATCGTTGTTTTATTTGATTCTCTCAAGTAGCTAGAGAGGAAACTTCAGGATCACAGATTCTATAGCCATGACTAAAGTCACCCAACTGGAAAATGGATGAGTTAGTATTTAAACTCAGATTATATAAAAAAAAAAAAAATTAAAAAAAAAAGGGGCGCCTGGGTGACGCAGTCGGTTAAGCGTCCGACTTCAGCCAGGTCACGATCTCGCGGTCCGTGAGTTCAAGCCCCGCGTCAGGCTCTGGGCTGATGGCTCGGAGCCTGGAGCCTGTTTCCGATTCTGTGTCTCCCTCTCTCTCTGCCCCTCCCCCGTTCATGCTCTGTCTCTCTCTGTCCCAAAAATAAATAAACGTTGAAAAAAAAAATTTAAACTCAGATTATATAAATGAAAGATCATACCTTGACTCCTCCAGGCATGGAAGCATGGAATACAAGGGACTTTGGGGGAAGAACTAGCTCATTTTTATGCCAGTTAGGGCATGTTATTTAAGGAAGTAATAGTATGGAATGGTAAATTTGGTCTACCTTCTAGAGGGTCTTGAATGGGAGGCTAATGTGTTTGGACTCTACTCCAAAGGCAGTGGGAAACCATTGGAGGTTTTTGAGCAAGGGATTAGTGCTGTCCTTTAGGCATATTATCTTTTTCCATGATGGACTGGAGCAAGACAAGAGCAGCATAAAACATAGATGTTTCCTCCTCAGAAACAGATAAAAAATAGAAGTCAAGATACTGAGAGAGTTTGAAGTGGTAGAGGGAAAGTTAGGATGCTGTGCTCAAAGGTATTTGTAGGCCTTTGTAGTCTTGAGGTATGATTCCTAGTGTGGGTGGAATTAGGATAGAATTGAATCTTTATGGAGGTACTTTAAAACTTCTCATTATGAGCAGAAAATAAAAAAAGCTTCTAGACAGCAAGTAAGGCTTGCCTGAGACTAGATACCATGAATTGTGGTGGACCCAAGTGACAAAGTGCTGAACCTTTGAGCAATAGAGCCTGTAGAGTTGGAAAACCAGAAAACACAGCGATTAAAAAATAAGGCATTATACATTTGGGAATTTTGCACCTAGGACATGTTCAGTTAAAGTTGTTAACTAAAAATTAGGGTGACAAGGTAGAAGAATTGGAAAGGATAGAAGACCAGGAAATACTCATGAGGAGATTAAATATCAGGCTCATTATATGTGAGGATGTAGAACAGAGAATTGTAGAGCTAAAGGAAGAGATTTGAGGGTTTGGGTTCTTAGATATTTGTTGAGAAATGACAATTTCAGAAATACAATGAGTGACTAAAATGCAATGAAGATGGAGGTTACTATGGTTTAGAAAATCAGTGTTAACAGAGAACAGGGTAATAGGAGAGTGATCAATGATGGTGACCTCACTGGGGAGAGTATAAAGCAAAGGGCCAGAGAAGAAATACTGTGAAGTTGAATTTGTATAGAAAGACTTTACGAGATCAAAGACAAAATTAAATTGAATCTCTTCATATCTGACTATTCATTTATCCCCCTGCCCCAACCCACCCAATTGCAACATTCATTGCCAAGTTGTAGGTCTTCCATAAATAAAAATTCACTCTTAAACATGGTCTTTAAAATAATAGGAAAGCCTTTTTACTGTTCATACGGGAGAAGAAAAGAAAACTTCCCTGTTTCCATGAATGAATAGAACCAAGTTAAAACAGTGCAGTAATACAATTCTTGGCAGGGAAGAAATAGAGAGGTATAGCCAACAGCTGTGAAACTAGAGTAAGCACAAATATAGGGAAGGTTGCCAAATGGACTGGACAAACCCCTTTAGACTTTCCAAGAAAATGCCAATGGTTATTTCTTTGAGTAAGTGTAAACTTGCTTAAAATTCATTTGAGAGGAAATAATAGAAGTGTAGGAAAATCATAAATAATATGCCCAGGGTGGCTAGAGAAAATCTCAAAGTGTAGATAATAATTCTACTACAAATTAATGTGAGCTGCCATTGAGGTCTTTGTTTTCTAGCAGGTCTTTCACTAATATCAGTGGCAACCTCCACAGTGCCAAGTCCATTTCATTCAAGTCCTGGACTTCTCCTTCCTTGCTTCCACTGTTTCCCTAACACATCCACTCTTATCTGACTTTGTTGTGAAAGAACAGAAATCATATGCTATTATCTTCTTTAGCTTTCCTCTACTACACTTCATATTTTCTCTGTATCTTCATCTATCTTCAACTTCTTCCATTTCAGAGACAGATGTAATAGGGAACAGGGTAGAGGGGGCTAAGGCTCACTCTCCCATGTATGTCTTTGTTACCTCCTTTCAAGGTGCTTCCATATTCATCAGCAAGTTCCTCACTTCAGAACAGTCTCTTCTTGTGCCACTTCATTCCATTCATCCTATTAAAGTAAGTGTCTCAAGTATTCCATATATAGTAACCCTACTTCCTTTCTATAATTCACTTTCCAATTCCTATATATTGGGTTATGGCCCAAGGAATTCTGACATGCCAGTGACAACCAAATCCAACAAAGCCATAACTAATATTTGAAGGTTGTATAGTTTCCTATTAAAATATAGAGACCAACTTTGCCCAAGATAACTTTTTGCTTAGTTTGAATTTCACTTCAGCTGTGACATCTGAATCACTCTGAAGAACATTAGCCTTAAGCTGGAAAAGTCTTAATTGCTTTTGTAAAAACTTAGGTAGTCCTGACAGAATAAGCCCTCAACTCTCTGGTGACTGGTAATTGGAAACCAGAAGTAGTTTCCACATTGCAGTAAGAACTGTTTGCAAAAATCCTATTCCCAGAGATTGGAGATAAGACACATTGGGGGAAGGACGGTTAGGAGATGTGTGTTTTGTTTTTGTTTGTATATGGAGTCAGACCAACTGATATTTCACACTTAAATACCAAAAATTTTGGAGATTTGTTTTTTGATAAGTGGTAAGCTTCCTTACCACTAAAGTTAGAATGACATGATGATGGCAAACATATTTTTGATCTGGTAGACAGTGAAAACCAGAAATAAAAGAATATATAGCAGTTTTAGGAGCAGATGACAGTGCTTTCAAAACTTTTTGAGATTTTTCTTTGTTTTTTTTCAAACTCATTTAATGTAACCAATTAAAATTACTAAAATCAGATGATGCAATGATAGTGAGCACAAGAGCACCTAGCAGATTGATTGTATAAATATGTGGAGTGATACTAATGTTAGATACCATTAGTTAAGACTGGATAAAGGGAAATTACATACAATTCAAAAGTTTAAGTCACATTGTTCTGACTAATCTTATTTTGGCCACTCTACAATGTGTCTGTACTTATTTATCTCTTAAGGGTGTCCATTAATGTTGATGTGCCGTCTGATTTTTTTTAACATTTTATTTTGAACTAATTTTAGATTTACAGAAAAGTTGCAAAAATAGTAGTGTTCCCATATAACCCTTGCACATCTTTCCCTAATGCTAACATCTTATATAATCATGGCACAATGATCAAAATGAGGAAGTTAACATTGGTATAATATTATAAACTAAACTGTAGACCTCATTCAAATTTCACCAATTCTTCCACCAAAGTCCTTTTTATGGTCTAGTATTCAATCCAGTATCCCACATATCATTAAATTTTTATGTCTCCTTAGTCCCCTCTAAATTGTGACAGTTCTTCAGTCTTTCCTTCTCTTTCATCATGACCTTGACACTTTTGAAGAATATTGACCAGTTATTTTATAAATGCCCTTAAATTTGTTTTTTTCTGATGCTTTTCATGGTTAGATTGAGGTTAGCATTTATGGCAAGAATGCCACAGCATGATGTGCTCTTCTCAGTGTTTCATGTAAAAACGTACATGATGTCAATATGTCCCATTACTGGTAGTGTTAACCTTGATCACCTGGTTAAAGTGGTGTCTGTTGGGTTTCTCCACTATAGAGTTGCCATCATTACCTTTATAGTTAAAAAATACCTTGGGAGACCAGATTTTTAAGAACAAAATAGGAGAAGATTGTTCACATGTATCAAATGACTAAGCAACTCTGAAGGGTGGGAAGACTAGTAACATGACTTTGAACACAGACAAATTTGTTAGAGAGGAAGAAGTACTTTCCACTACTCTTTGCTAATTAATTTATTCAGGGAGAAAAAAAAAACCTTACATATTCAACCCCTATTTAGGGAAATGGTAATTATCTAATTTATTTTGGTTCTACTGCTATGCATTTCAGATATGGCATCAGATAGAAGCACTTAGAAGTCCTTGGGGTTAGAGATTTTGATTGTCTGTTTCTATTTCTTACTCATTGTTTCCTGAATGATCTCTTTTCCTGTGTGTGTAGGGAAAGAGAGTCTTTACAAAGTCATCAATGTTTATTTTTAGATAATGGATAAATCTGATCCTAATTAATTATAACAATACTAGTCACATGACCAAATATTAAAAATCTTTTGCAATAAAAATAGTGGAATGGCATGATTTCTCCAAGTTACACTTTCAAGGTTAGCTCTGTCATTGCTTTGTCCTATTCTTTAACCTCTCCAAATAATTTGTTTATTCATTTGTTTGTTCATTCATCAATTTTTCACTCACTCATACATTTACTCTATTGGCTGAGTACAAACTAAGTAAAAGGCATTGCACTGAATGATTCAGGAGAAATGGAAAGGAGTAAGAGACTGTGTCCATCCACAGGAAATTTACTATTCTAGTAACATGAAGAACTATAATGCACTATTATGTTATAACTATTGGGGATTCTCTGTTTCTCATGCATGGGAAGACTCCCCAAAGGGAAAAAGCTATGGATTCCATCTTTCCATCTGTTGTTCAAATTCCTTGGAACAAAAGTGATGACATATTCTTCAATGGAAATGAGTCTTCATGACTAAAAATAAAGGAACTGCATAAAAGAACAAAATAGATGACTAGGAGATCCCTTCCTTTTTTTCCCAAAGTAGTTGGGGTCTCAGCAGACACAACTTGAGACACCATTAGAACAATCAGAGAGATTCTGTCTGTTACACCATGAGCTCCTTGAAGGAAGGGAGCTTGTCATCTGCAGCACTGTATCCTTAGTACTTGGCACCAGGCCGGGCCTGCAGACAGGGCTCAGGAGAGGTCCCATGAATGGGCAGCTTCAAGCTTTTATAAACATATGGGGGACTTTTATACATGCATAGTGTGGATACAGTTTTCATAGATGTTATTTGCAATTGAATAATTTGCTTTCTGAAGCCCCAAGCTGTGTGAATATGAGTGGATTCCTCTGGGATTTCCAGAACAATGCATTTTCATCTAATGGGACTCAAGACAAGTGAAGTGTAGGTCAAACCTCAAGTCATATAACTTGATCCCTGTTGACCAAGGACAGACATTACTGACCCATTAGACTAGGTTAGAGACATGACCTTTTAGGCACAACCATAATATCTTGTGTTTTCTCTTTTACAGAATTCATTATTTTTGTAATTCTTTCATTAATGTCTATATTTCCTGACAGAATAAGAGCATCCAGGGGACACACATCTACAGAATTGTTTTAATTAATCATCCCTGGTACATGCCACCTAGCACATAGGAGACATTTAATAAATAATTGGTGCATAAATGAACAAACAAAAGGCACAAAACACAGAATAAGATACATATAACAAGTAAGGTGTAGTTAAAGGATTATGGGTAAATAGGGAAAGAGGAAGTTACATTTATCCAGAAAGGATATCAAGTGGGTGCATTTATTTTTTTTTTAATTTTTTTTTTCAACGTTTATTTATTTTTGGGACAGAGAGAGACAGAGCATGAACGGGGGAGAGGCAGAGAGAGAGGGAGACACAGAATCGGAAACAGGCTCCAGGCTCTGAGCCATCAGCCCAGAGCCTGACGCAGGGCTCGAACTCACGGACCACGAGATCATGACCTGGCTGAAGTCGGACGCTTAACCGACTGCGCCACCCAGGCGCCCCAAGGAGGTGCATTTAAACTGAGTCCAGAAGGATGAGGATGATTTAGAGCTCTGAAGATGAGAGTGCATAAAAGGAGTGGTGGCAGTAATGCAAGGAAAGCCTTTCAAATGAAGGAGCCACAGCAGCAGCAGAAATGGAGTTTGGCTAGTTGGGCAGGAAAGTAGTGTATATGAAAGTGAGCAGGCAGAAATAGGATTGGAAATGAAGTAAACCAATAGATATATGTGTGATGGGTTGAGAATTTAAATAATGAGAATATAATTATGAAAATATATATGATTGTCATTATCATAGTTCAAGTATAGGATGATTCTCATTACTTTTTATTATTTACTGTCATATTTTGAAGGCTTCAGTGTAGTTCTATTCAGAAAATGTATAACAGGTTCTTTTAGAGAGGAGTAAAATTGAGGCATGATACATTTTACTGTAATATAAAATCAATTTAATAATTTTACTTGCCATAAGTATGATGAAAAACTCAGAGCAGGATGGTTAATGGTGAACAAAAGGTTGTTATACTTGTTTGAAATAACTATTTCTGATTTGACTTCATAATATTACTTCCTTAATATGACTATACACTAAAGTCTCAAAAGATAAAAGTAATTTGAGATGCTTTCTAGACTATCTCTGACTAGTGTCTCAAATTGACAGCATGGGGGCCATCTTCCCCTTCTTAGGCTCTCCAGCAAAATATCCTATTTGAGAAATCTTAACAAGTTAGTGGGTTTTTAAAAAAAATATGTGAACTAAATACCTCTTTCTATGCTTTATGCTCCATTTTAAAATTGAGATATAATTGACATATAACATTGTGTAAGTTTAAGGTGTACAATGTGTTGGTTGATAGATTTATGTATTGTAATATGAATATCACTGTATTGTGAGGGTGGGAGGTGAGGGAATTACAGAGATGTTGGTCAAAGGTACAAACAAAGTTAGAAGATGAACAAGTTCTGGAGACGTATTGCAGAGCATTATGATTATAGTTAAATTTTTTTCCTTCACGTGTTCAGGAAGATGGAGGGTTATCATTTTACAACTGCCAATAGTGTTGTTTTCCACTTACATGTTGACTCTGTACCCAATTACCCACATCCCATCATACAACCTTCCAATGTTAAATAGCCTCTCAATTCAAGAGATTCCTGAGAGAATCAATATGACTTCCTGTTTTCATCTCTACTTGTTTCACCTCAAAAATGTGTCAAGAAGTATAAACTTTAGGGGCGCCTGGGTGGCGCAGTCGGTTAAGCGTCCGACTTCAGCCAGGTCGCGATCTCGCGGTCCGGGAGTTTGAGCCCCGCGTCAGGCTCTGGGCTGATGGCTCAGAGCCTGGAGCCTGTTTCCGATTCTGTGTCTCCCTCTCTCTCTCTGCTCCTCCCCCGTTCATGCTCTGTCTCTCTCTGTCCCAAAAATAAATAAAAAACATTGAAAAAAAAAAAGAAGTATAAACTTTGTATAGATTCCCATCACAGCATGTAGAGTTTAATACTCACCCACCACCCCACCCAAAAAGGTGAATAGCCATACAAGGAAATGGAATAAGCCACTTAGCATCACTCTATGAGCGGTTTAAAATGACAGCTTTGCAGAACATATGTGAGCTCAGAATAAAGACCCTTAGTAAATTCATGCAATATGCTTTGTACACTAATAAAATTCATCATAGTCTCTTGGAATGCAACAATTATTCATACTCTCCTCACTCTTTTTTTTGGAGAAGAACAAACTGAAATAGTTCTTTATAGCAGCATGTTGGGATGAAAGCAAGAAGGATGTGATTTTTCTCAGGTGTGTAGTTCAGCGAGAGAGAGCAGCCTGACTATGAAGGTTGGTAGCAGTATTGCTTTTTCCTGTCAAACACTGGAATTAAGTGAAATACATTTGAAATAGAAGAACATATTGTACTGTACTTCTTATGGAAGAAAACATATCCCTATAACACTTTGTACAAGCTAACATTAGACATGGTAATTAAATTCAGTGGTTGTTCCAAGATTAATAGATCCTTTACTTCAAGTACTTTGCTAGCAGAACAGAATCAGATGGAAGCAAAATGAGAGAAAAACGAATCTTATCCTTTTCAATTCATTGAGCTACAGGAAAGCACTTTACAGCTAACCCTTCTCAGAGACCCAATACATAATCTCATGAGGTGGTCACCTTTCCTTCTGATAAAGGTGATTCCCAAGCACATTGACTATAAAGCAATATCCTTTGACCACCAGCTAAGTTCTATCCAGGTCTTTGACAGGATATATCATCATGCATATTAATCGTCAAAATAATTTAAATCTGAATTTGAAACTCTCAGCTTGTGTTAATAAAGGTGATATTTCATAGGTTATCTTCACTATGAATTTACTTTTTAAAGAAAATACTGTGTGTTTAGGTCAAATCAACTTAAATTTTTGCTTACTTATAAAAAAGCACCAAAATTGAGCAGCACATTGTATTTATTTGGGTGAGATTGCTTTTACTCGATCTTTTTTCTAGTGAAGATATTCTCTAATCACTCATAAAAGGACAAGATAACATCATATACATCCTGATGGAATGTATTGAGAAGGGCACATTACTTTTGTGGCATTCCTGTCAAAACTATATAATCTGAATATAATCATTAGAAAATATCAGACAAATCCAAGTGGAGGGTCTCTAGTAATTCTTAGAGGAGACTACAACAATAAGACAACTAAATGTAATTTGAGGGGCGCCTGGGTGGCTCAGTCAGTTACGCATCCGACTTCGGCTCAGGTCATGATCTCGTGGTCAGTGAGTTCCAGCCCCGCATCATGTTCTGTGCTGCCAGCTTGGAGCCTGGAGCCTGCTTCAGATTGTGCGTCTCCCTCTCTCTCTGCTCCTCCCCTGCTCACGCTCTGTCTCTCTCTGTCTCTCAAAAATGAATAAACATTTATTTATTTTTTTTAATTTTTTTAACTTTTATTTATTTTTGAGACAGAGAGAGACAGAGCATGAACGGGGGAGAGTCAGAGAGAGAGGGAGACACAGAATCTGAAACAGGCTCCAGGCTCTGAGCAGTCAGCACAGAGCCCTATGCGGGGCTCGAACCCACGGACCGCGAGATCGTGACCTGAGCCGAAGTCGGACGCTTAACCAACTGAGCCACCCAGGTGCCCCAAAAATGAATAAACATTAAAAAAAATAATATGAAATCCAGGACAAGATCTTAGACTTTATTTAAAAAAATTTTTTTTTTCAACGTTTATTTATTTTTGGGACAGAGAGAGACAGAGCATGAATGGGGGAGGGGCAGAGAGAGAGGGAGACACAGAATCAGAAACAGGCTCCAGGCTCTGAGCCATCAGCCCAGAGCCTGACGTGGGGCTCGAACTCACGGACCGCGAGATCGTGACCTGGCTGAAGTCGGACACTTAACCGACTGCGCCACCCAGGCACCCCCAAGATCTTAGACTTTAAAATCATAGTTATAAGTGGTTTTATTCAATTGGCAAAATTGAAATATGGATTACAGATTAAATAATAGTATTGTATCAATGTTAAATTTCCTGATCTTGATAATGTGATTATGTAAGAGAATATTCTTGTTCTTGGGAAATACACATTTATATGTCTAGGAGTAAATGGACATAATTTCTGAAACTTACTCTTAAATGATTCAGAAAAAATATATCAGTGTTTGTCTGCCTATCCAGAGACAGAGTGATAAAACAAATGGGAAAGAATATTAACAACTAGTAAATCTAGGTAAAATGCACATGGAAATTTTTCATACTATTTTTTTAAAAGATTAAAGTTTAATTATTTTGAAAGAGAGAGAGAGAGAGAGAGAGAGAGCAGGGGAAGTGCATAAAGAGAGTTAGAGAGAGAAAACCCCAAGCAGGCTCCACACTGCCAGCATGGAGACCAACATGGAGCTCCAACCCACAAACTGTGAGATTATGACCTGAGCCAAAATGAAGAGTTGGATGCTTAACCGACTGAGCCACCCAGGTGCTCCAAATTTTTCATACTATTTATGTAACTCTTATGTAAGGTTGAAATAAAAAGTTTTAAAATACTTTAAAAAGATATTATCTGTACCTTCCATTGAGTATGAGTAGTCTCAAAAGTCTTGTCTTGCCTGGCTTTCATCTTGTATGCAGTAAAATTATTAGCAATGACACAAAAATTCTTAACAGTGTTAAAGAACTATAAAAAATGACCTGTTTTAAATTATGTAAAACTCACTTAAAATCTGTTGAATTTGAAATAGGATCCATTCGTGTCAACTTCAGATCCATTGCTTGAATGTGAGTTTCACACAGAGACTAAATTTATATACCTATTCAGTGGATATTACAAATATTCTTTATTATTGTTGACTGAGAATTTTCTACTTGGTTCTGTATTTTAACTCAATGTGTCCCATTTTGAAGAACAATAAAAATGGAAATATTTCATCTAAGTACCATGTTTTTAAATGACTTTTGATTTGATTATTTTTAAGTGACATCATTTGAGACAATTGCTATTCTTAAGGAAATGTGTAGGTGTAAGTATGATCCCAGTGTTTTGGGGAGGCATTATTGACATGTAGTGGGAGGAAGTCAGAATTGAGAGAGAATGAGTGGGACAAACCTAATCCATGAAAAGTTTTACTTCCTGCACTACCTTCAAGTGTCCCACTGGACATTCATGTTGGTAAAAACCTGTTAATAATTAACAAATATAAAGCATAATTACATTTTTAAATTAAAAAAGTATCTTGCACAATTCTAATAATCATTATATTTTCCAGGAATGTAAATGGCACTATCATATGCATTGAGGAAAGACTGAATTCATTTTGTTTGGAATTTTACTAGAAACTTTACTAATCTGGAAAATCATGTCACCAATGGCAGTGTCACTCATATTTGAATAGCTGAATCAGCCTGTATTATGTAACTATCCTCATTATGGAGATTCCAGGAATATACATATATACATTAGTGTAATTATCTAGCTTTTATTTCAAAATTAAAAAAAATTAAAGTTTCAAGAATATTCAACTGTATATTGTCTTATTTCTTTTTTAAATTGAAAATTACCTGATTTGGGCCCTTGACTATTATTATTAATATTATTATTATTATCATCATCATCATTAACTTTATTTTTTAGAGCAGCTTTAGGTTCACAGCAAAATGAAGCAGAAAGCACAGAGCATTCTTAAATACCCCCTCCCCCGGACAGCCTCACACAGTATCAACATCTTGCACCAGTATGGTAGATTCATTATAATCAATGAACCTACACTGACACATCATTATCACCCCAAATCCTTAGTTTACATTAGGATTCTTGGTGATGTACATTGTTCTATGGGTTGTGACAAATGTATAATGACCTGTACCCACCACTATGGGATCATACATAACAGTTTTACTGCTCTAAAATCTCTCTGTTTTCCACCTATTCATTCTTTGCTCTTCCCTAACCATGGACAGCTGCTGATCTTTTTACTGTCTTCATGGTTTTGCCTTTTCCAGAATGTCATATACTTGGAATGAGAACCCTGCTAATACACACTGTATGTAGCCTTTTCAGATTCACTTCTTTCACTTAATAATAAGCATTTTAAGTTTATTATTTATTTTATTTATTTTTTTAACATTTATTTATTTATTTTGAGAGAGAGCATGAGCAGGGGAGGGGCAGAAAGAGAGGGAGAGAGAAAAGCCCAACAGGCCCTGCTCTGTCAGCACAGAGACTGACACGGGGCTCAGTCTCACGAATCTTCAGATTATGATCTGAGCGGAGAATAAGAGTTAGACGCTTAACTGACTGAGCCATCCAGGCACCCTTATTATTTCTTTTACATCCAAATTTATTTATTATGATTAGTAGTAAGCATCTGACCCTTTCTTTTGTGATTGTGCTCAAACACATTTGAAATATAGTTTATATTAAAAATTACTTTCCTTTCATTTTTCCTTTATATCACTGGATATTATGTAGAATTGCCCATAGCAGGCAAGGAGAGTATCTGCAGACCACTGGTCTGAAGGATAGAAGAGACAAAACACAACAGCAGAGTACATGTAGCACACACCAGAGACATTCCCTGAAGCACAAGGCCCTCCCTGGGTACTATATGACCTATTCTTCATAAAGCCTTTACTTTTGGGATTAGGAGACATAACTGACTTTTCTAACATAGAGAATAAGGCAGAGGCTTAGACAAAATGCCAAGAGAGAGGAATTTCTCCCAAGTGAAAAAAAAAAAAAAAGATAAAACCACAGCCAGAGATCTAAGCAGAACAGATATAAGTAACATGCCTGATGGAGAGTTTAAAGCAACAATTCTAAGGATACTCACTGGGCTTGAGAAAAGAACAGAAGACATCAGTGAGACCCTTACCACAGAGATAAAAGAGTTAAAAAAGTCAATCAGAGAAGAAGAATGCAATACACGAGATTGGAAACAGGCTTGATGCATTGAACAACTGTCTGGAAAACACAGAGGAATGAATCAGTGATCTAGAAGATAAAATACTGGACAGTAATGAATTTGAACAAAAGAGAGAAACAAGAATTATGCAACACGAGAATAGACTTAAAGAACTCAGTGACATCATTAAACATAATAACATTCATATTATAGGAATCCCAGAACAAGAAGAGAGAGAAATGGAGGCAGAAAATTATTTCAAGAAATAATAGCATAAAACTTCCCTAATCTGGGGAAGGAAACAGACATCCAGATACAGGAGGCACAGAGAAATCGCAGCAAAATCAACAAAAGCAGGCCAACACCAAGACATATTGTAATTAAATTTGCAAAATATAGTGATAAAGAAAAAATCTTAAAAGCAGCAAGACAAAAGAAGTCCTTAAATTGCAAGGGAAATCCCCTAAGGCTAGCTGGAGATTTCTCTACAGAAACTTGGCAAGCCAGAAGGGAGTGGCACAATATATTCAAAGTGCTAAATGGAAAAAATCTGTAGCCAAGAATATGCTATCCAGCAAGGCTATCTTTCAGAATAGAAGGAGAGATAAAGAGTTATTCATATAAGCAAAAACTAAGGGAGTTCATAATTACTAAAATCAGCCCTGCAAGAAATATTAAAGGGGACTCTGAGTGCAAAGGAAAGACCAAAAATGACAAAGACAAGAAAAGATCAGAGAAAATCTCCAGAAATATGATAAAAGAAGCAATAAAATGGCAATAAATACATATCTATCAATAATTACTTTGAATGTAAAAGGACTATATGCTCCAATCAAAAGATGTAGGTGTCAGAATGTATAAAAAACAAGATCCATCTAATATACTGCCTACAATAGACTTACTTTAGACCTAAAGAGCCTGCAGATTGAAAGTGAGGGGGTGAAGAAACATTCGTCACACAAATGGATGTCAAAAGAAAGTTGGAGCAGCAATATTTCTATTGGACAAACTAGACTTCTTTGTTATTATATATATTTTTTCATCCTGCTTTGGTATCAGGGTAGTACTGGCTTCATGGGTTGATTTTTAATGTGTTCCTTCTATTCCGTTATTTGTAGGAATGTGACAAAGATTTTAATTTACTATTATTTTTAATGTTTTAATGTTCATCAATGAATCCATGTAGTCTTGGGCTTTTCTGTGCTGGGAGATTTTTGGTTCCTAATTCAACTGTCATTCTTGGTTTTGCTCTAAGATTTCCTTCTTCTTAGATTAAGAATCATGATTCAGCCTTTGTAACTTGTGCATTTTTAGGAATTATCGGTTTTATTTCTAAGTTATCTGATTTGTTAGTATATAATTATTCATAGCAATCTGTTATCATACTATGTATTTCTGTGGTTGTTGTATTGTTTTCTCTTCCATTTCTCATTTTTTGAGTCTTCCTATTTTTTTCTTAGTTAATATAGTTAAACCATTGCCAATTTTGTTTATTTTCTTGGAAAAACTGGTAATTACTTTCCATGTTATGTTATTGTTTATTCTGCTATTTATTTCTGAATTTTCTTTGTTACTTCCTCTACTAAATTCAACTAAGTTTCTATTTATAGTTCCTTGTGGTGTAATGTTAAAGTTGTTTATTTGAACTTTTTTTTCTTAATACAAGCATTTATAGCATAAATTTTACTCTAACATCTGCTTTTGCTGTACCCATAGGTTTTGGAATTCTTTTTCTTTTGTTTTGAGAGATATTTTGGTTTGCCATTTGATTTCTTATTTGGCCTATTGCTTGTGCAGTAGTGTGTTGTTGAATATTTACTTATTAAATATTTAATATTTACGTTATAGATTCCAGATTTGTTTTATTGTTGATCTTTAGTTTTGTACCATTGTTGTTGGAAAATTTACTTGGTATGATTTCAGTCATCTTAAATATGTAATATGTGTTGTATCTGTTTTTATGCGATTTAACCAGAGGATCTTCAGCGTGTACTTGAAGAAAATGTGTATTCTATTTTTCTTGGATGGAACGTTTTATATATCTTTTAGAGCCATGTATTCTGAAGTATGCTTCCAGTAAAAAAATGTTCTTGTTGAAAAAACATAACTTTAACTGAGGATACTTGTTTAAAATAAAGCATATCAGAAGGGAGGCGGGTGGGGAGAAGAGTGAAATAAGTGAAGGAAATGAAGAGTACACTTATCATGATGAGCACTGAGTCCACTCAGAATTGTTGATTCACTGTACACCTGAAACTAATAATATAACATTGTATGTTAACTATATGGGAATTAAAATTAAAAAACTTAGTAGAAAAATTTTAAAAATTAAAAAAGATTACTTGCAAAGACAGGCTATATTACCCTTGAATTTCATCTCAGTAGAGCACAGGGGATGATACAAAATATTTCTTTTCCTTTTTAAAATTTAATTTATTTTAAAATTTATATTTGAAAAAATTTCCAGCTTTATTGTGGTATAATTGAAAAATAAAAATTCTCTATATTTAGGTTGCACAATGTGATTTACTTTAAGGTATACAATGTTATGTGGAATCTAAAAAAGTTGAAATCATAGAACCAGAGAGATTAGAGATTAGAGAACCAGAGATTAGAACAGCTGTTGACAGGGGCTAGGGGTGGGGGACATGAGATGTTGGTCACATGGTACAAATTTTCAGTTACAAGATGAATAAATTTGGGAGACCTAAAGTATGGCATGGTGATTACAGTTAGTAACACTATAGTTTATAGTTAATATTAGTAACAGAGTACAGATCATAAGTGTCCTCACCACATACACAAAAATGATAACTATATGAGGGGATGGATGTGTTAGTTAACTTGATTGTGAAAATCATTCACAATGTATATATACATCAAGCCATCATATTATAAAATATTTCTTTAAAAATGTAGTGTGTGGTGGGGCACCTGGGTGGTGCAGTCGGTTAAGCATCCGACTTCAGCCAGGTCACGATCTCGCGGTCCGTGAGTTCGAGCCCCACATCAGGCTCTGGGCTGATGGCTCAGAGCCTGGAGCCTGTTTCTGATTCTGTGTCTCCCTCTCTCTCTGCCCCTCCCCTGCTCATGCTCTGTCTCTTTCTGTCCCAAAAATAAATAAACGTTGAAAAAAAAATGTAGTGTGTGGAGTGGTTCCTAAAAAATTTAAAAATTGAATTATTATATGATCCAGCAATTTCACTTCTGGGTATATACCCAAAGGAATTGAAAGTAGAGTCTCAAAGAGATGGTTGTACACCCATGTTCATGGGACCATTATTCACAATAGTCAAGAGGTGGAAGCAACCCAAATGTCCATTAACAGATGAATGAATACACAAAATGTGATATATACATACAATGGAATATTATTCACCTTTAAAAAGGAAGGAAAGTCTCACATATGCTACAATATGGATGAAATTTGAGGACATTAAGCTAACTGAAATAATCCAGTTATATAAAGACAAATACTATATGATTCCACTGATATAGGTACCTAGAGTAGTCAAATTCATAGAGACATAAAGTAGAACAATGGTTGCCAGGAGCTGGAGGGAGGATTGGGGTGTTATTTTTTAATGAGTATAGAGTTTCAGCTTTGCAAGATGAAAAGAGTTCTGAAACAAGACAAGGATGTCCACTCTCACCACTTTTATTCAACATAGTCCTGGAAGTATTAACCACAGGAATCAAATAAGAAAAAGAAATAAAAGGAATCCACATTAGTAAGGAAGAGGTAAAATCGTCACTATTTGCAGATAACATGATACTATATATAAAAAACTCTAAAGACTCCACCAAAAACCTATTAGAAACAATGAATGAATTCAGTAAAGTTGTAGGATATAAAATTAATACACAGAAATCTGTTTTTTTTCTATACACTAATAATGAGGTAGCAGAAAGAGAAATTGGGAAAATAATCCCATTTATGAGGCAATAAAAAGAATAAAATATCTAAGAATAAATTTAACCAAGGAAGTGAAAGACCTGTACTCTGAAAACTATAAAACAATGATGAAAGAGGGCAACTGGGTGGCTCAGTTGGTTAAGTGTCTGACTCTTGATTTCGGCTCAGGTCATGATCTCACAGTTAGTGAGTTTGAGCCCTGCATCAGCACAGAGCCTGCTTGGGATTCTCTCTCTTCCTCTCTCTCTCTCTCTGCTCCTCTCCTGCTCACAGGTTCTATAAATAAATAAATAAATAAATAAATAAATAAATAAATAAATTTAAAAATTGATGAAAGAAATTGAAGAGGACACAAACAGAAAAATATACTATGCTTATGTATTTGGAAGAATTAATATTGTTAAAAATGTCCATACTACTCAAAGCAATCTACAAATTCAATGCAATCCCTATCAAAATACCAATGGTATTTTTCACAGAACTAGAAGAAATAATCCAAAAATTGGTATGGAACCACAAAAGATCCCAAAGAGCCAAAGCAATATAGAGAAAGAACGACAAAGCTAAAGGTATCACAATTCCAGATTTCAAAATATACTACAAAGCTATAATAATCAAAACAATATGGTGCTGGCACAAAAATAGATACACAGATGAATAGAATAGAATAGAATAGAATAGAATAGAATAGAATAGAACAGCATAGCATAGCATAGCATAACATAACATAGCATAGCATAGCATGGCATAGCATAGCATAGCATAGCATAGCATAGCATAGCATAGCAAGCCTAGAAAGAAACCCACCATTATATGGTCAATTCATCTTTGACAAAGGAGGAAAGAATATATAATGGGGGAAAAGACAGACTCTTCAATAAATGTGCTGGGAAAACTGGACAGCTACATGCAAAAGAATGAAAGTAGACCACTTTCTTACATGATACACAAAAACTAACTCAAAATGTATTAAACATCTAAATGTAAGAAGAGAAACCATAAAACTAAAGGAAAACATAGGCAGTAAGCTCCTGGACATAGGTCTTAGCAATATGTTTTTGAATCTGCCTTCTCAGGCAAGGACAACAAAAGTAAGAATAAATAAATGGGACTACATCAAATTAAAAAGCTCTTGAACATGGAAAGAAACCATCAACAACAACAAAAAAGGCAACCTATTGAATGGGAGAATATATTTGCAAATGATATATCCAATAAGGGGTTAATAACCAAAATATATAAAGAATTCATACAACACAGCACCAAAAACAATCTGTTTAAAGATGGGCAGAAAATCTGGATAGACATTTTTCCAGAGAAGACATGCTGATGGCCAACAGACATATTAAAACAATGCTTAATATCACTAATAATCAGGGACATGAAAATCATAACCACAATGAGATATCACCTCTCACCTGTCAGAATTGCTAGTATCAAAAAGACAAGGAGCACCCAGGTGGCTCAGTTGCTTAAGTGTCTGACTCTTCATTTCGGCTCAGGTCATGTTCTCGTGGTTCGTGGGTTTGAGCCCTACCTTGGGCTCTGCACTCACAGCCTGGAGTCTGTTTGGGATTTTCTGTTTCCCTCTCTCTCTCTGCCCCTCTCCCACTTGTTTTCTATCTCGCTCTCAAAATAAGCATTTAAAAAAAATACAAGAAATAACAAGTGTTGGCAAAGACATGAAGAAAAGGAAACCCTCATACACTGTTGGTGGAAATGTAAATTGGTGCAGTCACTATGGAAAAAATGGAGATTCCTCAAGAAATTAAAAATAGAAATACCATATGATCTAGTAATTCCACTTCTGGGTATTCACTCAAAGAAAATGAAAATACCTATTAAGATATATGCACCTTTATGTTTATTGCAGCATTATTTATAATAGCTAAGATATGGAAGCAACCCAGGTGTTCATCAATAGATGAATGGATAAAGAGAATATATATGTATGTATGTATATATATATATATATATATATATATATATATAATATATATATAAATTACATTATATATATAATGTAATTTTTACTCAGCCATTAAAAAAGAATAAAATTTTGCCATTTGCAACAATATGGATGAACCTTGAGGGTATTATGCTAGGTGAAATAAATCAGACAGAGATAAGCAAATATCACATGATTTTACTTATATATGGAATCTAAAAAACAAAACAAAACAAACAAACAGAAACAGACTCATAAATACAGAGAACTGGTATTTCCAGAGGGGAGGGGGGTGGAGAGATGGATGAAATAATTGGAGGGGGAAAAAAGCATCCTGGAGATGGGTTGCACAACAATGTGAACGTACTTAACACTACCAAACTGTGCACTTAAAAATGGTTAAGATGGTACATTTTATGTTATGTATATTTTACCACAGTTAAATAAAAAACAGAATGGAAGGGCGTTGAATATTATCGGGTTGAGATCCACTACTCTGCAGCTTTGAAGGAAAGGCATGGTCTATGGTCTATGACCCCACTTCTTGTTCCCAGCATGTTACACATCCTCCAGTGTGGAGACAAGAAACTGTGAAAGGGATAAGTCATCTCCTCATATGATCACCAATGACAAGTCGATTGAGCCCACTGTATAGTTTTTCGCTGAGCACTCATCTTACCGTCAAAAGATTCAGTGTGAGTAGGTGATGATCGCTAATGAAGGAATCACCTCTAAGCCGCTCCCCGGGAGACTTAGCACAGCTCCTAGCTTACTCTCAGCTGGGTCTTTCACCACACCCACATCCATCACTTTCCTCTGAGCGAAATCCTAGAAATTTGGCAGCCTGTCTCTGGGACCTGTTGTCACAGGAGGGATTCATCTTTCCATACCCTTCAGACAGTGAAAACTGGGAACTTGAGTGAATCAGGATTTTTTTTTTTTGTAAGAGATCTTGTCTTTTACATCTCCCATTTTTCTCCATTACCTATGGAGGCAAAGCAATATGTCCAATGATAAAGACATCTTTTCTCCCTTGTAGATATACCCAAACATGGACTAGTTTTCTCAATATTGGAGGAATAACCAAGAGAGTGACTCCCTCCTGTCATCCCTCAGGAAGGTGAGGTGAAGGGATAATTTCCTTTTAGGAGTATAGGAGGAACACAGGACTACAGGAAAAATTTATTGTCATCTCTCCATTTAATGTACCCTAGGCATGCTCCCCAACATGCTGCTCTCCTCCTTTACATGTCCTTAGTTCTCTTTATAGAAAATGCCAGGAGACATAGAATCTTTGAGTCAAGAACCAAGCCTCTTTAAATCCAGTCTGGGAAAATTTATCTTTGTTTCAAATAAGGCTTGATCTCAGTTATAATCTCTGCTTCATCCTTTAATCTCTGGAAAAGGGAAAAAGTCTCAAACAGTCCCTCATGGAATTCTGTCAGACAAGCCTTACAAACAGGGCTTTTATTGCAAACAACCACCTGCACCCTCCTAGTTATACTCCTTCATCCTATATGTGCAAATTCTTGTTAGGGCTGCCTGAATTTCATCCTCCCCCCACAGTCATGTCTTGGCTTTCACAGCTTCCTACTCCAATTCTGTAGTCTGATCTTGCTTTGGACTTTGGTTTCCAGCATTGATTCATTCATTAATTTAGTGAGAAAAAAAACATTAAGCATCTTCTCTGTGCCAAGCCTTCCCAAAGCTGATGATTCCACTGCCTGTGGAAGTCATTAAGACCTCAGAGAAGAAACTCATTATTCCAACTCTGGCCCTCATAAACCTCTCCATTCAGGTTAGCACCAGTTCTTGGAACACCACTCTCCACCCACTCCCTACTACCAGATTCAGTATCTTTGGTGGGAAAATCATTACTACCTTGCTTAGGGTTTATGAGTTTCATAATCTGAAGGGATACTTTTGCTCTTCAAGATCTTCTGCCACTTCCTGATATTCTCCTAGCAATGGCTAGATATTTCCAAATCATGAGAAACCACTCTTTCTATATCAAGTAACTGCTGAATAACAAACTACCTCAAACCTTAGTGGAAAACACCAATTATTATGTATTACAGGACATACATTCTTGTGTTGGATATGCTTTGCTCTAGGCTAGCCAGTCTAGGGTACATTAGCTGTAACAGCTCTGATTCACACACCTTTTATCTTGCCCTTGGGAGCAGAAGACTAAGATATGCATGTTCTTTTCACTTGGAAGGCATAAGCACAAGAGTCAGTGAGCCCAATTGTGCAAGCAGTTTTGAAGACTCTATCACATTTGCTAATTCCATTGTCCAGAGCATGCAATTGTGACTAAACCCAAGAGCTCAGAATTATATCCCACCTATGTTGGAAAGGACTGAAAAGGTACATGACAAAGGATAGGGATCCAGGTAGAAACGAAGAACTGGGGTCATTGATACAACCTTTTGCACTTCTTATGCCCCCGATTCCCACTCATCATTTTTCCCATAGTCTTTCCCTTAGATTGCATTCACATATCTTCCCAAACCACACTTCATTTTGACATGCCTTTTAGCATTATTAAAGATGCCTTTCACTGGAAAACTTTTAATTTGCATTTAGGCTGCTCAAATTCAGTTTGTTGACCTCATAGCCATATTCTGTTGCTTTGGGATGCAGAGTTCTAATATATCTGTCAAGTCCATCTGATCCAATGTCTCATTCAGGGCCCTTGTTTCTTTATTGACCGTGTGTCTAGATGATCTATCCACTTCTGTAAGTGGGGTGTTAAAGTCCCCTGCAATTACCACATTCTTATCAATAAGGTTGCTTATGTTTATGAGTAATTGTTTTATATATTTGGGGGCTCCGGTATTCGGCGCATAGACATTTATAATTGTTAGCTCTTCCTGATGGATAGACCCTGTAACTATTATATAATGTCCTTCTTCATCTCTTGTTACAGCCTTTAATTTAAAGTCTAGTTTGTCTGATATAAGTATGGCTACTCCAGCTTTCTTTTGGCTTCCAGTAGCATGATAAATAGTTCTCCATCCCCTCACTCTCAATCTAAAGGTGTCCTCAGGTCTAAAATGAGTCTCTTGTAGACAGCAAATAGATGGGTCTTGTTTTTTTATCCATTCTGATACCCTATGTCTTTTGGTTGGCGCATTTAATCCATTTACATTCAGTGTTATTATAGAAAGATACGGGTTTAGAGTCATTGTGATGTCTGTATGTTTTATGCTTGTAGTGATGTCTCTGGGACTTTGTCTCACAGGGTCCCCCTTAGGATCTCTTGTAGGGCTGGTTTAGTGGTGACAAATTCCTTCAGTTTTTGTTTGTTTGGGAAGACCTTAATCTCTCCTTCTATTCTAAATGACAGACTTGCTGGATAAAGGATTCTTGGCTGCATATTTTTTCTGTCTAGCACCCTGAAAATCTTGTGCCAATTCTTTCTGGCCTGCCAAGTTTCAAAAGAGAGATCAGTCACGAGTCTTATAGGTCTCCCTTTATATGTGAGGGCACGTTTATCCCTTGCTGCTTTCAGAATCTTCTCTTTATCCTTGTATTTTGCCAGTTTCACTATGATATGTCATACAGAATATTGATTCAAGTTACGTCTGAAGGGAGTTCTCTGTGCCTCTTGGATTTCAATGCCTTTTTCCTTCCCCAGTTCAGGGAAGTTCTCAGCTATGATTTCTTCAAGTACCCCTTCAGCACCTTTCCCTCTCTCTTCCTCCTCTGGGATACCAATTATGCGTATATTATTTCTTTTTAGTGTATCACTTAGTTCTCTAATTTTCCCCTCATACTCCTGGATTTTTTTATCTCTCTTTTTCTCAGCTTCCTCTTTTTCCATAATTTTATCTTCTAGTTCACCTATTCTCTCCTCTGCCTCTTCAAGCCGAGCTGTGGTGGTTTCCATTTTGTTATGCATTTCGTTTAAAGCGTTTTTCAGCTCCTCGTGACTGTTCCTTAGTCCCTTGATCTCTGTAGCAAGAGATTCTCTGCTGTCCTGTATACTGTTTTCAAGCCCAGCGATTAATTTTATGACTATTATTCTAAATTCACTTTCTGTTATATTATTTAAATCCTTTTTGATCAGCTCATTAGCTGTTGTTATTTCCTGGAGATTCTTCTGAGGGGAATTCTTCCGCTTGGTCATTTTGGATAGTCCCTGGCGTGGTGAGCACCTGCAGGGCACTTCCCCTGTGCTGTGGTGTATAACTGGAGTTGGTGGGCGGGGCCGCAGTCAGACCTGATGTCTGCCCCCAGCCCACCGCTGGGGCCACAGTCAGACTGGTGTGTGCCTTCTCTTCCCCTCTCCTAGGGGCGGGATTCACTGTGGGGTGGCGTGGCCCGTCTGGGCTACTTGCACCCTGTCAGGCTTGTGATGCTGGGGATCTGGCGTATTAGCTGGGGTGGGTAGGCAAGGTGCACGGGGGCAGGAGGGGCAGGCTTAGATCGCTTCTCCTTAGGTGATCCACTTCAGGAGGGGCCCTGTGGCAGCGGGAGGGAGTCAGATCCGCTGCCGGAGGTTTGGCTCTGCAGAAGCGCAGAGTTGGGTGTTTGCGCGGAGCGAGCATGTTCCCTGGCAGGAACTGGTTCTCTTTGGGATTTGGGCTGGGGGATGGGCGGGGGAGATGGCGCTGGCGAGCGCCTTTGTTCCCCACCAAACTGAGTTCTGTCGTCCAGGGGCTCAGCAGCTCTCCCTCCCTTTGTCCTCCAGCCTTCCCGCTTTCTGAGCAGAGTTGTTAACTTATGACCTCCCAGACGCTAAGTCGCGCTTGCTGTCGGAACACAGTCCGTCAGGCCCCTCCGCTTTTGCAAGCCAGACTCAGGGGCTCTGCTTGGCCGGCAAGCCGCCCCTCCGCCCCGGCTCCCTCCCGCCAGTCCGTGGAGCGCGCACCGCCTCGCCGCCCTTCCTACCCTCTTCCGTGGGCCTCTCGTCTGCGTTTGGCTCCGGCGACTCCATTCTGCTAATCCTCTGGCGGTTTTCTGGGTTATTTAGGCAGGTGTAGATGGAATCTAAGTGATCAGCAGGACGTGCGGTGAGCCCAGCGTCCTCCTAAGCCGCCATCTTGCAAAACCCCCTAGATGATGAGGTTTAAAAGGAAACATGGCTCCCCATGTATTCTTTCATTTGGTAGAAATGAAATAACTGGTAATTCTGGGATGATGTTGACATAAGCTTGAAATCTTATCTCTTGCAGGCTGGTTCAAAGAAGTTCACAGAGCAACAGCTAGTGGTTGAACCAAGTGTGACCTTAGGGCAGCATGATAGGACAGAAAGATCACTAAATTGGCAGCTTGGAACTCTGAATTCTAGACCCTAATAAGCCACCACAATAGCTAAGTATACTTGGATGAGTCTGTTAACCTCCCTGAATCAGCTTTCTCATATGCAAATGTAGGTTGATATTAGGTATTCTTAAGGCTTTGTCCAGCTCTAATATTCTATGATACTAAGAAGCAACATTGCCTATTTAACAACTGGAATTCCTTTACGATTGGTTCTAATAATATCATAGTTGCTAAAGGGAAATGTAGGGATTTGTCTGAGTTTTATCCCCCTATTTATTAACTGTATATTATGAAAAGATAAACTGTACCATAGATAATGTTTCCAGCCCTGTTGTATCTTGAATCTAGGCAAAAATATATAACTTACTTAAAAAAAAAACAACTCATTTTAACTACTAGAGAAGAAGCTCAAAATGCATGTCTTACTGATAATGGGTTAGCATTATCATGTTTATATGTAGAGAATCCTTTTCCCCACTTAACAAATTCATGCTCTAAATGATATAATGAAGGCCTTGCTGATGAATGGTGACTGGGGTGTCTTTTACCACTTCAAGAATGGATTTTAAGCAATCAATGATGGATTATTTTTCAAATCCCCACTGCTATTATTTTAGTTACATGCAGAAAGGAACCACAAAAGTATTGTAATTGATTTGCTGTCAAGTTTACAGCCTCTATCAGTGATTTATCGAGTTTATACAGATCCCTGTGAATTTCAGCAGCTAGAGTTATCTACTTATTATTTCCAAGTGCATTAGGTTGGTGGTATGATAGTCTGTCTTCAGATGTAGGTTATGTCTTCCATCTACTTCTCTCTACCATTAGTAAGTTAGATGGTTTTAGACTATAATTACTGCCACTTGAGCTCTTGGAATCAACACATTCACTCAATAGTTCAATGGAGCTCTATTTCCAAAAGCCAAATATTTTGGACACCTGGGAGTAAGCAGTCATTATGAAAAAAAAAATAAGTTCTTTCTCACATTACTCTATAAATTGATGAGATAATGCCAGAGCACTTTGTACATTGTAAAATGCTATGCAAAAGCATGTTATAATTCTTTGTATTTTTCATCTACTTTTTGTTTTCCATAATGGTAAAATTAACAAAATATTTGTCTATAAGTGATTAATAGCTACTGTAATTTTCATCACCAGTACAAAGTCCCTAATTTCCATCTTTATTTAAAACATGAAGTTGTGATATTTATTCTTTTACACTCTTCTCCTTCTTTATTTCATCTCTTTTTATGTGTGCATCTTTATAAACAAGTACAAGTTTCATAATGAAAAATAACCACCATTCCCTGATCACAGCCTTTTTTTGTCCTTTAATTAAATCTCACTATATGAAGGAAACAATCAACAAAACTAAAAAAGCAACCTATGGAATTGGAGAAAATATTTGCAAATGTCACATCTGATAAAGGGTTAGTATCCAAAATATATGAAGAACTTATAAAACTCAAAACCCTGAAAACAAATAATCCAGTTACAAAATGGGTAGAAGATATGAGTACACATTTTTCCAAAGAAGATATACAGATGGGTAACAGACACATGAAAAACTGCTCAGCTTCACTCATCATCAGGCAAACACAAATGAAAACTGCAATGAGATACCACCTCACACCAGTCAGAATGGCTAAAATTAACAACACAGGAAACAACAGGTGTTGGTAAGGATGTGGAGAAAGTGGAACCCTCTTAGACTGTTGGTGGGAATGCAAACGGGTGCAGTCACTCTAGAAAACAGTATGGAGGTTCTTCCAAAAGTTAAAAATAGAACTACCTTATGATACAGCAATTGTACTACTAGGTACGCAAAGGATACAAAAATACTAATTCAAAGGGATACATGCACCCCAATGTTTATAGCAGAATTATCAACAATAGTCAAGTTATGGAAAGAGCCCAAAAGTCCATCTACTAATGAATTGATAAAGATGTGGTGTGTGTGTGTGTGTGTGTGTGTGTGTGTGTGTGTGTGTGTGTATGTGTGTGTGTGTAGAGAGAGAGAGAGAGAGTATTACTTAGCCATGGAAAAGAATGAAATCTTGCCATTTGAAACAATGTATATGAAGCTAGAGAGTATTATGTTAAGCAAAATAAATCAGAGAAAGTCAAATACCATATGATTTCATTCATATTTGGAATTTAAGAAACAAAATAAATGAACTTGGGGAGGTGGGAAAGACAGGCAAACCAAGAGACAGACTCTTAACTATAGAGAACAAACCGATGATTACTGGAGGGGAGGTGAGAGAGGGGAATAAGTTAAAGAGGTAATAAGTATTAAGGAGGTCACTTGTGAAAAGCACTGGGTCTTGTATGTAAGTGATGAATCACTAAATTCTATACCTAAAACTAATGCACTATAAGTTAACTAGCTGGAATTTAAATACAAACTTGGACAAAATATAAAAGCATATGGGAATGAAAAACAAAAAAAAAACCCAAAATGAAATAAAATAAAATAAATCTCACTCTAATCATATCTACTGAGTTTTAAGTTCGTTTTTTCTTGTCTCTTGAATTTTAAATGATCAAAAGATACATCTGTGGAAACACTTTATTTTATTTTTAAATTTATTTATTTATTTATTTATATTTTTTTATCTAAAAAACATTTTTTAACGTTTATTTATTTTTGAGACAGAGGAAGACAGAGCATGAATGGGGGAGGGTTAGAGAGAGAGGGAGACACAGAATCTGAAACAGGCTCCAGGCTCTGAGCGGTCAGCACAGAGCCTGATGCGGGGCTCGAACTCACAAACCGCCAGATCATGACCTGAGAGGAAGTTGGACGGTTAACCTACTGAGCCACCCAGGCGCCCCTATTTAATTATTTTGAGAGAGAGAAAGAGCAAGGAGGGAAGGGGCAGAGAGAGAGGAAGAAGACTGAATCCCAACCAGGCTCCTCACTGACAGTGCAGAGCCCAATGTGGGGCTCGAACTCATGAACCATGAGATCATGACCTGAGCCAAAACCAAGAGTCAGACACTTAACCAACTGAGCCATCCAGGTGCCCCTGTGGAAACACTTTTTAAAATTTAGTGCTCATAAATGCCCAATGCAATATGACTTTATAGCCTTGCACTCAATTCTAGAAATTGTTTAATATTTCATAGGGTTGGTTCCTCATTCTCTATTTGGTAAAATCCTTACATTTGAATAGCTCTAAGATGATGTTCTAAAAACACTTCTAGCTTTTCATGTTTCTTTAAATTTATAAACAGACAGTGTATTAGAAAAACATACTGTGGCACCCAGTTCCTTTTATCATTTCTATGTTAAGGAAAATATACTTCTACATCTGATACCTTCAATGATTCTATTATAGAATAAGAAAAATTGATATCTTAATTTATGCCCATCAGCTTAGACTAGGATTTCTCAACTTCAGCACTATGTATATTTTTGGCCAGATAATAATCCGTTGTGGGGGGCTGACCTGCACCTTATAGGATGGTTAGAAGCATCCGTGGCCTCAATCCACTAAATGCTAGTATCATCTCCCTGAAATTGTGACAACCAAAAATGTCTCCAAATGCCCCTGAGGGACATTTCCCCTAACTGAGAACCATTGGCTTAGATATATTAGTCAAGGTATTTCTCAGCTCAGTTTTTGTAATTTAAAGGGCGGAAGCTTTGATTTGCTCAATTTAATCTCCAAGTATTATCATTCTCTGTTACTAACACTACAGGAACTGTTCTATGCCTGGAGCTAATTGTTCATTCCCAGTAGAGACCACCTATTTACACTGGCATACTGTGTGCTATTTATGCTACTAAGTACTATTTGTATAGTATCTCATTTACTTCTTCTGTTTCACCTATGAAGAAACTGGGGCAGGAAGTCAAACTTCCTAGGAACTTTTTATACAGATTCTAGATAAAGCAAATGTTCTAGTCCTTTAAAGCCTCTAAACTGTTTTTGCATTCTTGACTATGCTCATTTTGTGACCTTAAAGAACTTATTAAACCTCAAAATGTTTTCATTTTTGTCAATAGTGTTAGTTATTATCATCATTACCTGTATAAACTACAGTTTGAGAAAAACAATTATTCTTTAGTTTAGAATTCTACTTGAAATCTCCATCAAAAGAAACTGGATTTCCATGTAGCTTGTTGATTTGCTATTTTGCAATACTAGAGTTGTTCCTTTTGTTTCCCCTCTCTTTGAAGTATCAGCCATTCTGGACACATAGACACTCAATAAATCCTTGCCAACTGACTGCATAAACAACCATGAATAAATACAAATTGATTATCTATTGAAATTCAGAGTATTTTCCCCTAAGATATTAACCCTTTATATCCCAGCAGTTGATGATCCACTGTGAATATTTGTGTGTATTGGTATATTCTAGTAGTGGTATGAGGCAAATGAGGTATTTCTATGTCACCGACTGGTGAATGGATGGTCACAGGAAGGCAAACAATGGCCAGCACTATTGGATACTACTTAAGAATTGATAAATGAGATTAAGTGTTTTCTTTTCTCTGAAAGATGAAGGGTGACATGACTAAAAGGCATTGGTAGGGCAGGTAAACATCAGGAAGCAAGGGTCTGAATGAAACCTTAGGACTAACTTAGGCAGGAAATGAGTTTTGCTGCAGTGATATCCACTTTTGACAGTGCCTGCACAGCATGTGCCTCATACAGCACCTGGGGAAAGAAAACATTTTGACTGTATTTCTTTGAAGAAACGAAGGGACAAAGGCCATTAGATTGCATTCCCAAAGGTAGATCTGCAATCTATCTCCTCAGAGGGTCTAATATGTAAATGCTTTTGGTTTTACTGCATTTGAGTCTCAGCAGCCTATTTTCACGTTTTCACCTTGATTATTAAGTATTATTTCTGTTTAAATGAAGCTACCTTTTATAACTGCATTGTTAAATCTGTATTTCCAGATATGGACACTATTTATTCAGAAGAGCTATGAGGCTTTGGTCCTCAAATCAGTTCATGTTGTCCCTTAACACTGACAAGAATAAACCATGCAAAGTTAATTTAGATAGTGCCCACTTTTCTTGTACAAGCAAGCAGAGATTTTTGTGGTCAAGCAAATGAAAATTATTCTCTCTTATATTATAGCAAAGAGATAGACCAAGTCTCATTTCCAATAACTCTCCTTCAATGAACACACTTATAAATGGAAACACGAGCTCAAACATCTATTGGATGAATAATGGTCAAGCTTTCTGGTAAGGAGATGCTCACAGATATGTTTTCATGTTAAAACCAATTGTTTGTTAAGACACCTCTTGCAAACATCTTGTAAATTAATGTTTAAAATCCTTGCAAAAGAGGCGCCTGGGTGGCGCAGTCGGTTAAGCGTCCGACTTCACCAGGTCACGATCTCGCGGTCCGTGGGTTCGAGCCCCGCGTCGGGCTCTGGGCTGATGGCTCAGAACCTGGAGCCTGTTTCCGATTCTGTGTCTCCCTCTCTCTCTGCCCCTCCCCCGTTCATGCTCTGTCTCTCTCTGTCCCCAAAATAAATAAACGTTGAAAAAAAAATAAAATAAAATCCTTGCAAGAACACCATATGCCAGTCAAAGCTTCTCCTTAGGTGGCCTAAGAAGCCAGCTCTGAAAATAAAGCCAACATTGGTTAAGCCAAGAAACACTACTGGAAATGTTTAATAAAACATTAAATACAAATGCTAAGATTGATCTATAGAACTATCAAGAGCTAAAGAAATTTTTGTATCTATAAAGTAAGAGAATTTTAAGAGATAAAATATAGAATGCTGAGCACATGGAATAAGAAATGCTCAGTTACCTCAGAATCATTTTTGCTTTCTTCCAAATATATAGTACCTCATATACATTTATATAAATGTGAGTATATATGTATATATAAAAATACATACATATGCATAACTTTTGAAGTTGTTCCTGGGACTATAAATATTTGTTATCTTTTAAAATTAGTGTATTTCCTTGATAGTTATTGTTTTTTGTTTTCATTTTTTAGAGAAAGAACATAAGCAAGGGAGAGGGGCAGAGGGAGAGAGAGAGAACACAGCATCTTAAGCAGGTTCTAAGCTCGGTGCAGAGCCAACGTGGGGCTCCATCTCATAACCCTGGGATGATGACTTGAGCCACAGTCAAAAGTCAGACACTCAACCGACTGAGTTACCCAGGCGCTCCTATTTGATAGTTTCTTAAAATTTTTAAAATGTTTATTTATTTTTGAAAGAGAGACAGAGTGCAAGTGGGGGAGGGGCAGGGAAACACAGAATTTGAAACCGGCTCCAGGCTCTGAGCTGCCAGCACAGAGCCAAACACAGGGTTCAAACCCATGAACCAGGAGATCATGACCTGAGCTGAAGTCTGACACTTAACTGACTGAGCCACCCAGGCACTCCTGTTTGGTAGTTTCACTTAAGAATTTTGGCTATTCTTTACTAATAGATGCATTATATTTATATTGATTTAACTTTTAGTAAGGGATCTGAGAGGTAGTCTATGTTACTCTAAAAGAGAAATGCCTTAAGGTAAATTTCCAAAGCAATAGTTCCCAAACCACTGGGATTCTCAAGTTATCACTATCAAGTTAGTGATAATCATGTGTCAAAAACTTGGTGTCATTTTTTTTTAACTGAGGTGAAATTGGTATATAGCAATATATTGATTTCAGGTGTACAACACAAATAATTCAATCTTTGCATACACTACAGTGATTACCACTATGTCTAGTTCCTGTCACAATAAAATTGATCCCCTTCACCTTTTTCTCTCACCCTTCCAACACTCTTCCCCTCTGATAACCACCAGCCTGTTATCTGCATCTAAGAATTTGGTTTTGTTTTATTTGTCTTTGTTCATTTGTTTTGTTTTGTTTACATATAAGTGAAATCATACTATATTTGTTTTTGTCTGTTTAACTTACTTCACTTAGCATAATACCCTCTAGGTCCAACTATGTTATCAAAAATGGCATAATTTCATTCGTTTTTATGGTTGAGTAGTATTCCACCATATATGTATAAAATATATAATATATACAGACATATATGCATATACATACACACAACATCTTATTTATACATTCATCTATTGATAAACACTTAGGTTGCTTCCATATCTTGGCTATTGTAAATAATTTTGCAATAAACCTAGCAGTACATAAATCTTTTTGAGTTAGTGTTTTCATTTTCTTCACCCAGAAGTGGAATAGCTGGATCATATGGTAGATCTGTTTCTTCAGGAACATCCATATTGTTTTCCATAGTGGTTGAACCTATTAGCATTCCCACCAATAGTGTATGAAGGTTCCCTTTTCTCCAAACATTAACACTTGGTATTTCTTATCTTTTTAATACTAGCCATTCTGACTAATGTGAGGTGATATATCATTGTGGTTTTGGTTTATATTTCCCTAGTAATTAGTGATGTTGAACATGTTTTCATGTTGGCCAGCTGTATGTATTCTTTGGAAAAAATGTCGATTTAGATTCTATGTGCATTTTGTTATCAGCTTGTTCGTTTGTTTGTTTTAGTATTGAGTTGTTTGTGTTCTTTAACCATTTTGGAAATGAACTTTTTTTTCAATATATGAAATTTATTGTCAAATTAGTTTCCATACAACACCCAGTGCTCATCCCAAAAAGTGCCCTCCTCAATACCCATCACCCACCCTCTCCCTCCCACCCCCATCAACCCTCAGTTTGTTCTCAGTTTTTAAGAGTCTCTTATGCTTTGGCTCTTTCCCACTCTAACCTCTTTTTTTCTTCCTTCCCCTCCCCCATGGGTTTCTGTGAAGTTTCTCAGGATCCACATAAGAGTGAAAACATATGGTATCTGTCTTTCTCTGTATGGCTTATTTCACTTAGCATCACACTCTCCAGTTCCATCCACGTTGCTACAAAGGGCCATATGTCGTTCTTTCTCATTGCCCTGTAGTACTCCATTGTGTATATAAACCACAATTTCTTCATCCATTCATCAGTTGATGGACATTTAGGCTCTTTCCATCATTTGGCTATTGTTGAGAGTGCTGCTATAAACATTGGGGTACAAGTGGCCCTATGCATCAGTACTCCTGTATCCCTTGGGTAAATTCCTAGCAGTGCTATTGCTGGGTCATAGGGTAGGTCTATTTTTAATTTTTTGAGGAACCTCCACGCTGTTTTCCAGAGTGGCTGCACCAATTTGCATTCCCACCAACAGTGCAAGAGGGTTCCCGTTTCTCCACATCCTCTCCAGCATCTATAGTCTCCTGATTTGTTCATTTTGGCCACTCTGACTGGCATGAGGTGATATCTGAGTGTGGTTTTGATTTGTATTTCCCTGATAAGGAGAGACGTTGAGCATCTTTTCATGTGCCTGTTGGCCATCTGGATGTCTTCTTTAGAGAAGTGTCTATTCATGTTTTCTGCCCATTTCTTCACTGGGTTATTTGTTTTTCGGGTGTGGAGTTTGGTGAGCTCTTTATAGATTTTGGAGACTAGCCCTTTGTCCGATATGTCATTTGCGAATATCTTTTCCCATTCCGTTGGTTTCCTTTTAGTTTTGTTGGTTGTTTCCTTTGCTGTGCAGAAGCTTTTTATCTTTATAAGGTCCCAGTAATTCACTTTTGCTTTGAATTCCCTTGCCTTTGGGAATGTGTCGAGTAAGAGATTGCTACGGCTGAGGTCAGAGAGGTCTTTTCCTGCTTTCTCCTCTAGGGTTTTGATGGTTTCCTGTCTCACATTCAGGTCCTTTATCCATTTTGAGTTTATTTTTGTGAATGGTGTGAGAAAGTGGTCTAGTTTCAACCTTCTGCATGTTGCTGTCCAGTTCTCCCAGCACCATTTGTTAAAGAGACTGTCTTTTTTCCATTGGATGTTCTTTCCTGCTTTGTCAAAGATTAGTTGGCCATATGTTTGTGGGTCTAGTTCTGGGGTTTCTATTCTATTCCATTGGTCTATGTGTCTGTTTTAGTGCCAATACCATGCTGTCTTGATGATTACAGCTTTGTAGTAGAGGCTAAAGTCTGGGATTGTGATGCCTCCTGCTTTGGTCTTCTTCAAAATTACTTTGGCTATTCGGGGCCTTTTGTGGTTCCATATGAATTTTAGGATTGGTTGTTCTAGTTTTGAGAAGAATGCTGGTGCAATTTTGATTGGGATTGCATTGAATGTGTAGATAGCTTTGGGTAGTATTGACATTTTGACAATATTTATTCTTCCAATCCATGAGCAGGGAATGTCTTTCCATTTCTTTATATCTTCTTCAATTACCTTCATAAGCTTTCTATAGTTTTCAGCATACAGATCTTTTACATCTTTGGTTAGATTTATTCCTAGGTATTTTATGCTTCTTGGTGCAATTGTGAATGGGATCAGTTTCTTTATTTGTCTTTCTGTTGCTTCATTGTTAGTGTATAAGAATGCAACTGATTTCTGTACATTGATTTTGTATCCTGCTACTTTGCTGAATTCATGTATCAGTTCTAGCAGACTTTTGGTGGAGTCTATTGGATTTTCCATGTATAGTATCATGTCATCTGCAAAAAGTGAAAGCTTGACTTCATCTTTGCCAATTTTGATGCCTTTGATTTCCTTTTGTTGTCTGATTGCTGATGCTAGAACTTCCAACACTATGGTAAACAACAGCGGTGAGAGTGGGCATCCCTGTCATGTTCCTAATCTCAGGGAAAAAGCTCTCAGTTTTTCCCCATTCAGGATGATGTTAGCTGTGGGCTTTTCATAAATGGCTTTTATGATCTTTAAGTATGTTCCTTCTATCCTGACTTTCTCAAGGGTTTTTATTAAGAAAGGGTGCTGAATTTTGTCAAAGGCCTTTTCTGCATCGATTGACAGGATCATATGGTTCTTATCTTTTCTTTTATTAATGTGATGTATCATGTTGATTGATTTGTGAATGTTGAACCAGCCCTGCAGCCCAGGAATGAATCCCACTTGATCATGGGATCATGGTGAATAACTCTTTTTATATGCTGTTGAATTCGATTTGCTAGTATCTCTTTGAGAATTTTTGCATCCATATTCATCAGGGATATTGGCCTGTAGTTCTCTTTTTTTACTGGGTCTCTGTCTGGTTTAGGAATCAAAGTAATACTGGCTTCATAGAATGAGTCTGGAAGTTTTCCTTCCCTTTCTATTTCTTGGAAGAGCTTGAGAAGGATAGGTATTATTTCTGCTTTAAACGTCTGGTAGAACTCCCCTGGGAAGCCATCTGGTCCTGGACTCTTATTTGTTGGGAGATTTTTCATAACCGATTCAATTTCTTCGCTGGTTATGGGTCTGTTCAAGCTTTCTATTTCCTCCTGATTGAGTTTTGGAAGTGTGTGGGTGTTTAGGAATTTGTCCAATTTTTTCCAGGTTGTCCAATTTGTTGGCATATAATTTTTCATAGTATTCCCTGATAATTGCTTGTATCTCTGAGGGATTGGTTGTAATAATTCCATTTTCATTCATGATTTTATCTATTTGGGTCATCTCCCTTTTCTTTTTGAGAAGCCTGGCTAGAGGTTTGTCAATTTTGTTTATTTTTTCAAAACACCAACTCTTGGTTTCGTTGATCTGCTCTACTCTACAGTTTTTTTAGATTCTATATTGTTTATTTCTGCTCTGATGTTTATTATTTCTCCTCTTCTGCTGGGTTTAGGCTGTCTTTGCTGTTCTGCTTCTACTTCCTTTAGGTGTGCTGTTAGATGTTGTATTTGGGATTTTTCTTGTTTCTTGAGATAGGCCTGGATTGCAATGTATTTTCCTCTCAGGACTGCCTTTGCTGCATCCCAAAGCGTTTGGATTGTGGTATTTTCATTTTCGTTTGCTTCCATATATTTTTTGATTTCTTCTCTAATTGCCTGGTTGACCCACTCATTCTTTAGTAGGGTGTTCTTTAACCTCCATGCTTTTGGAGGTTTTCCAGACTTTTTCCTGTGGTTGATTTCAAGCTTCATAGCATTGTGGTCTGAAAGCATGCATGGTAAAATTTCAATTCTTGTATACTTATGAAGGGCTGTTTTGTGACCCAGTATGTGATCTATCTTGGAGAATGTTCCATGTGCACTACTCGAGAAGAAAGTATATTCTGTTGCTTTGGGATGCAGAGTTCTAAATATATCAGTCAAGTCCATCTGATCCAATGTATCATTCAGGGCCCTTGTTTCTTTATTGACCATGTGTCTAGATGATCTATCCATTTCTGTAAGTGGAGTGTTAAAGTCCCCTGCAATTACCACATTCTTATCAATAAGGTTGCTTATGTTTATGAGTAATTGTTTTATACATTTGGGGGCTCCCGTATTCGGCACATAGACATTTATAACTGTTACTCTTCCTGATGGATAGACCCTGTAATTAGTATATAATGCCTTTTTTCATCTCTTGTTACAGCCTTTAATTAAAATCTAGTTTGTCTGATATAAGTATGGCTACTCCAGCTTTCTTTTGGCTTCCAGTAGCATGATAAATAGTTCTCCATCCCCTCACTCTCAATCTAAAGGTGTCCTCAGGTCTAAAATGAGTCTCTTGTAGACAGCAAATAGATGGGTCTTGTTTTTTCATCCATTCTGATACCCTATGTCTTTTGGTTGGCGCATTTAGTCCATTTACATTCAGTGTTATTATAGAAAGATACGGGTTTAGAGTCATTGTGATGTCTGTATGTTTTATGCTTGTAGCGATGTCTCTGGTACTTTGTCTCACAGGATTCCCCTTAAGATCTCTTGTAGGGCTGGTTTAGTGGTGACGAATTCCTTCAGTTTTTGTGTTTGGGAAGACCTTTATCTCTCCTTCTATTCTAAATGACAGACTTGCTGGATAAAGGATTCTCGGCTGCATATTTTTTCTGTTCATCACATTGAAGATCTCGTGCCATGCCTTTCTGGCCTGCCAAGTTTCAAAAGAGAGATCAGTCACGAGTCTTATAGGTCTCCCTTTATATGTGAGGGCACGTTTACCCCTTGCTGCTTTCAGAATTTTCTCTTTATCCTTGTATTTTGCCAGTTTCACTATGATATGTCGTGCAGAAGATCGATTCAAGTTACGTCTGAAGGGAGTTCTCTGTGCCTCTTGGATTTCAATGCCTTTTTCCTTCCCCAGTTCAGGGAAGTTCTCAGCTATGATTTCTTCAAGTACCCCTTCAGCCCCTTTCCCTCTCTCTTCCTCCTCTGGGATACCAATTATGCGTATATTATTTCTCTTTAGTGCATCACTTAGTTCTCTAATTTTCCCCTCATACTCCTGGATTTTTTTATCTCTCTTTTTCTCAGCTTCCTCTTTTTCCATAATTTTATCTTCTAGTTCACCTATTCTCTCCTCTGCCTCTTCAATCCGAGCCGTGGTTGTTTCCATTTTATTTTGTATGCCGTTTAAAGCGTTTTTCAGCTCCTCCTGACTGTTCCTTAGTCCCTTGATCTCTGTAGCAAGAGATTCTCTGCTGTCCTCTATACTGTTTTCAAGCCCAGCGATTAATTTTATGACTATTATTCTAAATTCACTTTCTGTTATATTATTTAAATCCTTTTTGATCAGTTCATTAGCTGTTGTTATTTCCTGGAGATTCTTTTGAGGGGAGTTCTTCCATTTGGTCATTTTGGATAGTCCCTGGCGTGGTGAGGACCTGCAGGGCACTTCCCCTGTGCTGTGGTGTATAACTGGAGTTGGTGGGCGGGGCTGCAGTCCGATCTGATGTCTGCCCCCAGCCCACCGCTGGGGCCACAGTCAGACTGGTGTGTGCCTTCTCTTCCCCTCTCCTAGGGGCGGGATTCACTGTGGGGTGGCGTGGCCCATCTGGGCTATTGCACACTGCCAGGCTTGTAGTGCTGGGGATCTGGCGTATTAGCTGGGGTGGGTAGGAAAGGTGCACGGGGGCAGGAGGGGAAGGCTTAGTTAGCTTCTCCTTAGGTGCTCCACTTCAGGAGGGGCCCTGTGGCAGCGGGAGGGAGTCAGACCCGCTGCCGGAGGGGTGGCTCTGCAGAAGCACAGCGTTGGGTGTTTGCGCGGAGCAAGCAAGTTCCCTGGTAGGAACTGGTTCCCTTTCGGAAATGAACTTTTTATCAGACATATGATTTGCAAATATTTTCTCCCATTCAGTAGGTTTTCTTTTCATTTTGTTGATGGTTTCTTTAACTGTGCAGTAGCTTCATAGTTTTTGCTTTTGTTGTCTTTTTTTGAGTCAGATCCAAAAATTCAATGCCAAGAATGATGTCACGTTGCTTACTACCAATGTTTTCTTCTGGGAGTTTTATGGTTTCAGATTTTGCATTCAAGTCTAATACATTTAGAATTAATTTTTGTGTATGGTAAAAGATAGTGGTCTAGTTCAATTCTTTTGTATGCCCAGTGTTCTGAACATCTTTTATTGAAGAGATCCACTTGTTTGAGTGTTTTTTTTACCAGAAATGAATGTTGTATTTTGTCAAATATTTTGTCTGTATCTGGTAAGACGATCATATAACTTAAATACTTCATTTTGTTAATGTGTTCTATCACATTAATTGATTTGCAGATGTTGAACACTCCTTGCATTCCTGGAATAAATCCATGGAATAAATCATGGTATATGATCCTTTTAATGTATTGTTGAATTTGTTTTGCTAATATTTTGTTGATGATTTCCGCATCCATGTTTATTAGGGATATTGGCCTGTAATATTCTTTTTTGTGGTGTCTTTGTCTGGTTTTGGTATCAGTGTAAGGCCAGCCTACGATGACTTTGGAAACATTTCTTCCTTCTATTTTTTAGAAGAATTTCAGAAAAATAGGTATTAAATCTTCTTTGAATGTTAGATAGAATTAACCAGTGAAGCTATTTTGTCCTAGACTTTTGTTTGTTTGAAGGTTTTTATTACTGATTCAATATCCTTAACAGTAATTAATCTATTCATATTTTCTATGTCTTCAAGATTCAGTCTTAGAAGACTGTTTCTAGGAATTCATCCATGTCTTCTAGGTTGTCCAGTTTGTTGGCACATAATTGTTTGTACTATTCTCTTTTGATCTTTTAAATTTATTTGGTATTGATGACTCTAGCTAGAGGTGTGTCAATTTCGTTTATCCTCTCAAAAACCAGCTCCTAGCTCCACTATGTTTCTCTTAGTCTCTTTTTTATTTATTTCTGTTCCAGTCTTTACTTTTTCCTTCCTTCAAGTAACTTTGGGTTTCATTTGTTCTTTTCTATAGTTCCTTTATGTATAGATTTAGATTGCTTATTTCAGATTTTTTTTCTTGCTATGAAATTTCCTTTAAGAATTGCTTTTGCTTGAGGCACCTGGGTGGCTCAGTCGATTAAGTGTCTGACTTTGGCTCAGATCATGATCTCACAGGTTTTGGGTTTGAGCCCCGTGTCTTGTTCTGTGCAGACAGCTCATAGCCTGGAGCCTACTTTAGCTTCTGTGTCTCCCTCTCTCTCTGTCCTTCCCCTGCTCATGCTCTGTCTCTATCTCTCTCTCAAAAATGAACAAACATTAAGAAAAAGAATTGATTTTTCTCTATACCATAGATTTTGAATTGTTGTATTTCCATTTCCATTTGTCTAAGGTATTTTTGGATTTCTCCTTAGACCCACTGGTTGTTAAGTAGCATGTTGTTTAATCTTCACATATTTGAGATTTTTCCAGTTTCCTTTTTTTTTAAAGTAAACTTTATCCTCAACATGGGGCTCAAATTTATGACCCAGAGATCAAGAGTTGCATGACCTTTTGACTGAACCAGCCAGTTGCCCCATCAGTTTCCTTCTTGTGATTGATTTCCAGTTTAATACCACTGTGGTCAGAAAAGATGCTTGACATGATTTCATTATTCTTATACTTCTTGAGACTTTTTTTCATAGTGATCTGTTCTGGAGAATATTTCACGTGCACTTGAGAAGAATGTGTATTCTGCTGCTTTTGAATGGAATGTTCTGTATATATATCTATCAAGTTCATCCAGTCTAATTTGTCAGTTAAGCCCAAAATTTCTTTATAGATTTTTGTCTGGATGTTCTTTTCATTAAAATTTTTTTAATGTTTATTTATTTTTGATAGAGAAAGAGAGACAGAGTGCAAGCAGAGGAGAGGCCGAGACAGAGGGAGACACAGAAACTGAAGTAGGCTCCAGACTCTGAGCTGTCCACACAGAGCCCAATGAGGGGCTTGAACTCACAAACTATGACATCATGACCTGAGCTTAAGTTGGACACTTAACCAACTGAGCCACCCAGATGCCCCTTCTGTCTGGATGTTCTATCCATTCATGTAAGTGAGTATTAAAGTCCCCTATAGGTGGCGCAGTCGGTTAAGCGTCCGACTTCAGCCAGGTCACGATCTCGCGGTCCGTGAGTTCGAGCCCCGCGTCAGGCTCTGGGCTGATGGCTCGGAGCCTGGAGCCTGTTTCGGATTCTGTGTCTCCCTCTCTCTCTGCCCCTCCCCCGTTCATGCTCTGTCTCTCTCTGTCCCAAAAATAAATAAACGTTGAAAAAAAAAAAAAAAAAAAAATTTAAAAAAAAAAAAAAAAAAAAAAAAAAAAAAAGTCCCCTATAATTATTGTAGTATTGTTAACTTCTCCCTTTAGGTCTGCTAATATTTGCTTTGTACATTTAGTTGCTCATCTGCTGGGTGCATAATCATTTGCAAATGTGACATTCTTTTGTTATATTAACCCCTGTATCATTATGTAATTCCCTTCTTTGTCTTTTATTACAACATTAAAGTCTATTTTGTCTGATACAAATATAGGTATATGAGGTTTTTCATTTACATTTTTTCCATCCTTTCACTTTCAGTCTGTACTTAGATATGAAGTGGGATTTAGTAAGCAACATATAGATAAGTCTTATTTTTTAAGAATCCATTCAGTCACTCTGTCTTTTGATTGGAGAATTTAGTCCATTTATATTTAAATTAATTGTTGATAGGTATGTACTTAATGCAATTTGTTCATTGTTTCCTAGATATTTCTGTAGTTTCTCTTTCTTCTTCTCTTGTTTTCTTCCCTTGTTGTTTGATGACTTAATTTATTATTATATTTACATTTCTTTCTCATTATCTTTCGTGTATCCACTGTAGGCTTTTGCTTTGTGGTTACCATGTGGTTCACATATAATGGCATATATATATATATATCCATTTTTTATAACAATTTGAATATAAATGCACACTAAAACCTTTGCATTTTAACTTCCCTCCCCAACATTTTTCATTTTTTTTTTCAAATTTTTATTTAATTCCAGTTAGTTAACATACAATGTAATATTAGTTTCAGATGTAGAACTTAGTGATTCATCTCTTATATACAACACTGGTGCTCATCACAACAAGTGTACTCCTTAATACCGATCACCCATTTAACCCATTCCCCCGCCAAACCCCTTCCAGCAACCTTCAGTTTGTTCTATATCTTTAAGATAGAGATGGCTAACAGACACTTGATTTGAGTCTCTTTTGTTCCTCTATACTCATCTGTTTTTTAAATTCCACATATAAATGAAATCACATGGTATTTGACTTTATCTGACCAACTTATTTCACCTAGACTAATAGTCTCTAGTTCCATTTATTTCGTTGCAAATGGCAAGATTTCTTTCTTTCTTATTGCTAAGTAATATTCTATTGTATATATATGCCACTGCTTTATCCACTCATCAGTTGATGGACATTGGGGCTTTTTTCATAGTTTACTGTTGTTGATAATGCTGCTGTAAACATCAGGGTGCATGTATCCCTTCGAATCAATATTTTTGAACCATTTGAGTAAATACTTTATTATGCAATTACTGGATAATACGGTAGTTCTATTTTTAATGTTGTGAGGAATCTCCATACTGTTTTCCATAGTGGCTGCACCAGTTTGCATTCCCACCAACATTGTAAGAGGGTTCCCTTTTTTCCACATTGTCACCAACACCTACCTGTTCTTTCCTGTGTTGTTAATTTTAGCGATTCTGACTGGTGTGAGGTGATATCTCATTGTAGTTTTGATTTGTATTTGCATGATGATGAATGATATTGAGCATCTTTTCATGTGTCTGTTAGCCATCTGTATGTTTTCTTGGGAAAAATGTCTATTCATGTCTTCTTCCCATTTATTAACTGCATTTGTTTTTTGGGTGTTAAGTTTTATAAATTCTTTATATATTTTGGATACTAAATCTTTATCAGGTATGTCACTTGCAAATATCTTCTCCCATTCTGAAGGCTGTCTTTTAGTTTTGGTGACTGTTTCTTTTGCTGTGCAGAAATTTTTTATCTTGATTAAGTCCCAATAGTTTATTTTTCCTTTTGTTGCCCTTGCCTCAGGAGACATATCTAGCAGGAAGTTGCTATGGCTGATGTCAAAGACGTTATTGCCTGTGATCTCCTCTATGATTTTGATGGTTTCCATCTCACATTTAGGTCTTTCATCCATTTTGAATTTATTTTTGTGTATGGTATAAGAAAGTGGTGCAGTTTCATCCTTTTCCATGTTGCTGTCCAGTTTTCCCAACACCATTTGTTGAAGAGACTGTCTTTTTTTTCCATTGGATTTTCTTTCCTGCTTTGTTGAAGATTATATGACCATATAGTTGTGGGTTAATTTCTGGGTTTTCTATTCTGTTCCATTGATCTATGTGTCTGATTTTGTGCCAATACCATACTGTCTTGATCACTATGGCTTTTGTAATATAACTTGAAGTCCAGAATTGTGATGGCTCCATCTTTGCCTTTCTTTTTCAAGATTGCTTTGGCTATTCATGGTCTTGTGTGGTTCCATATAAATTTTAGGATTGCTTGTTCTAGCTCTGTGGAAAATGCTGTTGGTATTTTGATAGGGATTTCATTAAAAGTGTAGATTGCTTTGAGTAGTATAGACATTTTAAAAATATTTCTTCCAATCCATGAGCATGGAATGTTTTTCCATTTCTTTGTGTCATTTTAAATTTCTTTCATCAGTGTTTTATATTTTTCAGAGTACAGATCTTTTACCTCTTTGGTTAGGCTTATTCCTAGGTATCTTATGGTTTGTGATCCAATTGCAAATGGGACTGATTCCTTGATTTCTCTTTATGCTTTTTCATTATTGGTGTATACAAATGCAACAGGTTTCTGCACGTTGATTTTGTATCCTGTGACTTTACTGAATTTGTGTATCAGTTTTAGCAACTTTTTGATTGTGTCTTTTGGGCTTTCCATATTGAGTATCATGTCATTTGCAAATAGTGAAAGTTTGTCTTCTTCTTTGCCAATTTGGATTCCTTTTACTTCCTTTTGTTGTCTGATTTCTGAGGCTAGAACTTCTTGTTATATTCAAAATAACAGGGGAGAGTGGACATCCCTGTCTTGTTCCTGAACTTAGAGGAAAAGCTCTGTTTTTCTGCATTGATGATGATATTAGCTGTGGGTTTTTCATATATGGGCTTTATGATGTTGAGGTATGTTCCCTCTATCACTACTTTGCTCAGCATTTTTATCATGAATGGATGTTATATTTTGTCAAATGCTTTTTCTGTATCTACTGAGAATAGTGAACGATCCCTGCAATCCAGGAATAAATCCCACTTGATCATGGTGAATGATTCTTTTAATATACTCTTGGATTTGACTTGCTAGTATTATGTTGATATTTCTCACATCCATGTTCATCAGGTATATTGGCCTGTAGTTGTCATTTTTAGTGAAGTCTTTATATGGTTTTGGAATCAGTCCTCATAAAATGAATTTGGAAGTCTTCCTTCCATTTCTATTTTTTTAGAATAGTTTGAGAATGATAGGTACTAACTCTTCTTTAAGTGTTTGATAGAATTCCCCTGTGAAGCCATCTGGCTTAGACTTTAGTTTGTTAGGAGAATTGTTTATTACTGATTCAATTTCTTTGCTGGTTATCAGTCTGTTATTGTTTTCTATTTCTTCCTGTTTCAGTTTTGTTAGTTTATATGTTTTTAGAAATTTATCCATTTCTTCCAGATTGTCCAATTCTTGGTATATAATTTTTTCATAATATTCTCTTCTAGTTTGTATTTATGTAGTGTTGGTTATTATTCCTCCTCTCTCATTTGTGATTTTATTTATTTGGGTCATTTCTCTTTTCTTTTTGATAAGTCTGACTAGGGGCTTATCAATTTTATTAATTTTTTTCAAAGGCCAGATGCTGGTTTCATTGATCTGTTTTACTCTTTTTTATTTGTTTGTTTTTTAGTTTCTATGTCATTTATTTATGTTCTAATCTTTATTATTTCCCTTCTTTTGCTGGATTTAGCTTTTATCTGTTGTTCTTGTTCTAGTTCCTTTAGGTGTAAGGTTAGGTTGTTGATTTGAGATTTTTCTTGCTTCTTAAGGTAGGCCTGTATTTCTATATACTTCCCTCTTAGGACCACTTTTTTGCTACATCCCAAAGGTTTTGGACTATTGTGTTTTAATTTTCATTTATTTCCATATATTTTTTAAAGTTTTTGTTAATTTAAATTCAAGTTAGTTAATATACAGTGAAGTATTGTTTTCAGGAGTAGAACCCAGTGATTCATTACTTACATATAACACCCATTGCTCATGCCAACAAGTGCTGTCCTGAATGCTTATCGCCCATTTAGCCCATCCCCCCATCCACATCCCCTCTAGCAACCCCCAGTTTGTTCTCTGTATTTAAGAGTCTCTTATTTTTTGCCTGCCCGATTTTATCTTATTTTTCCTTGCCTTTACCAATGTTCATCTGTTGTGTTTCTTAAATTCCACACATGAGTGAAATCATATATTTGTCTTTCTCTACCTGACTTAGACCACAGATATATGGAGGTTAAAGAACATCCTACTAAAGAATGAATGGGTCAACCAGGAAATTATTTCAAATCCAGTGTTTCCTTATTGCTTTTCTGTTTAGATGATCTGCCCATTAATGTAATTCGGATGTTAAAATCCTCTACTATTTTTTTACTATTATCAATGAGTTCCTTTATATTTGTTATTAATGGTTTTATATATTTGGGTGCTTCATGTTGGGGGCATAAAAATTTACAATTGTTAGATCTTGTTGGATAGTGCCCTTTATTATGATATAGTGCCCTTCTTCATCTCTTGCTACAGTCTGGTTTAAAATCTAGTTTGTCTGATATAAGTATGGCTACTCCAGCTTTCTTTTGATGTCCATTTGCATGAGAAGTATTTCTCCATCCCCTCACTTTCAATCTGCAGATGTCTTTAGGTCTAAAATGAGTCTCTTGGAGACAGTATATAGATGGGTCTTATCTTTTTTTAATCCATTCTGACATCCTATGTCTTTTGATTGGAGCATTTAGTGATTATTGATAGATTCATTCAGAGTAATTATTGATAGATATGTATTTAGTATCATTTTATTACCTGTTTTGTTGTTGTTTCTGGAGATTTTCTCTGTTTGTTCCTGTCCAGTCTTTGTTGTTTTTGGTCTTTCTTTCCCACCCAAAGAGCCCCCTTTTATCATTTCTTGTAGGGCTGGTTTAATGGTTATGCATTTCCTTAACTTCTGTCTGAGAAATGCTTTAGCTCTTGTTCTCTTCTGAATTATACCCTTGCTGGATAGAGTATTCTTGGTTGCAGAGGTTTCCCATTTAGCATGTTGAGCATATCATGCCACTCCCATCTGGCTTGCCAAGTTTCTGTGGAGAGATCTGTAGCTAGCTTTATGGGTCTCCCTTGTAAGTTAGGGACTTCTTTTTTCTTGCTGCTTTTAGGATTTTTTTCTTTATTACTATAGTTTGCAAATTTAACTATAATATGACTCAGTATTGGCCTGGTTTGGTTGATTTTGATGGGATTTTTCTGTGCCCCCTGGATTTGGGTTTCCTTTACCAGATTAGGTTAGTTATCAGCTATAATTTCCTCAAATAAACCTTTTGTCTCCTTTTCTCTCTCTTCTTCTGGGACTTCTATGATATGAATGTTATTACATTTTATGGAGTCACTGAGTTCCCTAAGTCTACATTGGTGATCCAATATTTTTCTTTCCCTCCTTTGTTCAGTTTTATTATTTTTCATAATTCTATCTTCTATATCACTTATTTGTTCCTCTGTTTCTTCCATCCTTGTGGTCATTATGTTCAGTTGGTTTTGAATCTCAGTTATTGAATTTTTTCATTTCAGCCTCATTGGTTTTACCTCTTTTATCTCTGTAGTAAGGGTTTCCCCTATGTCTTTTATGCTTTTCTAAGCCCAGCTAGTATCCTTATGATTGTTGCTTTAAATTCTGGATCGGGCATATTACTTATATCTGTTTCGATTAGATCCCTGACCATGACCTTTTCTTATTCTTTCTTTCGGGATGAATTCTTCCATTTTGGCATTTTGTCTAGGTCCCTGTCTTCTTCTCTGTGTTAGGGAAACCTGTTATTCTTCCTGCTCCTGAGAATAATGACTTTATAAGAAATAAGTCATATAATATGCAGGGCCTCGTGTTTCTGGAAGTGTCTCTGGTGTGTGCAGCACACACTTTTATGCTATTTTTTTATTGCTCTAGCCCTGAGGTCAATTGTCTGCAGAGTTTCTCCTTGCCTTCAGTGGGTAGTGTTGGGATCTTGGCCAGAGTGTGGTGAGTTTTAACCAGGTGTGCTCTGGTGTGCTTGTTAAAAGAACTCTATTCCACTAGAACTCAAGCTCTTCAGAACTCTATGTCAGTAGATGTGGTGCAGGAGAGAGTTTGTGCTGGCCTTCTAGGGGAGGAGTCCACTGCACTGGTCCTAAGGCACATTTGCCTGAGAGAAGTAGTACCAGCAGAGTACAAGTGGGTGGGAATTGATGTAAGCAAGTTAGGCAGCCAGTGTGGGTGCTGTGCTATTTATTGAAGTTGGTTTATGCTGATGGATGGGGGGAGGGAAATGGTTCCAGTCTTCTACTTTGTCCCTGGAGAGGGCAGTCATGCTTGTTGTTCTTAGGGAAGCACTTTCAGAAAAGTACATAATTTCCCATTGTGCATCACAGGCATTTTTCACATCACTGATGTCACAATGTCTGTTTCTGGGTTGCCTGCCTGCCTAGAGCAGCACATTGTACCTTGGGGTCTACTCTAGCTGGGCCTGCTTACTTTAAAAATTCCAAACTTCAGGGACCAGGTGTGGCAGGGATCTGCATTGGTCCTCTGGGAAATGGTCTTACCCATGCTGCAACTGATGCAGGTTTTACCAGAAAGGCAGTTGCACCAAAACACAGGGGTGGGATTTGGAGCAAGCAGGGTAAACAGCCAGTGTCCTGGTTGGTCACCCTCAGCATGTACCTATGCTGTAGGGCAAGGGAAGGAAATGGCATCCACCAGTTCTATTGTACCCAGAGAGGCAATGCCACCCCTCACAGATGTGCTCCAAAAAGAGCAAACAGTCTTTCCTTGTGCCACTTAGGCAATCATCAGATTGTGCCATATGCCTTCACATTGTTTGCCTGCCTCCACTCCAGGAGTAGGACAGCATACTCAGGTCTCTATCCCCATCAAGCCCAGGGACCACTGAAACTCCAGTCTTTGAGCCTCACTGGTTGCAAAAGCTTACAAAATTCAGCTTTGGGGAAGTGGTCTCCTTATGCTTATCCCTGTGTGCTCTACTCTCTCTTTCCTTTCTCTGCAACCAGGGCTCCCTCTCCTCTCCAACACCCATGATCCATTTCTCCCCCAAACTTAATCTCCACACTTCCTACCTTTCTCAAAGTGACCACTTTTCTCCCTTTAGATGTGCAGTTTGTTCTATCAGTCCTCAGGTCAATTTCTTGAGTATTAAGAATTATTTTATAGTTATCTAGCTGTGTTTGAGGGATGAGACAAGCCTAGGATCCTCCTACTACACTGGCATATTAACCACCCCTCCACATTTTATGATTGTGACCCTACTGACCTCTAGATCTCTTCTGGGTGACAGTTGCAAAAACTGGGGCTTCAGAGGAGTGTATAAGCTCCTTTCTTGGAGGTACTAATGAACTGTGGCAAGGGAAAAGCAAGGAGCTAAGATGGTATCCACCTGTCTATGTTCCCTGAGAGTGCCCCTGTAGCTTTCAGATGTGTGGCAAACCTAAAGCCTATTCCTGAGGTTGAAGTTTCTGGACAAGTAAATGGGCCTTTTATACAAAAATACTAAAGGGGTGTTTAAGTCTGATGTTTGTTCAGTACAACTGAGTGTGGTAGCCTGCCCTTAACTGTCTTTCCTATTGTTGCAGTCCCATGGAGCCCAGAAACGCAAGCCTCTCTGGCTTCCAGAGCCAGACAAAAAAGAGGACTATGTGGACCACACTAACATGTTGCTTTAGGAAGGCTAAAGAAGAGTATTAAGGGTGGGACACATCCATAGCTTTAGCGATGAAAAGGGAAAGCACTGGATATAGGACATGCCTGTGGCTTTAGCAAGACAAGGAAAGAGTGCAGGAGGTGGGGCATGCATGCAGCTTCAGCAAGGTCCTGTCCCCACATGCCTGCCTGCACTAGCAAGACAGAGGAAAAATGCAAAAATGGCATTCACCAGTGCCTCCTTAAACAAAGAAAGTCCCAACTAGTCCCTGCTTCTCCCAGCAGACAAGTTAAAATTGGCAAATAAATCTTCTTCACATATTAACCAGTCACCTCTCAAACTGCTGCCTTTGCACTGGGTCCTAGAATGAGTGATTACACACACAAGCCCCTCAAAAGGAGTATCTCAACTACCCACAGCACCAAAGGTACCCTGAACATAAGTCCCATTTGTTTCCAAACATTTTTGGGACCTCATCTCTCCAATGCAAATCCCAAGGGTGAGCGTACCTGATGTGGAGCACAAACACCTTGCTCCCTAGGAAGAAGCTCTGGGATTCCTTCCCCTTGTGTCACTGTGATGTGGTCGGGGTTTTGGTGAAATTGTCTTGCCACTCCCACCCACCTCAATGTGATCCTTTTATTCCTGTTGTGGAAGGAGTTGTTCAGGTAGTTTTCAGTTCTTTTCCAGCAAAATTATTTCATATTTAGCTGTAGATTTGGTATCCATGGGAGGATGTGAGTTCATGATCTTCCTATCTTACATTTTTGAACACCATCCCAACCCTGTGTCACTGTTTTTTATTTTTCCCATTCTAATAGTTGTATAGTAATAGCTCATCATAATCTTAATGTGCATTTCCTCCATGGTTAGTGATGTTGGAAATATTTTTATGCGCATATTTGCCATCTTTTCATCCTCTGTGGTGAAATGTCTCTTCGTGTCTTTTGCCCATTTTCTGACTGGACTGGTGGATTTTTATGGTTGAGTTTTGAGAGTGTTTTATATACCCTACATATGAGTCCTTTACCAGATATAAGGTTTGCAAATATTTTTTTACAGTCTGTAGGTCATCTTGTCATTCCCTTAAAAAGGTCTTTCACAGAACAAAAGTTTTAAATTTGGAAGTCCAATTTTGATTTGGTTCTTTTATGAATTATGCTTTTAGTGTCATGCCTGAGAACTTCTCACAAAGCCTTAGATCTCAAAGATTCTGTCCTGTGTTATATTCTAAAAGTTTTATAGTTTTATATTTTATATTTAAGTCAATGAGTTAATTTGAATTAATTTTTGTATAAGGTATGAGATTTAGGTTGAGGTTCACCTTTTTGCCTATAAATATTCAATTATTTCAGCACCATTTGTGACAAGACTATTCTTCCTTCATTGAATGCCATCACAATTTTTCAAAAATTCAATTGGCTATAGTTGTGTGGCACTATTTTCGGTTTTTAAATCCTGTCCCATTGATCTCTGTGATTTATGTGTCTATCCTTTCACCAATATCAACACAGTCTTGATGACTGTAATCAGGTAATGGTTCCTAAAATAGGATATATTGATTCCTCAGTTTATTCTTCAAAATAATTTTTTTAAACTAGTCTATTCCGTCAGTTGTTCCACTTGAATTTTAGAATAATGTTGTCTATACCTACAAATAATGTTATGCTGGGATTTTGACAGTAATTGGTGTTCCATCTGTGTATCAACCTGGGAAGAATTGACTTATTTTTTTTTCCATTTTGAGTCAGCCATATCATGAACATGGTATGTTTGACTCTTTATTTGGATCTTTGATTTCTTTCATCATTATGTAGTTCAGCATACACAAGTCCTGTACATGTTTTGATTTACACTCATATATTTCCTTTTCTTTAGAGAAATTATAAATTGTTTTGTATGTTTTATTTTGCCTTTCACAGTTCACTGCAAGTTGATAGACAGTTAATATACATTAATCTTATATTCTGTGGTTAGGATATTTCTTGTAATTCTCTGCAACTTACTATGTAGACTATCATGTCATCTACAAATAATAAGTTTTCTTTCTTTCTTTCAGATATGCATGATATTTATTTCCCTTTCTTATCTTATTGTGTGGGCTAGAACTTCTAGTAACAGGTTGAACAGCAGTCGTGAGAACAGACATCCTTGCCTGTTCCTCATCTTAGAGCAAATCATTCAGTCTTTCAAAATTAAGTATCATTTTAAATGTATATTGTTTTTATTTTGTTATAGATATTCCTTATCGAGATGAGAAAGTTTTCTTCTATAATAAGCTTCCTGAGAGTTTTTATCTTGAATGGGTATTGAATTTTGTCAAATACTTTTTCTGTGGTTGGTATGATATTTTTTCTTCTTTAGCCTGTTAGTATGGTCGATTCCATTGACTGTTTTTTGACTACTGAATTAGCCTTGCATCCCTGGAATAAACAATTTGTTATGGCATATAATTAATTTAATGTATTAATAAATACTATTTTTAAATATTTTGTTAAGAATATTTGCATCTCTATTCATGATGAATATTAGTTTGTAATGGTTTGAGGGGGTACTGTCTTTTTTGGCATCAGGTTATTTCTGGCTTCATAAAATGAATTTAGAATTGTCCTCTAGAGATTTCTTTTTAAGAAATTTTAAATTATGAAATCAATTTCCTTAATAGCTTTAATATGTCAAATGACCTATTTCATATGGGGTGAATTGTGACAGTTTAAACTGTTAAAAAATTTGGACCATTTTGTCTAAATTGTCAAATTTATATGAGTAGTGCTTTTTACAGTAGTCCTTTATTATCCTTTTGATGTACATTTCTGAGGTTATTAATTTGTATCTTCCTTCTTTCTTGGTCAGTCTTGCTACAGGTTTGTCAATTTTACTGTTCTTTTTAAAGAATTAGTTTTTTCTTTCATTGTTTTTCTTTATTATGTTTTCAATTTCATTGATTTCTGCTCTTATCTTTATTGTCTCTTTCCTTCTCCTTGCTTTGGGCTTATTTTGCTCTTATTTTTCTAGTTTCTTGAATTAGTGGCTTAGACTATTGATTTGAGGCTTTTCCTCTTTTATTATAATGTAAACATTTAGTGCTATAAATTTCCCTGCCAACACTACTACAGCTGCATCTCACAAATTTTGTTATGTTGTATTTTTATTTTCATTTACCTCAAAATATTTTAAAAATTTGTCCTGAGATTTTCATTTTGGAAGCATGGATTATTTAGAAGGGTGCTGTATAACTTCCAAATATTTGGAGATTTTCCTGTCCTTTCTGATTTCTAGTTTGATTCTATTGTGGTCAAAGAAGGCACTCTGAATGGTTTAATTCCTTTAAATGTTTTGAGGTTTGTTTTACAGATCAGAATATATTATATCTTGGTATATGTTCCATGGACTCTTGTAAAGAATACACATTCAGTTGGTGTTAGATGGAATGTCTTATAAATGGTAGTGAGATTCTGTTGCTAAGTTCTTCTATAACCTTGATTTTTCTCACTAGTTGTTCTATTAATTTTTGAGAGAGAAGTACTGAAGTTTCTAATTGCATTGTGGATTTATCTACTTCTCCTTTCAATTCTGTAAGTTTTTGCCTCACATATTTTGAAGTTCTATTGTTTGCATATATATTTAGGATTACTAGGTTTTCTTGGTGGATTGACCTATTATCATTATGTAATGTATCTCTGTGTCCCTGGTAATTTTCTTTGCTCTGAAGTTTACTTTAACTGATATTAATGGCCACTTGTGCTTTCTTTTGACTTTATTTGTATGATGTATTTTTCCATCATTTTACATTCAACCTACCTATTTCATTTTATTTGAAGCAAGTTTCTTGTAGATGGCATACAGTTGGGTCATTTTTTAAAGCCCCTCCAATCTGTGTTTTTTAATTGGTATATTTAGATCATTTATAATTAATGTAATTATTGTCATTCTAGGGCTTCAGTGTGCCATTTTATTTTGGAGTTTTGCTTTTTTCTTTGTTCTCTTTGTTTTACATTTCTCTGTTTTCTTTTTGCTACTTTTTTTGTGGGTTACTTGACCATTTTTTATAATTCCATTTCTATCCATCTAAAGTTTTTCCAGTTTATTTAGTTTTAGTTTGTCTCCTTGTATAGCTTTTTTACTAGTTGCTTTAGGTATTTATGTATCTGTCTGTCTATCTATCCATCTATCTATCTATGTCTATCTATAGATATATCAATCATCATATATCTATCTAAAATCAGTCTAATGGTATTATGGACTGAATGCTTGTGTCCCTCCAAAATTCATATGGAGGGTGGTGGTGACTAATTTGTCACTGAGACTCTAAAGAGACTATGGGAACAGCTTGGAAACTGAACTTGAGGGCTGAGGCCTAAAACGGGTAGGCAGTACAGGGCTCCCTATAATGGGACTTTAGGATTACTAGAGTTTGATAATCAATTTTAAGTGGTTTTTTTTTCTGTATTGTAATTCATTTAGAACATCCTGAAAACTTCATTAGTTTGGAGTCAGCCTTGTGTTTTATTTGTGATACTTAGGAGACTCAGAGGAAGGTGTTATAACTACTTTTTTTTAATCAGCCAAAAATAATTTTCTGTAGCTTAATACTTCCTTACCTTTTAGTTGCACATATTGTCCATGTTGTTGCTTACAATACAGTAAAACCTTGGATTGTGAGTAACTTGTTCAGCAAGTGTTCTGCAAGATAATCAAACATTTATAATACATTTTAACTTGATAAACAAATTATGTCTTGCAATACATCATTGCAGTAGTATGTGATGCCGAATATCACATGATCATAACTGAGCCAATGGTTCTTCTCTCTCTCACTTGCTGTGGGATTGTGGGTGATCAGCTCCCATGATCAGATGCTTGGTCTCAGGCTGCAGTGTTTGACATAAAGCAGTGATTTTTCAGAATGTTGGAAGGTGCCCACAACTGGCACTAGTATATTTTTTGTCACTTCAAAGAACCTATGGGCAGTCCTTGCTTTTCCATACAAGAGTAAGCTTAGGAATGGTTTGCTTCATTCTAGGTCAGGCTGCCTGCAGATAGAGACCCTTTCCTCTGCTGCCTTATTGCCAGTTACATAAAATACAGTATATGACAAGAGTTTATTGCTGGTGTACCGTAATCAATATCCATGCAAGTGTATACAGTGGTCCCACGCAGAAAAAAATTCCATTAAGCCAACAGATAGCATGTATTCCGTTAGTGATAGTGAAAACTGTTCTATACAATAACCCTCCTCTCTCATCTCCCTCACAGCAGCCATGAAGGTTTTCAAAGGTAAGTGCAGGTTAATTTATTTTTCTTTATATTTTGTATTTTACTTATTTTTCATTATATTACAGTATTGTAATCATTTTATATGAATATTTTTGGGGTTACAGAAGGAATCATCTGAGTTTCCATTATGTCTTATGGGGAAATTCACTTTGATACTCAAGTGCTTTGGATTACAAACATGTTTCTGGAACAAATCACAAACCAAAGTTTTACTGTACATACTTTATTCAAGAAGGCTTATGGAACTTTAGAGCTGTCCATTCTTTGGGGATATATATGCACACATTTTTGGATTATTTTTATAGTCTCCATTAGTTCCTAATCATTAGTGATTTTCTTCTTGGATTATTGAAGGGGAAATTTTTCAATTTTTCCCAGACTGCTATGGTGGAGAGATCATAGGCACTGGATGTAAAAGAACCTGAATCAAATTTGGCTGACTGATCTTTGGCAAATCCATTTGACTTGACATTGACTTTATCTTCTGGCTATTCTCATCTTAAGCATCATTCTCGAACTATTCTCTAAAACATCAATTTGCTGCTTAATGGTGGGCAAATTAGATTTGCCTTTTCAAAGTACAGTCTCACTGTTTGTGGAAAAAATAAGATTCTAGAGAAAAGGCTTTGAAATAAGGAGGATGTCAGAAAATTCATTCTTTGAGCCTAGAAATCACACTTTAAAAGGCTTTCAGTAAAATAGTCATCTGGTAATAATATATAAACACTCTCTCTAAAGACTTCCTTACAAAGTCTATGAGAAAGTTGAAACAAGAAAAATTCATCTGTGTTTAAAAAATACGAGCCTTAATTGAAAAAACTCTCTCTGCCCTTACTAAAATGTAACACCCTCCAAATAACAGCCATATGCAAGTAAAATGTTTGTTTGTATCAATAGGTGGTTTGGTTTAGGAGCAATATGGCTAAATAATTTCTTTAAAGGTTGCAGTGCCTGGTTTGAAATGTTGGAAATCTTATTTGGGGGGACTCTGCATGGTAATCAGCTCTAAGGATGACATGACATCGTTAATAATGAAGGTATTTAAAATAGGACTTAGGCAAGGCTGACTATTTACAGAGCTGCCTGACTGCTGTGAATCTGCACAGACCTATTTCTGGGCCTTTGTTTGCAATTCATGGTAATTTACACAGTAAATGCCTTAGGATTTGCAAAATGGAACAACAGCCTATATAGATTCAGGGGGCTAAATGGAACTTTTCCTCTTTGACACAAGGAAATCAGTATATGATGAATCACTGATGGCTGGGTTTTCATGCTTTTGCATGAAATTCAGTTTAATTTCTTTGGGTTTTAAATCAACTCATTGATAATGTGGGAAAATGAATAAAAGAGAACTTATTTACTCTTTAGTAGATGCTATTTAATAGACAAGACTTAACTTATTTGCAATAATGAACTGTTTTCTATGACTATCACATCCACCATTACTGTAGTGCAATATAGTGGAAGCAACACTAAAGTAAGAAATATGTGCATACAATATAAAAAGGGTACACTTATTGAGCACTACTAGGTGCCTTAGGCATTGGGCTAAGCAATTTATATTCATTATTTTTTTCACCTGTATTACAGCTCTATTTCCACTTACCAGCCATTCTCCCCTAAGCAAATTATTGAACATCTTTGAAAACATTTTTATTTTGTCTCATCTCTATTGTAGAAACCTTAATAAGTGTCTTGCTTTCTCATTCACTTATCTATTAATGCAACAAATATTTACAGAGTGCCTATTACATACCAGTAGCTGAGGCTACAATGACAAATAAGACGTTTTCCCTGCCTAAACAGAGCTTATAGTTTAGTTTCCTAAACATGATGTATGTAGAAATGTATTTTTTCCAACACTTGTTCAAAAAAAATAAAAATCTTTTAAGGTGGTACATCTAACAAAGTTGTTAATTTGGATCAAATGAAATAATGTACATGAAAAGTACTTGATAAATGATAAAAGGACATAAACCCACTTTCATTGGAAACTGGTCTTAACAGTAAGTCAATAAATTCCTTATGGATAATAAATACTTTCAGGCTGATATTTTAGATTAAACTCTGGAAGAATGTATTTTTTTATTTAATTAACTTGAACTGCAAACTATTGTTGGAATAATTAAAATATGCCTAATACTCATCAAAGACTGATTCTCAGTAAGATTATAATGTGAAGATGATGTTAAAACTGGTCCTCCTTTACAAAACAAACTGGACCTGATTGTCAGGTTAGTTAAAGATACCATCCAAATGAAGAAGCTTGTGTTAATTTGAATGAAAGCATCTTTATTCAAATAAAGCTAATAATGCTGAATGTCAAATTCTTTTGAAAGGAACATTTGACTTGGAATAGGTACTACCAAAAATATAAATCGATTGATTCATTCATTGCTTCATTTGATAACAAACTTCCTCACTCCACAAATAATTTGGACCCTAACTACTGACCTTATATCTTTCACTTTTAATGGCAGGTAAAGGAAGTACATGAAAGCTGGAGGCAGTTAGAAGATATAGCAAAATGAGACTATCATTTTTTTTCTTTTTTAACAGAAACTAGATCTTCAGTTTTCCTTTGTTTCAGACTTTATTTTGTATTGTTTTTCTTAATTATCACCAATTGGTTGTTTTTCAATTCTTAAATTTTGATTGCTTCTCCTGATGTTTGCCCTTGACACACAATACTGGGGGAACATGAGTAACCAGTGAATTTTTCTCCAAAGTGAAGTTTTTGCAAATTAGAGCCTTCATGTATCGAATTTCCCTTAAGATAAATAAGGCTGACAAGCTCCAACACAAAATAGCTATAAATTAAAGTAGGTAATGGCAAACTGGCTCAAGGGACAAATTTCGCCAATTGCCTATTTTTGTAAATAAAGTTGATTGGAATATGGCCACTCCCACTCATTCACATAATTTCTATGGCTGCTTTCACACTACAAAGGCAGAGCTTACTAGTTGTAACTAAGATTTCATGGCCTGCAAAACCAAAAATATTTATTTTTGAATTTTTACAGAAAAAGATTGTCAACACCTAAGCTAAACAGTTAACTCACTTTAGATATATATGACCATTTTACAGATGTATACTGGGTATAGCACTTACATGACCATCGTGGTTAATTATATGTTTAGATTCTTTTTTTTTAATTTTTTAACATTTATTTATTATTGAAAGAGAGATCCAGAGCGTGAGCAGGGGAGGGGCAGAGAGAGAGGGAGACACAGAATGTGAAGCAGGTTCCAGGCTCTGAGCTGTCAGCACAGAGCCCAACGCGGGGCTTGAAACCACAGACCGTGAGATCATGACCTGAGCCAAAGTCGGACGCTTAACCGACTGAGCCACCCAGGCGCCCCTATATGTTTAGATTCTTAAATAAAGTTATTTGTGAGAATTATTTTTAAAATATCTAAGTGGGCATTTTTCCTTCAAAGGCAGAATTCTATTGTCTTCCCTCCCCCATCTTTTTCTACCATTACTAAAGCAGCAGGAGTGCTGGTTATTTAAACATCTTAATTATAGTGCTAAAGAAAGAAGGCATGATCATTTCTCCCCCAATTGTTCAGCAAAATCATTGCCTTTTCAACAAGAATACTAAAGGAACAGCTACAGAGTGATATAAAAGAGCTGGTGCATGATATCATCAAATTAAATTATATATTTCATAATTTTAGTATAACTCAACCCAAAGTTTGATATAGAAACCATGCCTTAACTTTGAAAACCCCAAATCTTATAAGGGAAAGGATCATTCTCATTAAGAGAATGTAATTATAAAATTTCCACAATAATCACAAACTATTCTGGCTGAAAAGTATAGCTCTATTCAATGCTTTCTAAAGGAGAAATGTCAGATCTTACTCTTCAGACTATAGCTATTCCAAAGATATTAATTTAATATGGCAAAAGCAGAGTTATTTTAAAAAGTGGGGATGTTATATTTGCCAAGTGAATCAGTGAATCATAACACCACTTAGTTTAGGTAATTCACAAAGTAACTGCATCATTTGTTTGCAGGGACCTGAAGACTACCTTTGTTCTGAAGTATTTTCTGATATATCTCTGAACCTGAGTGTGGGTACACAGGGAGTAGATATTACCCTCAACGAAATGAAACATCCCCTTGACTTTGGTCCACTATGTTTACTTAGTTATCCTTCCAAATCAATAACTTGTTCCTCTTTGCCTTCTGTACCTATTTGTTTTCCCCCTCTCTTTTCCTAAATGTAGGCATTCCCCAAAGTGCTTCCTCAGCACTTCTTCATACACACACACACACACACACACACACACACACACACACACACACAACCTTTTTATTTTGCTATCATCTCAAGCTTAGAGGAAAGTAACAAGAATAGTACAAGGAATTTATAGTTTGCTCTATTTGCTTTATCAGGCTCTCTCCTTGCTTCCTTCTGTCTCTCAACCTCCCTCCCCCACCACCTACCTATGTATCTCTATCTCTATCTATCTATCTATCTATCTATCTTTATCTATCTATCTATCTATCTATCTATCTATCTATCTCTGTGTATGTATACATATGTAGGTGTGTGTGTATTATTTTTTGATCCATTTAATAGCCTTGTACCCCTTTACCTCTAAAAATTTCATTGTGTATCTTCTAAGAACAAGTACCTTCTCTTACATAACCACACTATAGCTATCAACATTAAGACCTTCAACATTAATCTACAGTCCATATCTAAATTTTATCAATTGTTCCAAAAATGTCCTTTATAGCTATTTTTTTCAGTATAGTATCCCAATCCAGGATCATGCCTTTCATTTAGCCATGATGTCTCTAATTTCCTTTAATCTGGTATAGTTTTTCAGCATTACTTTTTGTTTCTTTACCTAAACATCTTAAAATAATGTAGGCTAGTTATTTTATAGGAGGTCCCTCAGTTTGCTTTGTCTGATGTTTTCTCAGCAGCTATCATTTTATTCTTTCCCAATCAACCTATCTTCTGGATCTCATCCAATTCCCCAGCTTCAACATCTTCCTGTCTATGTCACTAGTTCTCTTGTCTCCTCTTGTCTTAAAGATATACCATGACTTCTATTTCTGGCAATGCAGAAGAATAGCTATTTTGGGGAAAAAATAAAGCCCTCAAATGTAAAATGTCTTGATGTGCTGGAATAACATTATTTTAAATGCATAATTGAGCCTACAAAAAAAGTTTTAAATGCCCCAGGGGACAAAAATACAATGATAGCCAGAAACTAGGGTGGGAAACTATCTCTGACGATCTGCAGGGTAAGATTTGGGTCTGAACTGAGATTCCTCAAAAATACCGTATATGGGTACATAGAGAAATGGTGAAATAGAATAAAGAATCTACCAGCAAAAGAAAATTACAAAGAAATTTGTTTGCACAACAAATTGATCTGGGTTCTGGATACAAAAACAAAATAAATTTAAACCCCTCTTCCCTGAGAATTGTAGACCCTAGGCTTGCTTCTTGCAGATTTGGGGTTCAAATTTAAACAACTTCCATATTTTAAGAAGCCCTAAATCAATGTAAGAAGTTAAAGTAGTCTTGAGCTTGTCTGGCAGAAGCAAATTCAAATCTTAACAGAAGAGCCACACTCCAGTCCTTACAGGATTCCCCTAGATAAAGACTAATCAAATATGAAGTCATAATCCAAGGTTAGAAAACACATGGAGGAGAAAACCTATCATGAAAAAAAATCAGAATTCAACCCTCCAAAAATTCAGATGATAGAATTATTGGTATCTACCAATAATACCAAATAGGTAGACCTGAAGTGATTAAAGAATAAGAAGATACAAGTAAGAACATGACTCAGTGTAAAATATTATCAGGAAGATTTAAAAAAAACTAAATAGAACTTTTAAGAATAAAAAAAACATAGTCATGAAAGTAAACAAAACCAAATAAATAGATGGTTTAACAGCAGATAAGATATGAAAAAATTATCATGATTTCAACACAGAGACGTAAACATAGCAAATATAAAAGAGATCAAGAGACATAGAGGACAGAATAAGATCTAACATATTTCTCAACAACAATGGATTAATATCTTTTGTATGCTGAGAGAAAATAACTGTGAAACTACAATTGTAACATATGATACATTATTATTCAAGAATAATGGTGAAATATTTTTCAAAACTGAGAGTTTACCTGCAAAGCTTCATTAAAAGAACTTCTAAACTAGATGCTTTAAGAAGGAAAATGATCCCAGAGAAAGGAATGAATTAAAGATAGTGAACAAAGAAATTGAAAAATATGTGGGTTTAAAAAATCATTCAATAACAGTAACCTTAATTTGAACACATCCTAACTTGCTTAAGTTTGGCATACTCATTTCCTTTTACAGTATCCTGAAATTTCACTAAAGCAAAGACAAAGAAAAATTTTTAAAGGCATGAATTCATTATGGAAGATGGAAAGCAGAGAAGAAAGTATTCACTAATTTAGCAAACCTAAGAGAACCTAGAGCAATCTGATTTGTATCAAGAACTCTGAATTGGAGGAATGCGTTACCTCTGGAGTTCAAAATAAGAGGATTTATTGAAAGTTTGTTTAACAAGCAAACTCTCATATCCCCCTCCTCCTATTACTCAGCCAGGCAACTACCCCTCTGAAAGCAGGGTCTTTATTTATTTATTTATTTATTTTTTGAGAAAGTAAAACAGAGGTTCTGGACCTGCAAACCCAAGAGTATTGTATTTAAAAAGAAGATTAAGTCTAAATTTACATACAAAAAGACATAAGCTTTCTTCTTTCACCTAGAACCAAGAATGCTAACAAGCAGCCTTGTACCATCCAGTCAAGGGTACAGGAAGTTTCTTCTCAGGATTATCTAACCAAACTGAGAGAAAAGGCCAAAAGATAATGACACAAAGGACTCTTAAAGGAAATGGCTCAGCCAGATTATCCTAGAATGAGTTTAAGCATATTGAAAAGAAATTTATATAACAAGGGGAAAGTTTGGGCTTGAATTTGTAAGTATGTAGACAACTAGGTAAAACACAGTACAAAACAAAAAAGCAAAAACCCTATTATCTTCAGAGAAAACAAAACCTTTTCCAGGAAAGCAAATGTGACCATGGCCTGCTATCTAGCCTCAGATGAATTAGCATTTGTGTAGTCATAATAACATAAAGTTGAATATTGGTGTGACATCCTGTCTTTTACACTGGAAGGACCAAAGAATCACTAAAGCCAAAGACTCAAGAAGTAGCAGTATTTTTCTATTTTAATGTTTATTTATTTTTGAGAGGTGGGGGAGGGGCAGAAAGAGGGAGGCACAGAATGTTAAGCAGGCTCCAGGTTCTGAGCTGTCAGCAAGGAGCCCGACCTGGGCTTGAACTGAAGAACTGTGAGATCATGACCTGGGCCAAAGTCGAAAGCTTAACCAACTGAGCCACCCAAACGCCCCTTTATTTTTTTTTTAATGTTTATTTATTTTTGAGAGAGAGAGAGTGTGAATGCGAGCGAGCGGAGGAGGGGCAGACTGAGGGAGACACAAAATCTGAAGCAGGCTCCAGGCTATGAGCTGTCAGCACAAAGCCCCAAGAAGTAGCAGTATTTTTCAATATTTATTTAGAAATACGGAGGTAAAACTGAGGCACCTGAGTGGTTCAGTGAGTTGGGCAACAGACTTTGGCTCAGTTCATGATCTCACAGTTCCCGGGTTGGAGCGGTGAGTGGGGCCCTGTGCTGACAGCTCAGAGCCTGGAGCCTGCTTCCGATTCTGTGTCTACCTCTCTCTGCCCCTCCCCGACTTGTTCTCTCTCTCTCTCTCAAAAATAAATAAACATAAAAAAATAGAAAAAAAGAAATACGGAGGTAAAACCAAAAGAACAATTTTTAACAGCACTGAAAGTAGTCTCTTTGGGGGCTCAGAAAATGATGGGGAGGGATAGGGCATGGCATAGCTGTTTTTCCCAGGAACTTTATAGGTTTTTTGGACTCTAAGCCATTTTACATGGATAATGTTGATATCAAATAAGACAAATTAGAATATAATAATACAAAACCAATTAATGGCCTAATTTGGATATTAACAAGATAGAACTAAAACACTGGAGAAAATATTTAAGAAGACAGGGTTGAGTGGAATTCAAATATTCATTATATAGTAGGAGATATTAAGTTTAGTTTTTTTGATGATGTATTTTTTCATGTTTATTTATTTTGAGAGAGGGAGAGAGTGAGAGAGAGAGAGAATGAGCACATGAACAGAGGACAGGCAGAGAAAGGGAGAAAGAGAATCCCAAGCAGGCTCTGCACTGACAGTGCAGATGCACGACACCATTCCACAAACCATGAGATCATAACCTGAGCTGAAATCAAGAGTTGGATGCTTAACTGACTCAGCCACCCAGGTGTCTCTTTAATGGTGAATTTTTAAATTTTAAGAAATTTGAGATAAAAAGTATAATCTCCATGTCAACAGAAGAGAAAAATTAAATTTACCAAGTGCATAAGTATATTAAAATACATATAAAGATATAAGTATAGATGGGTAAGATTGAGATACAGGAGATATACAAGCACTGCTATCACAAAGTAAGGACTTCTATTACAATATCCAATATTTGAGTCATCTTCCAATTTCTTATTAACCAGTTAATTCTAAATTTTTTTTCAGCCGAGACAAAGATAGGCTAAGTGGACCATTACTATAATTTTTTTATAATGATAATAATAGCTGTGAGTTGTGATATTTGTTTTAAATTTGCTTCAAAGAAGAATAAGAGACTTTTAAAATAAGTGTGCACAATATGAATATGAGTAAAAATATCCCTAAATTAAGCCATAGGCTCAATCTAGCCCCTACTGAGATTAGATTACATTTGAATAAAAAATAGATATCAGATGAACCATGCCCCATATATGCAGCCTCCAACTGAAGGAAAGCAAAGATTTTTGTTGTTATTCTGTCATTAGAAGTTATTGTACAACAAAATCCTATTGAATAGTGGGACTATTTCCAGAACAACTCATCAAATCATCTATTTTAGTTCTAAGATAAATTTTAGAATCATGATGAAAAGTATTGGAAGGGAACGTTCTATGTATTTTTAATACAGAATCCACCAAAACTGGTATATTTTATGATAGGACCTACTAGCAAGATAGGAAGCCACTTGGGAACTTTTGTTTTCTTTTCTACTTTTGTTTTAATGGATTAAATACAGAAAACAGAAGCTGAAAGAGTAGGTCAAGCAGTACAAAACAAAGTGATTGCATCTGTATTTTATGCCAAGGGTAATGTGAACACAAAACAGTCTCATCATTTTTAATTTGAAAGTTGCCTAAAATATTAGACCAAATTGAACAAATTGTTAGAAGGAAAACAGGATGCATTTTGTAGCATTGTTTTATTTTTCATTAAGATTCTGACTACATGGCACTCAGTGCTTTTTATAACTGGTATAAATCTTATCACATAGCAACCATTTGTCCAGTTTTACTTCAACCAGTGGTTCTTAAACCTGATTGTAACACTGGAATTGCCTGGGATACTTTAGAACCTGCTGACACCTGGGCCCCACTCCCACAGATACTGTTGTAATTGGTCTAGAGAGCAATGTGGGCATTGGTTGTTTTTTTTTTTTTTTTTTTACTCCCCAGGTGATTCTAATATGTACCAAAGAAATGCTGAGAAACAATGAGTTGGAGGGTCCAACTTAGGCTTCATATAACTTCCAAACCCCTGGGTTTCTAAGTGCTTCGTAAAATTAAAAAAGTTCATTTCTTTGGTCAAAATTATTAATGTTAAACAAAAGGTCTCCTTTTTTTCCTTCCTTTAAAGTTAATGAGGCCTGTAACTCCTCTCTCTCTCCCTCATCTTGTTTCCCACCCACTCTACTTTCCCAACCATTTAAATATTTGCCATGATCCCAGGCAGTACAAAGAGTGGACACCCAGCCCCACTTTCCTCACCATGACTCATCCTAAAAGCAGTTTGCCAAATGGCTCTGGTTTTTGTTTCAGACTTCGTGCAGGGGCATCCACAACCCTGTATAACAATGCTTGTTCTTGCTCTACTCCCCCTCTGTCCCCGCCCAACCTCCTACTCTCTATTTAAAACCATACCAGAAGAAAAACAACGCATTTGTCCCCAACAGTTTGCAAACCAGTCATGCTTTTCTAACATATGCAAGGCTAGCATTCAACAATCCAGGATTCATGAAACTAGTTTCCTAAGCATCTATCAAATAAACTTGGAGATCTCTGAGGACATTCAGAATTTCCTGCCTCCAATTAAGGATGGGATAGGGCTTTCACAATGCTTATTTTAAAAGATTTATAGGACTCCTGTATATTCTCATATATCTAGGCAGCATATAGAGGCCCCTTTTAGAGTATTTGCTGGGCATTTGCACCAAACTCTCCTATGAGAGCTCTATTTGCCTGTGTTATATATAGAGTTATATATTTACTGGTTAACCACAGAGGAAGGCATGATGAGGATTTGGGACAGAGAGATAGAGCTAGATCTGCTCAGTGGACCACAGTGAAGATTAATAGCTATTGTAATTTTCATCATTACACTGATAGGTGAACTCTAGCAACCAGAGGGTGACTAAGACACAGTGGGTGGTAGTCCCAGCCTGACATGGGAACTAAAAGGAAGAAAAAAGGCTGACAGATGTCTGAAACACAACAAAGAGGAATCCAGCCCTAACAACCTTCTGAGATCCAGGAAGGCCAGCAGTCACTATTGGGTCAATCTCTTGATGACCCTCACTCCACTCCTTGAGAATGAGATGGAGTATGAAATGGTTTAAGGTGGCAGTAGAGTAGAATAGTGTACAATAGGGTTCTAAGCCTCTAGGGAACTAGACAGTGGCTCTGTAGGAATCATCATTAGTCTGTCTTTTTTTAAAAATTGAAATATAGTTAACTCAAAATGTTATGTTAGTTTCAGGTATACACCATAGTGATTTGACAAGTCTATACACAATGCTATGCTCATCACAAGTGTAGTTACCATATCTCAGAATACAATGCTATTACAATACCATTCAATATATTTCCTTTGTTGTACACTCTTTATTCCCATAACTTATTTATTCCATAACTAGAAACATGTATCCCCCATACCCCCTCAGTGACTTTGCTCACTTCTCCACTCCCCTCACCTCCAGAAACCATCAGTTTGTTCTGTGTATTTATAGGTTTGTTTCTGCTTTTTGTTTGTTTGTTTTTAGATTCCACATATAAGTGAAATCATACAGGGTTTGTCTTTTTCTGTCTGACTTACTTCACTTATATCTAAGTCCATCCATGCTGTCACAGATGGTATGATCTCATCCTTTTTATGGCTGAATGACTATTATTCCATTGTGTATACATATATGTGTATATATATATACATATATATACACACACATTATTCAATTCGGTATAAATATATGTGTGTGTGTATATATATATGTATACACATATATGTACACACACACATATATATACACACACATATATATACACACACATATATACACCACTTCTTCTTTTTCTATTCATCTATCAATGGACACTTGGGTTGCTTCCATATCTTGGTTATTGTAAATAATGGAATAAACACAGGGGTGCATATATCTTTTAGAATTAGTGGTATTAGTGGATTTTGGTGTGTGTGTGTGGGGGGGGGGAATATCCAGTAGTAGAAATACTGGATCATATGGTAGATCTACTTTGAATTTTTTGAAGAACCTCCATACTGTTTTCCAGAGTATCTGCACCAATTTACATTCTGACCAACAGTGTACAAGGGTTACTTTTTCTCTACATCCTTACCAATACTTGTTATTTCTTGTGTTTCTGATTCAGGCCATTCTGACAAGGGTGAGGTGGTATTTATTTGCATTTCCCTGATGAATAGTGATAATGAGAATCTTTTCATGGGTCTGTTGGCCATCTGTATGTCTTCTTTGGAAAAATATCTATTCAGGTCCTCTGCCTACTTTTTAATTGAATTTTGTTTTCAGGGTGTTAACTTGTATAAGTTCTTTATATATTTTACATATTAACCCCTTACCAGATACCTAATTTGTGAATATCTTCTATTAACATGTCTTCTGTCTCAGTTCAAGAAATAGCTATGAGAGAAAAAAAATTCATGAGAAGGCTCAGAAAATGGTGGAGTAAGAGAACTCAGCTCATTTCTTCCCAAAGATACAACTAGATAACACATCAGAGTAAATCACCCAGAAAATGACCCAAAGGCTGGCAGAACAAACTCCACAACTAATAATTTTGAAGAGGCCACATCTGTTCAGCGTGCTGCATTGGAAAAATATGCAGCCAAGAAATCTTTTTTTTTCAATATATGAAATTTATTCTCAAATTGGTTTCCATACAACACCCAGTACTCATCCCAAAAGGTGCCCTCCTCAATACCCATCACCCACCCTCCCCTCCCTCCCACCCCCCATCAACCCTCAGTTTGTTCTCAGTTTTTAACAGTCTCTTATGCTTTGGCTCTCTCCCATTCTAACCTCTTTTTTTTTTTCCTTCCCCTCCCCCATGGGTTCCTGTTAAGTTTCTCAGGATCCACATAAGAGTGAAACCATATGGTATCTGTCTTTCTCTGTATGGCTTATTTCACTTAGCATCACACTCTCCAGTTCCATCCACGTTGCTACAAAGGGCCATATTTCGTTCTTTCTCATTGCCCTGTAGTACTCCATTGTGTATGTAAACCACAAATTCTTCATCCATTCATCAGTTGATGGACATTTAGGCTCTTTCCATAATTTGGCTATTGTTGAGAGTGCTGCTATAAACATTGGGGTACAAGTGGCCCTATGCATCAGTACTCCTATATCCCTTGGGTAAATTCCTAACAGTGCTATTGCTGGGTCATAGGGTAGGTCTATTTTTAATTTTCTGAGGAACTTCCATACTGTTTTCCAGAGTGGCTGCACCACTTTGCATTCCCACCAACAGTGCAAGAGGGTTCCTGTTTCTCCACATCCTCTCCAGCATCTATCATCTCCTGATTTGTTCATTTTGGCCACTCTGACTGGCGTGAGGTGATATCTGAGTGTGGTTTTGATTTGTATTTCCCTGATGAGGAGCGACGTTGAGCATCTTTTCATGTGCCTGTTGGTCATCCGAATGTCTTCTTTAGAGAAGTGTCTCTTCATGTTTTCTGCCCATTTCTTCACTGGGTTATTTGTTTTTCGGGTGTGGAGTTTGGTGAGCTCTTTATAGATTTTGGAGACTAGCCCTTTGTCCGATATGTCATTTGCAAATATCTTATCCCATTCCGTTGGTTGCCTTTTAGTTTTGTTGGTTGTTTCCTTTGCTGTGCAGAAGCTTTGTATCTTCATAAGGTCCCAGTAATTCACTTTTGCTTTGAATTCCCTTGCCTTTGGGGATGTGTCGAGTAAGAGATTGCTACGGCTGAGGTCAGAGAGGTCTTTTCCTGCTTTCTCCTCTAGGGTTTTGATGGTTTCCTGTCTCACATTCCTGTCTCACTTTATCCATTTTGAGTTTATTTTTGTGAATGGTGTGAGAAAGTGGTCTAGTTTCAACCTTCTGCATGTTGCTGTCCAGTTCTCCCAGCACCATTTGTTAAAGAGACTGTCTTTTTTCCATTGGATGTTCTTTCCTGCTTTGTCAAAGATTAGTTGGCCATATGTTTGTGGGTCTAGTTCTGGGGTTTCTATTCTATTCCATTGGTCTATGTGTCTGTTTTTGTGCCAATACCATGCTGTCTTGATGATTACAGCTTTGTAGTAGAGGCTAAAGTCTGGGATTGTGATGCCTCCTGCTTTGGTCTTCTTCTTCAAAATTCCTTTGGCTATTCGGGGCCTTTTGTGGTTCCATATGAATTTTAGGATTGCTTGTTCTATTTTGAGAAGAATGCTGGTGCAATTTTGATTGGGATTGCATTGAATGTGTAGATAGCTTTGGGTAGTATTGACATTTTGACAATATTTATTCTTCCAATCCATGAGCAGGGAATGTCTTTCCATTTCTTTATATCTTCTTCAATTACCTTCATAAGCTTTCTATAGTTTTCAGCATACAGATCCTTTACATCTTTGGTTAGATTTATTCCTAGGTATTTTATGCTTCTTGGTGCAATTGTGAATGGGATCAGTTTCTTTATTTGTCTTTCTGTTGCTTCATTGTTAGTGTATAAGAATGCAACTGATTTCTGTACATTGATTTTGTATCCTGCTACTTTGCCGAATTTCTGTATCAGTTCTAGCAGACTTTTGGTGGAGTCTATTGGATTTTCCATGTATAGTGTCATGTCATCTGCAAAAAGTGAAAGCTTGACTTCATCTTTGCCAATTTTGATGCCTTTGATTTCCTTTGTTGTCTGATTGCTGATGCTAGAACTTCCAACACTATGGTAAACAACAGCAGTGAGAGTGGGCATCCCTGTCATGTTCCTGATCTCAGGGAAAAAGCTCTCAGTTTTTCCCCATTCAGGATGATGTTAGCTGTGGGCTTTTCATAAATGGCTTTTATGATCTTTAAGTATGTTCCTTCTATCCCGACTTTCTCAAGGGTTTTTATTAAGAAAGGGTGCTGAATTTTGTCAAAGGCCTTTTCTGCATCGATTGACAGGATCATATGGTTCTTATCTTTTCTTTTATTAATGTGATGTATCATGTTGATTGATTTGTGAATGTTGAACCAGCCCTGCAGCCCAGGAATGAATCCCACTTGATCATGGTGAATAACTCTTTTTATATGCTGTTGAATTCGATTTGCTAGTATCTCTTTGAGAATTTTTGCATCCATATTCATCAGGGATATTGGCCTGTAGTTCTCTTTTTTTACTGGGTCTCTGTCTGGTTTAGGAATCAAAGTAATACTGGCTTCATAGAATGAGTCTGGAAGTTTTCCTTCCCTTTCTATTTCTTGGAAGAGCTTGAGAAGGATAGGTATTATTTCTGCTTTAAACGTCTGGTAGAACTCCCCTGGGAAGCCATCTGGTCCTGGACTCTTATTTGTTGGGAGATTTTTCATAACCGATTCAATTTCTTCGCTGGTTATGGGTCTGTTCAAGCTTTCTATTTCCTCCTGATTGAGTTTTGGAAGTGTGTGGGTGTTTAGGAATTTGTCCAATTTTTTCCAGGTTGTCCAATTTGTTGGCATATAATTTTTCATAGTATTCCCTGATAATTGCTTGTATCTCTGAGGGATTGGTTGTAATAATTCCATTTTCATTCATGATTTTATCTATTTGGGTCATCTCCCTTTTCTTTTTGAGAAGCCTGGCTAGAGGTTTGTCAATTTTGTTTATTTTTTCAAAACACCAACTCTTGGTTTCGTTGATCTGCTCTACAGTTTTTTTAGATTCTATATTGTTTATTTCTGCTCTGATGTTTATTATTTCTCCTCTTCTGCTGGGTTTAGGCTGTCTTTGCTGTTCTGCTTCTATTTCCTTTAGGTGTGCTGTTAAATTTTGTATTTGGGATTTTTCTTGTTTCTTGGGATAGGCCTGGATTGCAATGTATTTTCCTCTCAGGACTGCCTTTGCTGCGTCCCAAAGCGTTTGGATTGTGGTATTTTCATTTTCGTTTGCTTCCATATATTTTTTGATTTCTTCTCTAATTGCCTGGTTGACCCACTCATTCTTTAGTAGGGTGTTCTTTAACCTCCATGCTTTTGGAGGTTTTCCAGACTTTTTCCTGTGGTTGATTCAAGCTTCATAGCATTGTGGTCTGAAAGCATGCATGGTATAATTTCAATTCTTGTATACTTATGAAGGGCTGTTTTGTGACCCAGTATGTGATCTACCTTGGAGAATGTTCCATGTGCACTCGAGAAGAAAGTGTATTCTGTTGCTTTGGGATGCAGAGTTCTAAATATATCAGTCAAGTCCATCTGATCCAATGTATCATTCAGGGCCCTTGTTTCTTTATTGACCGTGTGTCTAGATGATCTATCCATTTCTGTAAGTGGAGTGTTAAAGTCCCCTGCAATTACCACATTCTTATCAATAAGGTTGCTTATGTTTATGAGTAATTGTTTTATACATTTGGGGGCTCCCGTATTCGGCACATAGACATTTATAACTGTTACTCTTCCTGATGGATAGACCCTGTAATTAGTATATAATGCCTTTTTTCATCTCTTGTTACAGCCTTTAATTAAAATCTAGTTTGTCTGATATAAGTATGGCTACTCCAGCTTTCTTTTGGCTTCCAGTAGCATGATAAATAGGTCTCCATCCCCTCACTCTCAATCTAAAGGTGTCCTCAGGTCTAAAATGAGTCTCTTGTAGACAGCAAATAGATGGGTCTTGTTTTTTTATCCATTCTGATACCCTATGTCTTTTGGTTGGCGCATTTAGTCCATTTACATTCAGTGTTATTATAGAAAGATACGGGTTTAGAGTCATTGTGATGTCTGTATGTTTTATGCTTGTAGCGATGTCTCTGGTACTTTGTCTCACAGGATTCCCCTTAAGATCTCTTGTAGGGCTGGCTTAGTGGTGACGAATTCCTTCAGTTTTTGTTTCTTTGGGAAGACCTTTATCTCTCCTTCTATTCTAAGTGACAGACTTGCTGGATAAAGGATTCTCGGCTGCATATTTTTTCTGTTCATCACATTGAAGATCTCGTGCCATGCCTTTCTGGCCTGCCAAGTTTCAAAAGAGAGATCAGTCACGAGTCTTATAGGTCTCCCTTTATATGTGAGGGCACGTTTATCTCTTGCTGCTTTCAGAATTTTCTCTTTATCCTTGTATTTTGCCAGTTTCACTATGATATGTCGTGCAGAAGATCGATTCAAGTTATGTCTGAAGGGAGTTCTCTGTGCCTCTTGGATTTCAATGCCTTTTTCCTTCCCCAGTTCAGGGAAGTTCTCAGCTATGATTTCTTCAAGTACCCCTTCAGTCCCTTTCCCTCTCTCTTCCTCCTCTGGGATACCAATTATGCGTATATTATTTCTTTTTAGTGTATCACTTAGTTCTCTAATTTTCCCCTCATACTCCTGGATTTTTTTTATCTCTCTTTTTCTCAGCTTCCTCTTTTTCCATAATTTTATCTTCTAGTTCACCTATTCTCTCCTCTGCCTCTTCAATCTGAGCCGTGGTTGTTTCCATTTTATTTTGTATGCCGTTTAAAGCGTTTTTCAGCTCCTCCTGACTGTTCCTTAGTCCCTTGATCTCTGTAGCAAGAGATTCTCTGCTGTCCTCTCTACTGTTTTCAAGCCCAGCGATTAATTTTATGACTATTATTCTAAATTCACTTTCTGTTATATTATTTAAATCCTTTTTGATCAGTTCATTAGCTGTTGTTATTTCCTGGAGATTCTTTTGAGGGGAGTTCTTCCGTTTGGTCATTTTGGATAGTCCCTGGCGTGGTGAGGACCTGCAGGGCACTTCCCCTGTGCTGTGGTGTATAACTGGAGTTGGTGGGCGGGGCTGCAGTCCGACCTGATGTCTGCCCCCAGCCCACCGCTGGGGCCACAGTCAGACTGGTGTGTGCCTTCTCTTCCCCTCTCCTAGGGGCGGGATTCACTGTGGGGTGGTGTGGCCCATCTGGGCTATTGCACACTGCCAGGCTTGTAGTGCTGGGGATCTGGTGTATTAGCTGGGGTGGGTTGGCAAGGTGCACGGGGGCAGGAGGGGCAGGCTTAGTTAGCTTCTCCTTAGGTGCTCCACTTCAGGAGGGGCCCTGTGGCAGTGGTAGGGAGTCAGACCCGCTGCCGGAGGGGTGGCTCTGCAGAAGCACAGCGTTGGGTGTTTGCGCGGAGCAAGCAAGTTCCCTGGTAGGAACTGGTTCCCTTTCGGAAATGAACTTTTTATCAGACATATGATTTGCAAATATTTTCTCCCATTCAGTAGGTTTTCTTTTCATTTTGTTGATGGTTTCTTTAACTGTGCAGTAGCTTCATAGTTTTTGCTTTTGTTGTCTTTTCAATGCCAAGACTGATGTCACGGTGCTTACTACCAATGTTTTCTTCCCTTTGGGTTCCCTTTGGGAATTTGGCTGGGGGATGGGCGAGGGAGATGGCACTGGTGAGCGCCTTTGTTCCCCGCCAAACTGAGCTCTGTTGTCCCGGGGCTCAGCAACTCTCCCTCCCTTTGTCCTCCAGCCTTCCCGCCTTCCGAGCAGAGCTGTTAACATATGACCTCCCAGATGCTAAGTCCCGCTTGCTGTCGGAACATACTTCGTCCGGCCCCTCCGCTTTTGCAAGCCAGACTCAGGAGCTCTGCTTGGCCGGCAGGCTGCCCCTCTGCCCCGGCTCCCTCCCGCCAGTCCATGGAGCACGCACCGCCTCGCTGCCCTTCCTACCCTCTTCCGTGGGCCTCTCGTCTGCGCTTGGCTCCGGAGACTCCGTTCTGCTAATCCTCTGATGGTTTTCTGGGTTATTTAGGCAGGTGTAGGTGGAATCTAAGTGATCAGCAGGAGGCGCGGTGAGCCCAGTGTCCTCCTATCCCGCCATCTTCTGAAGATCGCCTGCAGCCAAGAATTCTTTATCCAGCAAGGCTGTCACTCAAAATGGAAGGAAAGATAAAGAGTTTCCCAGACAAACTAAAACTAAAGTTCATCACCACTAAACCAGCCCTGTAAGAAATTTTAAGGGGGATTCTTTGAGTGGAAAAAAGATGAACCAAAACAAAACAAAAAAAAGACCAAAAGCAACAAAGACTAGAAAGGACTAGACAACATCACCAGAAATTTGAACTATACAAGCAACACAATGGCATTACACTCATATCTTTCATTACTCACTCTAAACGTCAGTAGACTAAATGCTCCAATCAAAAGACACGGGGTATCAGAACAGATTAGAAAACAAGACCCATCTATACGCTGCTTACAAGATACTCATTTTAGACCTAAAGACACCTGCAGATTGAAAGTAGGGGGATGGAGAACCATTTATCATGCTAATGGTCATCAAAAGAAAGCTGGAGTAACCATACTCATATCAGACAAACTAGATTTTAAAATAAATACTGTAACAAGAGATAAAGAAGAGCATTATATCATAATTAAGGGATCTAAACACCAAGAAGATCAAACAATTGTAAATATTTATGCCCCCAACGTGACAGAAACCAAATATATAAATCAATTAATCACAAACATAAAGAAACTCATTGATAATAATACCATAATAGGAGGGAACTTCAACACCCCAGTTCCAGCAATGGAAAGATCATCTAAACAGAAAATCCACAGGGAAACAATAGCTTTGAGTGACACACTGGACCGGATGGACCTAACAGATATATTCAGGACATTTCATCCTAAAGCAGCAGAATACACATTCTTTTCGAGTGCACATGGAACATTCTCCAGAATAGATCACATATTGGGACACAAATTGGCCCTCAACAAGTACAAAAAGATAGAGATCATACCTTGCATATTTTCAGACCACAAGTTTATGAAACTCGAAATTAACCACAAGAAAAAATGTGGAAAGACCATGAATACTCAGAGATTAAAGAACATCCTACCAAAGAATGAATGGGTTAACCAAGAAATTAAAGAGAAAATTAAAAAGTACATGGAAGCCAATGAGAATGAAAACACCACAGCCCAAAACCTCTGGGATGCAGCAAAGGTGGTCATAAGAGGGAAGTATATAACAATCCAGGCCTTCCTAAAGAAGGAAGAAAGTTCTCAGATATACAACCTAAACTTCCACCCCCCCAAAAAAAAAACTGAAAAAAAAATAACAGCAAATAAATCCCAAAACCAACAGAAGAAGGGAAATACTAAAGATTAGAGCAGAAATCAATGCTATTGAAATAAAAAACAAAACCAAAAAGCAAAAACAGTATAACAGATCAGTGATACTGGGAGCTGGTTCTTTGAAACAATTAGTAAAAGTGATAACTCCATAGCCAGATGGATCACAAGGAAAAAGGAAAGGACCCAAGCAAATAAACTCAAAAATGAAAGAGGATAGATCACAATCAACACCACAGAAATACAAACAATAATAAGAGAATAGTATGAACAATTATATGCCAACAAATTGGGCAATCTGGAAGAAATGGGACAAATTCCTACAAACATATAAACTACAAAAACTGCAACAGGAAGTAACAGAAAATTTAAACAGATCCATAACCAGTAAAGAAGTTGCATCAGTAATCAAAAATCTCCCAAAAAACAAGAGTCCAGGGTCAGATGGTTTCCCAGGGGAGTTCTACCAAACATTTAAAAAAGAGTTAACACCTATTCTTTGAAGCTGTTCAAAACCACAGAAATGGAGAAAAACTTCCAAACTCATTCTACGAGGCCAGCATTACCTTGATTCCAAAACCAGAGAAAGACCCCACTAAAAAGAACCACAGACCAATTTCTCTGATGAACATGGATGCAAAAATTCTCAACAAGATACTAGCAAACCAGATCCAACAATACTTTAAAAGAATTATTCACCATGATCAACTGGGATTTATTCCTGGGCTGCAGGGCTGGTTCAATATCCACAATCAGTCATGTGATACATCACATTAATAAAACAAAGCATAAGAACCACATAATCCTCTCAAAAGATGCAGAGAAAGCATTTGACAAAATACAGCATCATTTCTTAATAAAAACTCTCAAGAAAGTAGGGATAGAAGGATCATACCTCAAGATCATAAAAATAATATACAAAAGACCCACTGCTAATATCATCCTCAATGGGGAAAACCTGGGAGTGTTCCCCCTAAGGTCAGGAACACAAGGATGTCCACTCTACCACTGTTATTCAACATAGTGTTGGAAGTCCTACCTTCAGCAGTCAGAAAACACAAAGAAATAAAAGGCATCCAAATTGGCAAGAAGGAAGTCAAACTTTCACTCTTCACAGATGACATGATACTCTATGTGGAAAACTCAAAAGACTCCACCAAAAGACACTAGAACTGATACATGAATTCAACAAAGTCACAGGATGTAAAATCAATGTAGAGAAATTGTCTCCATTTCTATACACCAACAACGAAGCAGCAGAGAAATCAAGGAATCCATCCTATTTAACAAAAATGCATCAAAACCCATAAAATACCTAGGAATAAACCTAACCAAAGAGCTGAAAAATCTATACACTGAAAACTATACAAAACTTATGAAAGAAATTGAAGAAGATATTAAAAAATGGGAAAACATCCCATGCTTGTGAACTGGAAGAACAAATATTGTTAAAATGTCGGTACTACCCAAAGCAATCTACATACACAATGCAATCCCTATCAAAATAACACTAGCATTCTTCACAGAGCTAGAACAAACAATCTTAAAATTTGTATGGAACCAGAAAAGACCTGAATAGCCAAAGCAATCTTGAAAAAGAAAACCAAAGTTGGAGGCATCATAATTCCGGACTTTAAGATGTATTACAAAGCTGTAATCATCAAGACAGTATGGCACTGGCATAAAAACAGATGCTCAGATCAATGGAACAGAATAGAGAACCCAGAATTAAACCCACAAACATATGGCCAATTAATCTTTTACAAAGCAGGAAAGAATCTCCAATGGAAAAAGACAGTCTTTCAGTAAATGGTGTTGGGAAAACTGGAAAGCGACATGCAGAAGAATGAACCTGGAGCATTTTCTTACACCATATACAAAAATAAACTCAAAATTAATGAAAGACCTAAATGTAAGACAGAAAGTCATCAAAGTCCTAGGGAAAAAACATGCAAAAACCTCTTTGATCTTGGCCACAGCAACTTCTTACTCAACATGTCTCTGGAGGCAAGGGAAACAAAAGCAAAAGTGAACTACTGGGACCTCATCAAGATAAAAAGCTTCTGCACAGCAAAACTAAAAGGCAGCCCATGGGATAGGAGAAGATATTTGCAAATGACCTATCAGATAAAGGGTTAGTATCCAAAATCTATAAAGAACTTATCAAATCCAACATCCAAAAAATAAATAATCCAGTGAAGAAATAGGCAAAAGACATGAATACACACTTTTCCAAAGACATGCAGATGGCTAACAGACACATGAAAAGATGCTCAACATCACTCATCATCAGGGAAATACAAATCAAAACCACAATAAGATACCACCTCACACCTGTCAGAATGGCTAACATTAACAATTCAGCCAATAACAGATGCTGGTGAAGATGCGGAGAAAGAGGAATCTTTTTGCACTGTTGGTGGGAATGCAAACTGGTATAGCCACTCTGGAAAACAGTATGGAGGTTCCTCAAAAAATTAAAATTGAACTACCCTATGACTTAGCAATTGCATTACTAGGTATTTATCCAAAGGAGACAGGAGTACCTTTTCAAAGGGGCACATGCACCCCAATGTTTATAGCAGCACTATCGACAAGAGCCAAAGCATGGTAAGAGCCCAAATGTCCATTGACAGATGAATAGATAAAGAAGATGTGCACACACACACACATACACACACACAATGGAATATTACTTGGCGATCAAAAACAATGAAATTTTGACATTTGCAACAATGTGGATAGAACTAGGATGTAATATGCTAAGTGAAATAAGTCAGAGAAAGGCAAATATCATATGACTTCACTCATATGGAATTTAAGATACAAAACAAATGAATATAGGGGAAAGGAAGCAACATTAAGATAAAAACAGGGAGGCAGACAAGCCCTAAGAGATTCTTAAATACAGAGAACAAACTGAGGATTGCTGGAGGGGTGTTGGGTGGGGATGGGCTAAACAGGCAAGGGGACATTAAGGAGGACACTTGGTGGGAAGAGCACTGGGTGTTATATGTAAGTGATGAATCACTAAATTCTATTCCTGAAAACATTACACTATATGTTAACTAACTTGGATTTAAATTAAAAAAAATAAGTAAATAAATAAATATTTAAACAATAACAAAAAGAGAAGGGACCACATCAAAGAGGGTAGGAAGGGTGGGGATGCAGTGGGGAGCTAAATGGACCACAGTGGGAAGGTAAGTGGCCCACAGTGGTCTGTAGAAAGGCGGGAGCCATAGGGGCAGAGAGGGAGGAGAAACGGACCCTCAAACTGGGGAAACTACATAGGGAAGAGGAATCCCCATAATATTTAGCTTTGAAACTGAGAGGGGCTGAATTTCATGAGTTCTTACAACCAGTGAGACTTAAAGCCTGGATCTTTAAAAATCAATGGGCTCAGTTCTGGGAGAGCCTAGAGGATGATAAGAAGCTAACCCCTTGCCCTTTAAGAGTGAGCATGACAAACAGGATGTGGAGATATAGAATAAAAGCAGAAATTTGAAAAATGCCTGGGATATATTGGGAGGAGGCTTATTTACTCATCTCAGAGCATGTTCTGGAGGGGCAGCGTTCACAGGGAGACTCCCCCAGGAACAAAGGAGCTGGCAGATGCCATTCCACTCTTCTGCCCACCCCCCCACCAGCACAAACATATGGCCACCTGCAGGAGCCAGTATAGAACATTCACTACTTAACTTGCTCACACCAAGTCCCATCCCATGCACTTGGTGAATCTGCCCTTTCTACTCACATTTGTCTCAGTGCCACCACTACTAGTCCACTCCTAGAGAAGGCCAGCACAAACCTTGCCAACACCACATCTCCCAACATGTGCATTTTGCAGGGCCTCAGTCCCCACAATGGTGGTGGTAGTTCCTGCAGGAGCCCTACATACACCTTGTTAAAATTGCCTGCCCCTCAAAAAAAATTGCGACCCTTCCACAAGTGCTTCTTGGATCTGCCTAGGCCAGCTCCAGTCCCACAAGTGGTGCATGGTCTCATTTTCCAAGCAGACCACTATGCACCTTGTTAAAACTGGATTCCCAACCCCAGCTGGGAACCAAACACTACCCACAGCTGGCAAATAAACCTGCTGCAGATGACTCGACTGAAGGAAAAGTTGCAGGAACACAACAGCAAGGTGCATGCAACACACATAGGAGACATCCCTGAAATGCCAGGTTCTAGTGCAGAGAGGACACTGCACTGCAGGATACTATAGGACCTCTTCTTCATAAGGCCTACTATCAAGAGAAGAAGATGTAGATGACTCTCCTGACAAACAGAAATAGACACAAAGAGTTAGACAAAATGAGAAGACAGAAGAATATGTCCCAAATGAACAGGACAAAACCGGAGCAAGAGACCTAAATGAAACGGATATAAGTAATATGGCTGATAGAAAAGTTAGTAATGACCATAAAGATACTCACCAGACTTGAGAAAAGAGTGGAGGACATCAGTAAGACCCTTAACAAAGAGATAAGAAAAAAACAACCAATCATAGATGAAGAACACAATAAGTGAAATGAAAAATACACTAGATGGAATAAACAGCAGGCTAGAGGAAGCAGACAAACGATGTAGTGACCTGGAGGACAGAATCATGGAAAGTAATCAAGCTGAGCAGGAGAGAGAAAAAAAAAATATGCAAAATGAGACTAAACTTAGGAAACTCAGCAACACCATCGAGTGTAATAACATTTGCACTATAGGGATCCCAGAAGAAAAAGAGAGAGAAAAAGGGGCAGAAAATTTACTTGAATTGCTGAAAATGTCCCTAACCTGGGGAAGAAAGCAGATATCTAGATCCAGGAGGCAAAGAGTTTCCCACAACAAAATCAACCCAAGGAGGTCCACACATAGTACTTTAAATGGCAAAAAATAGTGACAAAGAGAATTTTAAAAGAAGCAAGAAAAAAGAGAATAATTACATGCAAAGGAAACCCAATAAGGCTATCACCAGTTTTTTTCACCAGAAACTGTAGGCCAGAAGGGAGTGGAATGATATATTAAAAGTGCTAAAAGGGAAAAACCTACAGCCAAGGATGTTCTATCCAGAAAGGCTATCATTCAGAATAGAAGAGGAGATAAAGAGTTTCCCAGACAAAAGCTAAAGTAGTTCATGACTATTAAAATAGCTCTAAAAGAAATGATAAAGGGGACTCATTAAGTGGAAAGGAAAGGCTGTAAGTAAGAGTAAGAAAAATAGGAAGCACAAAAGCAGTAAAAATAAGCATATCTATAAAAATCAGTCAAGACACTCACAAAATGAAAGGATGTAAAGTATGACACCATATACCTAAAATGTTAGGTTGGAGGGAAAGTGCAGAATGGGTTCAACTTAAAGAAATACCAAATTCATATAGACAGATGTATGCAGAAGATGTCATATACAAATTAAATGGTAGCCACAAATCAAAAACCAGTAATGGATGAGCAAAAAATAAATTGAAAGGAATCTAAGTATATCACCAAATAAAGCTAGTCAAGCATAAGAGAAGAGAGCAAGAGAAGAAAGGATAAGAGAAGAGCTACAAAAATAACCACAAAACAAGTAACAAGATGGCAATAAATACATACCTATCAATAATTACTTTGAATGTAAATGGACTAAATTCCTTAGTCAAAAGACATAGGGTGACAGAATGGATAAAAAGCAAGACCCATCTCTATGCTGCCTATAAGAGACTAATTTGAGACTTAAAGACATATGCAGATTGAAAGTGAGGGGGTGGAAAAACATTTATCATGAAAACGGATGTGTTAAGAAAGCCAGGACAGCAATACTTATATCAGGCAAAACAGAATTTAAAATAAAGGATAACAAGAGACAAAGAAGGACACTATATAATAATAAATGGGACAACCCAACAGGAAGATATAACAATAGTAAATATTTATGCATCCAATATGAAAGCACCCAAATATATAAAATAGTTAATAACCTCCATACAAGGATTAATCTACAGTAATACAATGATAGTATACGGCTTTAACATCCCACTTAAATCAATGTATAGATCATGGAAACAGAAAATCAACAAGGAAACAGTGTATTTTACTGACACACTGGACCAGATGGATCTAATAGATATATTCAGAACATTCTATCTTAAAACAGTATAACACACATCCTTTTCAGGTACATATGGAACATTCTCCAGAATAGATCACGTGTTAGGTAACAAAAACTCTCAACAAATTCAAAAAGACTGAAGTCATACCATGCATCTCTTCTGGCCACAAAGCTATGAAACTAGAAATCAACCACAGAAAAAAATCTAACAAGAGCACAAGTTCATGGTGGTTAAATAAAATGCTACTAAACAATGAATGGATCTACAAAGAAATCAAAGAAGAAATAAAAAATCACAAGTAAACAAATCAAAATGAAAACACAATGGTCCAAAATTTTAAGGATGCAGGAAAAGCTGTTCTAAGAGGGAAGCTCATAGCAGTACAGGTCTACCTCAAGAAGCAAGGAAAATCTCAAATAAACAACCTAATCTTATAACTAAAGGAGCTAGAAAAAGAAGACAAACAAAAGCCAAAACCAACACAAGGAATAAAGATTACAGCAGAAATAAATTAGACAGAAACTAAAAAAAAAAAAATACAAAAACAAAAACCAGAACATATCAATGAATCCAGGAGCTGATTCTTTGAAAAAAATCAACAAAATTGATAAACTTCTAGCCAAACTCATCAAAAGAGAGAGAGAGAGAGAGAGAGAGAGAGAGAGAGAGAGAAGCAGGACTCAAACAAAATCACAAATGAAAGAGGAGAAATAACAACCAACACCATGTAAATTCAAATGATTGTAAGAGAATATTATGAAAAATTACATGCTAACAAATTGGACAACCTAGAAGAAATGGATAAATTCCTAGAAACATATAACCTCCCAAAACTGAATCAGGAAGAAATAGAAAATTCTAACAGACCAGCAATGAAATTGAATCAGTAATCAAAAAACTCCCCCAAAAAAAGTCCAGGACCACAAAGCTTTACAGGTAAATTCTATTAAATATTTAAATAAGAGTTAATATGTATTCTTCTCAAACTATTCCAAAAACTAGAAGAGGAAGGAAAACTTATTTATTCTATGAGGCCAGAATTATTCTGATACCAAAACCAGATAAAGACACCACTAAAAAAGAGAACTAAGGCCAATATCTCTAATGGACACAGATTCAAAGATCCTCAACAAAATACTAGCAAACCAAACTGAACAATACATTATAAAAATCATTCACCACGATCAGATGGGATTTATCCCTGGGATGTAAGGGCGGTTCAATATTCACAAATCAATCTATGTGATATGTCACATCAATAAGAGAAAAATAAAAACCATATTATCATTTCAAAAGATGCAGAAAAAGCATTTGTTATAGTACAACATCCATTCATAAAAGCCCTCAACAAAGTAGGTTTAGAGGAAATATGCCTCAACATAATGAAGGCCTTATATGAAAAATCCACAGCTAAAATCATCCTTAGGGAAAAACTGAGTTTCTCCCCTAAGGTCAGGAATAAGACAAGGATGTCTACTCTCACCACTTTTATTCAACATAGTACTGCACATCCTAGCTACAGAAATTAGACAATGAAAAGAAATAAAAGGCATCCAAATTAGTAAAGAAAAAGTGAAACTTTCCTATTTGTAAATGACATAATACTATATATAGAAAACCCAAAAGACTCCACTAAAATCTACTAGAACTGATAAAGAATTAAGTAAAGTTGCAGAGTACAAAATCAATGTATAGAAATTGCTGCATTTCTATACACTAACAATGAGGCATCAGAAAGAGAAATTTAAAAAATCCCATTTACCACTGCACCAAAAATAATAAAACAACGAGGAGTAAAGTTAACCAAGGAGGTGAAAGACCTGTCCTCTGAAAACTTATAACACTGATGAAATAAAGTGAAGAAAACACAAAGATATGGAAACACATTCCCTGTTTATGGATTGGAAGAACCAATATTGTTAAAACGTCTATGCTACCCAAAGCAAACTACAGATGTTGTGTAATATCTATCAAAATACCAACAGCATTTTTCCTAGAACTGGAATAAACAATCTTAAAATTTGTATGGAGCCACAAAAGACCACGAATAGCTAAAGCAATTTTGAAAAAGAAAAAACCGGAGGTGTCATAATTCCAGACTGCAGATAATATTACAGAGCTGTAGTAATCAAAGCAGTGTCATACTCACACAAAAAGAGACACAAAGGTCAACAGAACAGAATAGAAAACCCAGAAGAAACTCACAATTATATGGTCAATTAATCCTTAACCAAGGAGGCAAGAATATGCAATGGAAAAAAGACAGTCTTTTCAAGAAATGGTATTGGGAAATCTGAACAGCTATATGCAAGAAAATGAAAATGGACCACTTTCTTACACCATACACAAAAACAGACTCAAAGTGCTTTAAGGACTTAAATGTGAGATCTGAAACCACAGAACTTCTAGAAAAGGACATAGGCAGTAATTTTTCTGATATCAACCATAACAACATCTTTCTAAAAATGTCTTCTGTTGGGGGCGCCTGGGTGGCTCAGTCGGTTAAGCGTCCGACTTTGGCTCAGGTCACAATCTCACAGTTTGTGAGTTTGAGCCCTGCATCGGGCTCTGTGCTGACAGCTCAGAGCCTGGAGCCTGCTTCACATTCTGTGTCTCCCTCTCTCTCTGCCCCTTCCCTGCTCATGCTGTGTCTCTCTCTGTCTCAAAAATAAATAAACATTAAAAAAATTAAAAAAAAATAAAAATGCCTTCTGAGGCAAGGGAAACAAAAGCAAAAATAAACAATTGGGGTGACATCAAAATAAGAAGCTTCTGCACAGTGAAGGAAATAGTCAACAAAAGTAAAAGACAACTTATTGAATGGGAGAAGATATTTGCAAATTACATATCCAATAAAGGGTTAGTATCCAAAATACACAAAGAACTTATCAAACTCAATACCCCAAAAACAAAGAATCCAATTAAAAATGGGAATCAGACATAGATATTTTTTCAAAGAAGACATACAGATGGCCAATAGACACATGAAAAGATGCTCAACATCAGTCATCATTAGGTAAGTGCAAATCAAAATCACAAGGAGATACCACCTCACACCTGTCAGAATGGCTAAAATCAACAACACAAGTAACACAAGGTTTTGTCGAGGATGTGGAGAAAAGAGAACCCCGGTGCACTGTTGATGGGAATGAAAACTGGTGCAGCCACTATGGAAGACAATATGAAGGTTCCTCAAAAAATTAAAACTAGAACTACCCTACAATCTAGTAATCACACTACTGGGTATTTACCCAAAGCACACTAAAAACACTAATTCAAAGGGGTATATGTACCCCTATGTTTATTGAAGCGTTATTTACAATAGCCAAACTATGGAAGCAGCTCAAGTGTCAGTCGATAGAGGATTGTGGTATAATATATACAATGGAATATTACTCAGTCATAAGAAAGAATGAAACCTTACCATTTGCAATGACATGGATAGAGCTAGAGAGTATAACGCTAAGCAAAATAAGCCAGTCAGAGAAAGAAAAATACCGTATGATTTCACATATGTGGAGTTTAAGAAATCAAAAAAAGGGAAAAAAAGAGACAATCCTAAAAACAGACTCTTAGCTATAGAGAACAATTGATTTTTACCAGAGTGGAAGAGGTTGGGGATGAGTGAAATAGGTGAAGGAGATTAAGAATACACCTATCTTGATAAGCACTGAGTAACATATGGAACTGTAGAATCACTATATTGCACACCTGAAACTAATATAACACTGTATGTTAAGTACACTGAAATTAAAAAATACACACACACACACACACACACACACACACACACACAAACACACACCTAGGAGTACTTGAGAAGTGACTTAACATTTTGAGCCTCAACTTTGTCAACTTTAAATTGGGTGAAGTAATACTTCTCAAATCAAACTTCTCAAGAGCTTGATAAAGATTAAATGGCATGATCAATGTACAGCAATTAAGTGGCATTTGTGGGGTTCCTGGGTGGCTCAGTTGGTTAAGTGCCTGACTCTTTGATTTTGGCTCAGGTCAGGATCCCAGGGATGTGGGATCAAGCCCTGTGCTGGGCTCCATGCTGGGTGTGGAGCCTGTTTGGGATTCTCTCTCTATCCCTCTGCCCCTCTCTCCTGCTCACGCTCTCTCTCTCTAAAATAAAATAAAGAGATTTAAAAATATATTTAAAAATAGCATTTGTGGTAGATTTTATATAAAAATGGCCTCAACTATCCCTTTCTTTGTATCCATATCCCATTGTAATGTGACTTTGTAGCTCTTTATATTAAGAGATGAAGTCTCTCTCTTCACCCCTTGATTCTGGGATGGTCTTGTGACTTGCCCTGGACAATGGAATGTAACATTAGTGTTCTGTACCTGGGCCTCAGAAGGCCCTCTTACTCTCTTGGAATGCTGCTGCTGCCATGTAAATAAGCTCAGGCTAGCTTACTATAGGACTACAAAAATGTGGCCTCATTACCTGGAACATCTGAGAGGACAGCCAGCCAACCCCCCTGAGAATAACCACTTAGCCAACTGAAAGTTAACCTTAGATATATCAGGAAAACAGCCAAAGCCAGAAATGCCCAGCTGAGCCCAACCTCTGTTGCAAACCCAAATTTTGAAATAAATAAAAAATTTTCACTTTAAGCCATTGGGGTGGTTTTTATGCAGGAAAGGCTAACTGATATAATACCTGCAACAGATTAAGAGCCTAATGATGATAGCTGCTGTTATTAATAATAATATTAACTGAGTACAAGATGGGAGACTTAGAGTCAAATGAAATTCACAGATGTATATTGTGTGGTCTAAACTGGTGGCTATACATTGTAAGCTTTTAAAATTCATGGTAATATTTTAAAATTGGGAGCCTTTACATCTTTACATAAAAAATTGGGTACTTTAGGTCTCCTTCCTTAGGCAACAACTGCAAGTTCTGAGTAGTTGCTGACCCTTGAGATGGGGCAAGTGTACCCTGGATGCTCCAGTTTTCACCATTTCCCATTGTTTCTAATACACAATTATTCACTCAACAAATATTAGTTCAGTTCCTAATATGTGCCAGACATTGTTCTAGGGTCTAAGGATACATGACAAACAAGAAAACAAGCGTGCTACTTAACCATGGAGTTCATATGTGTGTAAAAGTTCATATGTGTTAAAACACAAAGAAGTCCATACGTGCTATGGACTTGGCTGGAAGAGTGGAGGTTGTATAGTGGCTTGGAAATAGATCAGAGCTAAGTAAAAAATTTTTTAAATGTTTACTTATTTATTTTGAGAGACAGCATAAACAGGGGAGGGGCAGAGAGAGAGAGAGAGAGAGAGAGAGAATCGCAAGCAGGCTCTGTGCTGTCAATGCAGAACCCGACATGGGGCTCAATCTCACAAACCATGAGATCATGACCTGAGCCAAAATCAAGAGCTGGATGCTCAATTGACTGAGCCACCCAGACACCCCTAAGTCAAGTTTTTCATTATGCCAAAAAAAGCCAAAAATAAATAAATTTGTTCATTATTTCTACAAGCAAGATAGCTTAGAAAAGAAAGAATAATAACAAATCATTTGCTGAACCAGAGATGGTTTGTTGAGAAGGGTATTGTGGCCTCATCCAAACTTAAAGCAGCATTTCTCAACTGAGGCTACTGACATTTCAGACCATATAATTCTTTGTTTGCTAGGGGTGCAGTCTGTGAATTACATGATATTTAGCAATATCCCTGGCCTCTACTCACTACATGCCAGTAATACTCTAGACATTGCCAAATTTCCCCTAGTGGAGAAAATTGCCCCTGATAGAGAACCACTGACATAGAATGAATGAGTAATATGATGGACAAGAGCTGAAAAAGTAAAGGTCCATGTTTTCCATCTGCATTGGTTGGGATAAAGCTAGCTGCTATAACAAATAAACTCTCAAACTTAAATATCATGGAAATCATTTCTTGCTCACAGAACAGTTCAATATGGAATTCCTGGAGAGCAGACAGTATAAATGGCTTTCATGTTCATTTGCATCAATTCAGCAAATGAAGAAAGAATATAAAAAATAGCACATGGGGTGTTTTATGGGTAATGCCAGAGGTTGTGTATATCAATTCTGCTTATATTCTATTGGCTAAGATTCAGCCACATGGTTTCACGGGAAGCTGGAATAAGTTAGTTCTAGTTATGTGCTCAGAAAGAAGAAGAAAGAACTTTGGTAAACAGTTTTCGATTTTCCCCATCATTCTTACACTAGACTATATACGACACCATATAGAAAACACTTCTATAGGGGCACCTGGTGGCTCAGTCGGTTAAGCGTCCGACTTCGGCTCAGGTCATGATCTCGCGGTCTGTGAGTTCAAGCCCCGCGTCAGGCTCTGTGCTGACTGCTCAGAGCCTGGAGCCTGTTTCAGATTCTGTGTCTCCCTCTCTCTCTGACCCTCCCCCGTTCATGCTCTGTCTCTCTCTGTCTCAAAAAAATAAATAAACATTAAAAAAAATTAAAAAAAAGAAAAGAAAAAGAAAACACTTCTATAGAAATTATAAATAGAAATCAATAAACATTGAGTCTTTCACTGTATTCTTCATTTTAAGGAGATTTACTGACCTTCATATTAACAACACACTGCTAATCAAGGTTGTTGGTACAAGTCAGATGAGACCAATTTAAAGGACAAAATGAAACAAATAAGAGGCACAGCATAGGGAATATAGTCAATGATACAATAGTGTTGTATAATGACAGATGGTTAGTATAGTAAAACCTATAGAGATGTTGAATGACTATGTTGTACACTTGAAACTAATGTAATATTGTGTGTCAACTATACTCAAGTTAAAAAATTAAATTAAAAACAAATATATTCATATATACAAATCTCAGAACCAAGCATAAAGACTTCCTTTCTGAAAGCAACAGCATAAAATTAAAGAAGCTAGAAAGGCTATTGACTTATTTATGGAGGGGGATGATAGCATGTTATTGTTGGCCAAGAGGATAACAGTGAGATTTCTATATATTACCCTTGGATAAAACGCCTATGTGATGGTTGCATGACTACATACTTATTCTATGACATTTCTACATTAAAAAAAAAGGCTTCTTTTATCTAAGTCTTGCTGGGAAAAATTACTTTAATGTGAGTAAATTAAAATTCTAACAGCTTTCACAACACCTTTTGTCCCTTTCTCCAGGTCTCACAGGTGTAGGGCATGCAGAACTGAGAAGCATTCTGTGCAAAAAAAGTATATCAAATGGATGTGCAATTTGAGATGTGAGTACCTGTCCTTTTGCTGTGTTTGATATGGAATCTGTCCCATTTTTATAGCATCTCATTCTCATTACTGTCATTTATATTAAGTATAGAAATGATTTCTCACATGATGATGTTTCTCTTCCTCTCCTCATTCTGGGCTGTGGGGGGGGGGGGGTGGGTGGGAGCAATAAATATGCTTACTCATTTTCAAATCCCTTTAATTTTGTAATTCACCCATCTCACCAAACTGGAACTAGATTTTTTTAAACAGCTGCTGTGAAATCATTTTAATCTCTACAAAATGAGGCTCTGTGCTTTAAAAAAATCACCTTTTCCTGGTTGAGTTGAAGATCTGTTCTTCATGTTGTTTTAATGTTGATGTGCAATCATCCCCTCTAATTTTGTCACACAGTGTGCTCTACAGGAAGCCCCCATTGCAGGAGATTTATGTGATACCTGGTAAGGGATTTATCAGAAACTGGAAAATGTAAATGAGCAGTGGAATTGGTATTCTCTACCTTTACTTGTTTATTAGAATTTTCTTGAAAGATCTCTTGCTTCAAGTTTCCATATTACACAAGAAAAAAAAAGAATCAGGGGTTTCCTGGATTTTATGATTAAGAAAAATGTATACTGCACTAACTCTTTTTAAAAATCATCCCTTTCCACTCCTAAAGTAGTTTTATAAGTTCAAATACCCTGGATAACAAATTAGCAGAAGTTTTCTTTCTAGTTATACTGCAGGGGCTTCTCTCTGCTTTACTCACTTCTCAAGAATGGCTCAGAGAGAGTCTAACATGAAAAACTATGATGCAACATCTTGACTATAAAGCTGTAAAGGATAATGCTATCTACCTTTCACTAAGCTCCTACTATAATACACACTTTAGTAGGAACATTATATCTATGGTAATTCTTAGAACAGCCCTCTGAATTTGTTGCTATTATGTGTATTTTAGAGGAGGAAATGGAGGTTCAGTGAAATTAAGAAACTTGGCCAGAATCACACAGTGGTCATTTGGTGGCATAAATCTAGGTTGATCGCCTGCTAAGACCTATGCATTTTTCAGTTGTCCACTCATGAAGAAGCTCCTATCTTTCTTCATTTAAGGATATTTGGAAGTAAGCCATTGAGTAAACCTTGTGATGTTAATGGATAGTGCTGAAAATGATGGTGCTTCCAACAGCAGGCTTTTGCTTAAGCAAGGGTTATCTCTAGAGGCTATTGTTGCTCTTTAGGTATTCTACAATGTTATCATTCAAAAATAGCCACCTCCCTGTTTGAATGTCTCTCTGTCTGAAGGAGTAGGGGTCAATTCCCATCCTAGGTTGACATTTTGCAGAATGCTATGAGGAGCTCTTCTACTCAATGCTTTCACCTTAGCTTGCCACTTTTTTTGTTTAAAAAAGGCTCTGAATATTAGTCACTTTATTAGTTGATTGATATCTCATTTTTATCTATCTAATGTTTATTAACACTGGACTAAAAGTTAATACCTGATAATGCACATTCAAAAATGAAACTTTACTTTCTTACTAGCATGTTTAATTCATACAACCAGGGATACTTTATGTTGATTCTGCTATCAACATAATCCTTGTCTATTTCTTTACATTCAAGTCCACCATGGAAATACACCCTCATAATATCAACAACAGACATAATTTGTAAAGAAAAAAATTATTCAGGAGCAGCAAACAATAGTTTCTCTTGTGGGAACAATTTCTTCTTTCCCCTAAATCTTGAGTGAGCTGTAGTCAAGCAAATTTCAATTAATTACTATGCAGAAGAGTTAACATAGCAGGCCTATGACTACCATACTTTAAAAGGCTTGCTTGCAAGGTTGGTCCTTGGCTGGCAATGGAGAACTTGGATTATGGGAGTGTTCCTATCACCCTAACTAATAAGAGTGCCTAGATGTGCATAAACTTTATGCAGAATACCTGCTTTCCTTCTGGGAGTCTGATATTTTGGTATGTCCTGGACATAGGGTGCTGATATGACATTTCTCCAATAAAAACCATGGGTACTGAGTCTCTAATGAGCTTCCTTGGTAAACAACATTTATATTAACCTGTTTTTAAGCTCATGGAGTCTGTTTTCAAATATGTCCAGCCTACTGATGGTTCCATTGAGGGAATTTTTCACTGATGTTGGTTTATCTTTGGTGGGATTTTCCTGGGCCTTCCTCAGTGGTAGGCAAACTCTGGTTGGTACTGGTGTAGGATCCCAGGCCCAAGATCGTTTTCTGCCATACTCCAGGGGGAACAGATTTTTTTTCCATATTTTCCCCAAGTTGTAAGGTTTTGAGGGCAGAGACTGTGCCTAGCTAGTCTTTGCATTTCACATTGCTTAACACACAGCAAGATCTCAGTAAGTGACTGTTGGATAATGAGTAGTTTTATCAGCTACCTATCATGTTTCTAGAATAATGTCAAGAAGAAAAACAGAGGATAATCTGAAGAAAAATAGTCCTATGATCTTAAGGAATGTGTCCTATTGATAGACAAATTAAATTAAGAGTACATTAAACATTAAGACCAATTAATTCAGTTTGCCTTGCAAAGTAAAATTTTCTCAATATGTTAGTTCATTGTTAGTGTGGTACTTTGACAAAATATCAGCTGATTATTTCTCCAAGAAGTATAATAGTTACTGATCTTTAAAATTGTACCTGGAACAGTGGACAATAATATTTTATATATTACAAAGAGTTTTAGCTAGAATTGAGAGTTTTTAAAATTAGGAATACATCATATTATTGGCTCATTTTCTCAACTACTGTTTCACATCCTCCAAAGGTTTTTTAAGTGCACAAATTCATTTCGCCAAAAGGAATATATATCTCCTTTTAAAGGAGCATATTTTAACCAAATTAATTCCATAAATAGCAGGGCAATTTATAATGCTTCTTTTTATAGATAACATTTTTTCTACCACATAAAATGATTTGCATTTCCAATCTCCTCAGTTATCTTTGGCTTTGTAACAAACGACTCCAAAACTTAGTGGCTTAAAACAACAACAACAATCTATTATTTTTTTTAAATTTTTTTTTCAACATTTTTATTTATTTTTGGGACAGAGAGAGACAGAGCATGAACGGGGGAGGGGCAGAAAGAGAGGCAGACACAGAATCGGAAACAGGCTCCAGGCTCCGAGCCATCAGCCCAGAGCCTGAGGCAGGGCTCGAACTCCTGGACTGCGAGATCGTGACCTGGCTGAAGTCGGACGCTCAACCGACTGCGCCACCCAGGTGGCCCAACAATCTATTATTTATGAAGGTTTTGTGTGTTGATTGGGCAGTTCTTTTGCTCTGTGTAGTGTTATCTGAGCTCGGTCATGTGATTGCATTCAGCTGGTACCTGATCTGATCTACAAGGGCCCTGAAGGCTTCTCTCTCATATCTGGGGCTTGCTGCTGATCATCGCCTGTGGTACTTCAGTTTTACCCCATGTGATCTCTCTCTCCACATGGCAGCTTATTCTGTAGGGCCTTGCCACACGTCTTCTATCTCCACCAGGGCAACTAGGTTCTGATGAAACAAAAGTATAAGCTGCCCCCTGGCACAGTAGCACTTTTGCTATATTCTATTGGTCAAAGAAAGTCATTGACCAGCCTATATTCAAAAAACAACAAAACAAAACAAAACAAAACAAAACAAAACGGAAAGCCTGTCCCTTGATCTTTATGAGAGGAACAGCATGTAATTACAGGGAGAGGAGAAATTTTCACAAATGTCTTTAGAGAACATCTACCATAATTCACTCTTTAGCCACAACAATTCACATCCCTTCTTCATGAAAAATACATTGAACATCCTCAAAAATGCCATACCATTGTAGTATTAGCTCAAAGTCCAGCATCTTATCATCTAAAAAAAGTTTAAATATGGACCCTCATGTGTTTTGTGTGTGTGTGTGTGTGTGTGTACATGCAGATGCTTCAGTATAGTTCCTCTCAAATAAGAAAACTGCAAATTAAAAATATAATTTATTTGTCCCCCGTATACTCACTACACAAAAGTGAGACAAGGATAGGAAAAATCACAATATATACCTCTATCCAAAACATAGGAGATGAAAGGTACAGCAGTCACTGGCCCATAGTAATTCATTCTGAAATCCACCCAGCCACATGATGTCAAGGTCCCCTACTCTGGGAAACCTGTAGTTTTTATACTTAATCAAATATTAATGTATTCCATTACAATAAAGCCTACAATTTTTTGCTTAATGGGCTTTCTCTACACTGGACTGTGGTTAAAGTATTATACGACAATGCCAGTATGGTTTTTAAAAGCCCCTTTGTCTAGCTGATAAAAAGATTTTTGAGACACTTGATTAAATGGTTAAGCCTCACTTTTGATTTGATCTTGACCTTGAGGCTATAGACTATTGGTAGCATTCTGATATTCATATTCTCCCTGTGTCCATTTTGAACTGTTTTCTCACTGTTTGGCAGCTCATCTACCATTTGAGAAGACTGTCTTGAGCACTCTATATTACCTTTAAATTCTTATTAAAAACTTCAACAGTTTTTTCTTTAGCTTATCTTTTTCTCACAATATATTATACAGAGCTTAGAGAAGCCAATTGTCATCATTGACATTCTTCCTGGAAATTTAGCCAAATAACACAAGTTCATTAGGTTTCATCCTATCTTCCAAGGTACTGCAGGCAAGTATCTTGCCAATATTCTGCCAGTGAATAGCCAATTCCCTATTTTCCAGCCTCCAGTAGCAAATTCCTCACTGCTTTTCCACCCTTTACCTTCTGCCAAGTCTCAAAGCCAATGTAACATGTCAGAATTATCTTTCCTTTTTTTTTCTCTGATATTTATTGATAGGTAACAAACCACCCCAAACTTAATGGATTAAAATAATAACAATTTTTTATGTATTATGATTGTGTGGATTCAATGGTTCCACATTATGGAACATAAATATTATAAAATAGTGGGATCATACATGTGGTTGCATTGGCTGGGCTTGAAGGTACAAGATGGACTTGCACTTCTGAGGTCTCAATGCTGACTGTTATTTGGGGGTTACAATTCTACTCAGTGTGTCCTCTCTCCATATGGCAGCACATCCTCCTCATTCTGTAGGGTCTTTCCTAATGTTTTGTCTCTCCATCAGGACAGCTTGGACTTCCTTACAGAATGACAGCTGGATTCCAAGAAAGCAAAGGTGAAAGCCATTTTTAAAGGGCTAAGCCTGGAACTGGGAAATTCACCAGTCACTCTACATTTAAGGGAAGGAAAATAGATTCTACGTCTTAATGGGAGGAATAAGAAGAGTATCTACATATAGGTTGGGAAGACATTGCTGGCAACCATGTTTGGAGACTGTCTACACAAATTCTTTAGCATGTAGCCAACAAGGAAAGATTTAAGATTTCAAGTTTTAAGTTCAACTTTACAAAACCTGTAAACATATAATGTATTGCTTCTAAGTAGAAGCAAATATATATATTTATTTATATATTTATAATATTAAAATATAAAATATAATATATAATTATATATAGTATTATATATAATAACATATATAATAGAATAATATACAATATATTATACTATATAAAATATAATATATATTTATATATATAAATGCCTTTAGGTAAATCTTATAATATGCTTAAAATTATTCTTTCAGATGGAGATTTTATTTTATTTTATTTTATTTATTTATTTTATTTTTGAGACAGAGAGAGACAGTGCATGAACAGGGGAGGGGCAGAGAGAGAGACACAGAATCGGAAGCAGGCTCCAGGCTCTGGGCCATCAGCCCAGAGCCCGACACGGGGCTCGAACTCAGGGACTGCGAGATCGTGACCTGAGCTGAAGTCGGATGCTTAACCGACTGAGCCACCCAGGCGCCCCAGAGATGGAGATTTTAAATACACAAAGCAGGAAGACATGAAAGTTTCACTTTGACCTTGGACTTCAGTCAATTTCTTGTTTTCAACTTGTGCTTTGACTGTGGACTTTGGAAAGCTAAATAATCTCTTGCCTTCTTTAACATCATTTGAAGGATTATAAATTGTCATTACATATACTTAGTGTAATAGTAACAGTAATATAAATAATAACAGTACAATAAGATAGATCATCAGGATTTATTGTTAATTTTTGATATTCACTTACATATAAGCATTCTAGGTATAACATGGAGTTAAAATCTCCTTGTGTACTTTAATTGTTGAAATTCTAACAGTCAATTGTAGCATAAATATGTATTTATTATTGTGGGAGTAAAATGCTATAATAACTAAGGATAATGGTGAAAGCCATTAATTTTTATGTATAAGACAGTTATTAAGACCTTTCAAATGGTTAAATTAATAATGAAATGATGGACAGTTTTTGTATATAGTATGAAAGTGCATGAGGAAAATAACTTAGAAATAACTTTTTTCTTTTTGACTAATAACTTTTTATATAATTTGAATAATAAAAGACTGAAGAATACATATTCAATTACATATTAACTCTAAATCTGTGGAATTGTTTGGTATATGAACAATTATAACATCAAATAAAATAACCTTTTAAGAATTTTCTTTCTTTCTTTCTTTCTTTTTTTTTTTGATTTTTTTTTATATATGAAATTTATTGACAAATTGGTTTCCATACAACACCCAGTGCTCATCCCAAAAGGTGCCCTCCTCAATACCCATCACCCACCCTCCCCTCCCTCCCACCCCTCATCAACCCTCAGTTTGTTCTCAGTTTTTAACAGTCTCTTATGCTTTGGCTCTCTCCCACTCTAACCTCTTTTTTTTTTTTTCCTTCCCCTCCCCCATGGATTCCTGTTAAATTTCTCAGGATCCACATAAGAGTGAAACCATATGGTATCTGTCTTTCTCTGTATGGCTTATTTCACTTAGCATCACACTCTCCAGTTCCATCCACGTTGCTACAAAAGGCCATATTTCATTTTTTCTCATTGCCACGTAGTATTCCATTGTGTATATAAACCACATTTTCTTTATCCATTCATCAGTTGATGGACATTTAGGCTCTTTCCATAATTTGGCTATTGTTGAGAGTGCTGCTATGAACATTGGGGTACAAGTGGCCCTATGCATCAGTACTCCTGTATCCCTTGGGTAAATTCCTAGCAGTGCTATTGCTGGGTCATAGGGTAGGTCTATTTTTAATTTTCTGAGGAACCTCCACACTGCTTTCCAGAGTGGCTGCACCACTTTGCATTCCCACCAACAGTGCAAGAGGGTTCCCGTTTCTCCACATCCTCTCCAGCATCTATAGTCTCCTGATTTGTTCATTTTGGCCACTCTGACTGGCATGAGGTGATACCTGAGTGTGGTTTTGATTTGTATTTCCCTGATAAGGAGCGACGCTGAACATCTTTTCATGTGCCTGTTGGCCATCCGGATGTCTTCTTTAGAGAAGTGTCTCTTCATGTTTTCTGCCCATTTCTTCACTGGGTTATTTGTTTTTCAGGTGTGGAGTTTGGTAAGCTCTTTATAGATTTTAGATACTAGCCCTTTGTCCGATATGTCATTTGCAAATATCTTTTCCCATTCCGTTGGTTGCCTTTTAGTTTTGTTGGTTGTTTCCTTTGCTGTGCAGAAGCTTTTTATCTTCATAAGGTCCCAGTAATTCACTTTTGCTTTGAATTCCCTTGCCTTTGGGGATGTGTCACGTAAGAAATGGCTACGGCTGAGGTCAGAGAGGTCTTTTCCTGCTTTCTCCTCTAAGGTTTTGATGGTTTCCTGTCTCACATTTAGGTCCTTGATCCATTTTGAGTTTATTTTTGTGAATGGTGTGAGAAAGTGGTCTAGTTTCAACTAGGAAGTCATCCATTTCCTTTAGATTTTCAGTTTTGTTGCCATGGGCTTCCATATCACCTCTTATAATTTCTTCAGTATTTTCCATTTTTGTTGCTATAATATCCGTTACATTCCCAAATCTGGCCTTCAAAATCTCCTTTGGGGAATTTATTAAGGACTTCTCAGTGTCCAATAAATAATTGTTTTTGTAAGTGTTATATCACAAAATAAATGAATGTGGACTTAAGTTTCTTATATTATTCTAATGTTGTGCCTTTACTTTTTGCCAATTTAATTTGTCAAAATTCTGGAAGAATATTTAATCCTTTTATCATTATTGTGCTCTTTTTATAAAGAACTTGTATTTCTGAGAGATTTTGTTGCCTGTATCTGGCTTCTGTGATATTTGGTGCATATTCTCTCATGAAGCAAAGCTGGTATTGTTATAAAATATCCTTTGTTTTCAAAGTTTAATTCTTTTTTTTTCCTGTAAAGTATTTAAAGTTGTTTATTAGTATTTAATTCTTTGTGTGACATAAGGATGTATGTCATATTTTGTAATCAAAGATGGAAAGATATGATTCATGTCAGAGCTAAAGATGTTTTAAATTTTCTCTTTCTCAAGGCCTCATCACAATTAGAAGTTTATAAATTATCTGTGTACAATTTGTTACACTCAGTGTAACGCAAAGTAGATGAGCTCATCTTCTTTCTCAGCACTTATTATAAAACATATGAAGACAATGCAGCTGAACTAATATTTAACAGATATCTACAGTATTTGCCTGTTTTTGTTTTCTCTTTTTTCTTTTTACCTTTGAACTACCTTCACCTATTTCTCTAGCCTCCCACCTCCTGCTTTTGGCAGCCAACAGTCTGTTCTCTGTATCTTAAAGCTTTCTTTATTTTAGATTCCACACATATGAAAGATCATACAGTTTTTGTCTTTCTCTGACTTCTATCACTTAGCATACTGCTCTTGAAGTCTATCCACATTATCACAAATGGCAATATTTCATTCTTTTTATGGATGAAAAATATTCATATATATGTAAATGGAATATTATACACACACATACATGTATGTCAAGGGGCACTTAGGTTGTTTTCATATATTCTCTATTATAAATAATGCTGCAATGAACATAGGGGTGCATATATCGTTTTGAGTTAGTGTTTTTGTTTTTTCTTTGGATGAATACCCAAAAGTGGAATTGCTAGGTCATATGGGAATTCTATTTTTAATGTTTTGTGGAACCTCCATACTGTTTTCCATAGTGACTATACCAATTTACATTGCAACCTTCAGTGCACATAAGTTCTCTTTTCTCCAAATCCTTGTCAACACTTGTTATTTTTTTGTTTTTGTTAATAGTGATTCTAACAGGTGTGAAGTGATATCTCATCATGGCTTTGATTTGCATTTCCTTGATGATGAGTGATGTTGAGCATCTTTTCATGTATCTGTTGGTCATCTGTATGTCTTCTTTGGGAGAATGTCTATCCATTTCAGCCCATTCTTTAGTCAGATTATTTGATCTTTTGCTATTGAGTTGTATGAGTTCTTTACATATTTTAGATATTAGTGCCTTATCAGATTTATGATTTGCAAGTATTTTGTTGCATTTAGTAGGTTGCCTTTTTATTTTGTTGATGGTTTCCTTTGTTGTGCAGAAACTTATTAGTATGATATAGTCTTGCTTATTTTTGTCTTTGTATCTTTTGCTTTTGGTGTCAGATTTAAAAAATCATCACCAAGGAGATTACCACTAGTAAAGTCACAGGATACAAAATCAATATACAAAAATTTGTTGTATTTCTGTACACTAATAATGAACTATTAGAGAAATAAAGAAAACAATTCCATTTACAATTGTATCAAAAAGAATAAAATACCTATGAATAAATTTAACCAAGGAGGTGAAAGACCTGTATGCTGAAAACTACAGGACATTAATGAAATTGTTGAAGACACAAGTAAATGGAAAGATATTCTCCCCTCATGAATTCGAGGAGTCAATACTGCTCAAATGTCCGTACTACCCAAATCAATCTAGAGATTCAATGCAATACCTATCAAAATCCCAACGGCATTTTTCAAAGAAATAGAACAAATAATCGTAAAATTGGTATGGAACCACAGAAGATGCCAAATAGCCAAATCAGTCTTGAAGAACAAAACTGCAGGCATCATGCTCCCTAATTAAAACAGTATGGTACTGGCATAAATAGAAAAACACAGAGATAAGTGGAACAGAATAGATAGCCTAGAACTAAATGCATGCACATATGGTCAATTAATTTATGACAAAAGAGTCAAGAATATACAGTGGGTGAAGAGCAGTCAGTCACTTCAACAAATGGTGTTGGAAAAACCGGACAGGCACATGCAAAAGCAGGAAACTTAACCATTATCTTAGACCACACACAAAAAATGAACTCAAAATGGATTAAAGAATGTATACCTGAAACCATAAAACTCCTAGAACATAGGTAGTAAGCTCCTTGATACTAAATTTTTAATGATAAAATTATAATTTTATAATTGTAATAATTAACATCTATCCCAGAAGGTAATTCTATGACGATGATATTCAGCTTTAGGTGAATGTTTATTTTAGAATTTGGCATTTGCCATTTTGTAAGATGTATATTTAGGGCATCTCTAGCAAAAGACTAATCATGAAGGTATGGTGAGTTTTTCAGCACAGAATGTAGTCACCAAAGCAGAAAGTGATAAATCAAGGATCCAATCATTGAAAATGAAAATGTAAATCAGAGTGAGCTACTGGAAAAGCTACTACATGTACATACTACACAATGTTGAACACCTGCCAAGAAGTTCCTTAATCAACCTTCCCACAGGCCCAAGTAGATGCAGAGATCAAACAGAATACACAAAGTATTTGGGGGACTGTATCAATTATCTATAGCTGCATAACAAGCCATCCAAAACACAATGGCTTAAAACAACAATCATCTGATTGACTTAACTCAAGATTCTGTGGGCCAGCAAGTTAGCTTGGGTCAGCCAGGTGACTCTGATTCTAAAGATTGTCTGGTTGTTATCTGTATGGTCTCTCATCCTCTAGCAGTCTACCTGATTCTTGCTCACATGTTAGCTAGCTGGATTCTAGTTGGTGAACTAAATTCTTTTTCTTGATGGTAGGAGATACCAATTCATATTGTAAAGGGACTTAATACAAGGAGGGGTGAAGAATTTTGGCCATTTTTGTAATCAATCTACAACAGGTTCATTGGCTACAAATGTGAGGACTGGAGGGATCTGGAGACAAGGATGGCCAGGTAGTTCTTTATAAGACATCAGCATTTAAATAGATTGTTTCCCAAAGTAGCTGAAATGTTTTAATGAAATCTGTTCATTTTGAGTGGAAAATTACTTCAAAATCATCCTTTAGTTAATGTCTTCAATTGTGAAAATATCTTATTCATGCTTTTGAGGCTCCTCTCATAATTAGTTTATTGGAACATCACAAGTGCTCTGCTGAGAATGTGTTGTTATACTTATTTTCCCTTTGAGGAAATAGAACACAGAATAGTGGTCCTCAAAGTTTGCATTAGAATCATTTTCACAGGCTGTTAACAATAGAAGTTTCTGGTGTACACCCTAGACCTGTTCTATTAGTTGACATTTTGTGTTGCAAGCAACAGAAACTGTGTGATATAAGCAAATATCAGATGCATTGGTAAGTCAATAGTAGCTCACAGAGCCAGGAGGAAAGAAGAATAAGGTATAGAAAATGGGCATTGCCAAGGGAGGCTAAGGAGGTATCTGATGAGGGCACCACTGGGGCCATTGCCAAATACTGTACTCAGGAGTCTACACCACTGCCCCTGGAAATTTTACACACTGGGTACCACCACTGACCCCTCCCTCTTACAACAGCTCCTCTGGAGATAGCACTGCCACCACTACCAGCCAATGCCACAAGATTTAGTTTTTTATTAACCCAGCTTCATTGTGTTACTTGCTCCAGATTCAACATCTCAAGCAAGAGCATGTGATGGTTGGGAAAACTACCTTCAAAAGAGGCTTGGAAAATGAGTATCTCCTTTTCTCAGCTTCAATTCTAGAAGGTGAGCTCTGTTCCTTCCCAAATTTGTGGGTTAGGGAATTCTTCAAACATAGAAAGGTGGTCTAAATTCTAGAGAGTAAAGAAAAAAGATTAATGTCCATTCTATCTTGTGGATACAAAATTTTGGTTGGAAGATATAGCACACATTATTGTGCTTCATTCTTATCCGCTCAGCTCTCACCTTCACATATCATCAAAAGCTGCTTTACTTCAATATTCATTACTCTACCCAAGTACTGCTTGTCTGCCCAATGGCAAGCCAGAGTGCCTATAGTTTATGGCCCCAGCAGTAGTCATTCCACAAAGAATGGGCAAGGAGTTAGTAGATTAATACTCCAACTAACTCACACCTCAGCTGAGATAATTCTGAGGCATATTCTTATATTAGCCCCCAGAGTCCCTTAGGAGGATGCAGATACAGTTTCCCACAGTGATGGATGTTGTGGTAACACACTACATATAGGATTTCTTCCTTTTGCTGTCTCACTTGCTGGCTTCTTTACCAAAGTTTCCTTCTATCATGCTCCAATCACACCAGTTGCACTTACAATTTGGTCTTAGGGTCAGTTTCTGGGGAAACTCAAACTAAAATATGGATACATTGGTATTTGAAAGTTTTAAAAAGTGATTTATATGATCCAAAATGTGTTCTGAAACCAAAACTTTGAGAACCAATTAACCTGACAGATGGAAAGGTTTACCTAACTTTCCATTAATGGTCAGCATTCTATATCAAATCTTAAAACCAACTTTCTTCCTTTTTAGTTCTTTGGCCAGTTCTCTCATCACTAAATTATATTCATGGCAAAAAAAGTAGAATTTTATTTCCAGATGACTTTATGTGAGGAGGGATTTATGAGGCAACCAACATAATCATGCCCATATTTCAAGAAATAGATAATGTCACTTTTGACTTATTCTTTTTAAAAATATAATAACAATCGTTCCTCTTTGTTTCTTTTTTTTAATGTTTCTGCCTTTGCAAATTCTTTGCATAGAATTAACCTCCAATATTATTGTTTTGATTGACAATTTTATTTCCATTTTAGAAAATCTGAAAGAGACAAATATAAAATGAAATACTCATCAAAGAATGAACCTTTATTTAAAAAAAAGAATACTTGCTTTGTGATGTTTATAAAGAGAAATGTACTTGTTATTGTTGTACCCTAATGTTAGCAGCTTGTCTTTACAAATGGTATTGTACAACAATATTTTTGAAGGGGGAAACAAAGGCAGAATGAAATACACAATGGTGGCCCACAATGATTTATGAGTAATATTATAAGAGGAAAAAAACCCTATATATTAAATAAAATTGAGATGGAGCCAGAGATAAATAATTAGAAACCAAATGTGAGAAGAAATAAGTAGGATATATCCTGAGAGTATGGACAGAATATGTTTAGGGTTGTTCTTTTCACACATCAATTAAATAGGGAAAGTAAACTAAAATCTTCAGTAGGAATGAATGACTCAGTTGTTTGGCTTAGTTGTTTCTATTAGATTATATTTTTCTTAAGCTATTTTAACCAACTTCCCAGGGATTTTCATCCATTTGAACCATGTCCTCATTTGCTTATACCAAAGGTTTTCTCAAATGTTCCAGTATGGCACTGGGGCATACATTTCTAATCTTTTATGGGATTGTAACTAGTGTCAGGACCTACCAGTAAATTTGAGCTTGGCCTAGAGTCATACAATTTCTCAGAACTTTGGTGTTTGCCTTTTAAATGACCATATACATAATAGTTTCCATTTTGCAAAGATATTGTATGAACCAAATGAGATAATATCTGTTCAAATACTTCATAAAATACCATACACATATTATCATTTATTGTTTTATTATTATTAGCAGTCTTCCTTGGTTGATGTATCAAGTACATGTTTACAGCATGGACTATGGGATCTGAAAGGCCTGGAAAAACCTTGATTCTTCCGAGTACTAGCTGTGTTGTCTTGGAAAAATTAAACGTCTCTTAGCCTAGGCTTTCTTATCTGGAAAATGGAGATAATAATGCTTTTCTTTGAACATAGGAAGTGCTCAAATAGAAGAGCAGATCAGTGATGATGATGATGATGACGATGATGGTGATGATTTTCCATAACTTAGGGGCTTTTTATGTATTTTTCTACTCTCATTCCCCACTATTTCTTGGATCATTTTTCATAAGTAGTCATATTCAAAGTCAGATAACAATATTCAGGGCCAAAGTATGCACTTAAAGACCTATAGACTATTAGCTTAATATGTTAGCACTGGACATCAGTTTGTACTTCTGCAAGGTTATAAAAAATGGTGGTATCCTCATCTCAGAGTTCCTTATAGTTCATCATTATCAAAAGTATCAGTAAGCTACAGCCATAACAGTGCTGCATAACAAACTGCCCCCAAATTCAGAGATCTACAGTCATTGGTATGTGTGGTGGTTGGGGGTGCTCTCTTCCAAAAATCTCTCATCCACTCTGGACCAGTGGGATAGTTGGTGGCATGTACTTCTTATAGCACTGATAGAGGTGAATTATGTGAGTAGAAATATGTGTGATTTATTAAGGTCTAATCTCAGACCTGGCACTTCATCATGTCTGCGCCATTACATTGACCAAAGCAAGTCACATGGCTGAGTCCAAAGTCAAGTGGGAAAAGGAAATATAAACTCTTTCTTTAGGGGTGCCTTGTGTGGCTCAGTTGGTTGGGCAACCAACTATTGATTTCAGCTCAGGTCATGATCTCACAGTTTGTGAGTTTGAGATCCACACTGGACTCTGCACTAATAGTGCAGAGCCTGCTTGGGATTGTCTCTCTTCCTCTATTTATGCCCCCCTCCTTTCTCTCTATCTCTCAAAGTAAATAAATAAACATTAAAAAAATTGTTCCTTTAGTGAGAGGGATAGCAATATCACATGGCAAAGGAACTGAATGCAGTGAAAAGTAAAGAATCAGGGCAATAATGGCAATCAATAATAGTTATAAAAGACTAAACTAAAGTCCTTGAGAAGAGTTCAAGCCTTGTTCATCAATGAATTGGTGTTTCTCAGCATTATACTAGAGCTGAGAATATGCAGCCTAGAAGAAAGACCCTTCACCCCATATAAATGAGTTCAATGAAGAGCTATAGAAGATTGTAATTAAAGCCCATATAGGTCTTTGTAGTGAAAGAAGTGGTAGGCACATATAATAGGTACCAAATACCTATTCATGCTACTAGGTTTTGAGAAAATAGTTTTGTATAAATCAAGCAAGCAGGAATACCTATGCAATGAGGGGTAAGAGTGGTAAAAAGCTATCATTTTTTTACTTCTTTAGAAAGGACTTGAAATTCTTTCCTATTTATGGGAAATCCCTACATAAGAGGACTACCACTGAGTTTTCCTACCACTACAGAAGCCAAAAATGCTAAACACTTTTCTAACCTCCTTGGCTGGCAGAGTGTGGCCACACGATTCCAAATCATTTGTACCCTCTCCAGATTCTGAAACTAATGGACAATGAAGCACGGCCAATAGGTAACTCATTCATGTGCAGACAAAGCTACGTCTACTTTCTATGGGTAGCTGTAGTCATAGCTCCAAGCAGTAGTGTAGTGTCCAGAATTGGTGATTTTGGCTATGCAATCCATTGTGCCTGAGTCCTGTGACAGTAATAACTATATCTTCACGGGGCCAATTCTGAAATTTTATTTTGGACATTGATCTTGACTCCAAACTGGGTTCTCCAGCTCTCATGGAAAATTGCAATATCCTTTAAATACATTGCTTTGCTGTCTCAATTAGTCAATTTTTTTTCTTGCAGCTAAGACTGACATATCAGAGGGCTAGAGTAGAAATTGATAGAAAAGTTGAGTCAGTGAAAAGGTAAAGTGAGATCAATAAATGAAAGAAAGATGAGATGGTAACACCGCAGGCAAGTAATGATTGAGCTGGAAGAACCCTAAGAAACCAATGGGAGAGGAGTTGCAAGTGTTTAGCTTCTACCACAAACCATAACTTGTATCAGTTTGGCAGCCTTGGCTGAGCTTTGAATTACTAGGTAATTTTTAAAAATCCCAATGCCATCACATCCCAGATAACTTAGATCAAAATCTCATATAACAGTATTTTTTAAAGCTCTCCACATGACTAAATGTACAGCCAATGTGCATCCAAGGCTGATATAGGATTAGAGGAAGCTAGAACCATAGGTGGAGAATAAAACAGGTGCTCCTGTATGGAATGAGGAATGAAAAGGAGGAGGCATAACTGGTAATGACACAGGATGAACACACTGATTGGACGCATTGAATCATATATGGTGTCTAATACAAATTGCTGACCTCATCATGTCCCATCATTTTTAATTCTACAGTGTATATCCAAACCGCTCTTTTCTTCAAATCCACCTTCTGCCCTCTGGTCCCCCCTCTCTCTCTCTCTTATCATCTCTCATGTGGCCTATTGCTACCACCGTCCAGTTGGCTTTCCTGCCTCCAATCATCTTTAACTCCTATCCATCTAATACAATACTACCAGACTATAATAATCTTTATAAAAGGCAAATCTGATTGTGTATTATACAGGGTAACCCAGTACAAGAGATTCCCCAAATACTGCCAGATAAAACCCAAACTTTTTAGTATGGTTTAAGAATCTTTATGCTTTGTCGCTACTTAAGTTCCCAGCCTCATCTTCTGCCTCATCCTTGATCTCCAGCCATCCAAGCACTCACTTGTTCCTAAATATATCATCATGTTTCACATATTCATGCCTCTTTGTTGATATACTTATTACTTCATTGAATTGGGTGTGAATGTAAGATTATCTTTTATGCATTTGTGGTTTACTATTTAGATTTTTTTAACGTTTATTTATTTTTGAGAGAGAGAGAGAGACAGAGTAAGAGTGGTGGAAGGTCAGAGAGAGAGGGAGACACAGAAACCAAAGCAGGCTCCAGGCTCTGAGCCATCAGCACAGAGCCCGACACAGGGCTCAAGCCCACAAGCCATGAAAACATGACATGAGCTGAAGTCGGACACTTAACCAACTGAGCCACCCAGGTGCCCCACTATTTACATATTTTGATCCATGTAACAGCATTCACTGAAAAGTTAGAAGTTTCTAGAATGCATAAACTCTGCTTTCTGATCTATAAAAATATTTTCTGATGAGTCTGATGTGTTTAACAGTGATGAATTTGATGATGAAGGAAAATGGTACAATAGATGTTACGTGTTTTAAAAAAGGTCAGAAATAAACGTTAAAAAAAAAAAATTAAAATGGGGCGCCTGGGTGGCGCAGTCGGTTAAGCGTCCGACTTCAGCTCAGGTCACGATCTCGCGGTCCGGGAGTTCGAGCCCCGCGTCGGGCTCTGGGCTGATGGCTCGGAGCCTGGAGCCTGTTTCCGATTCTGTGTCTCCCTCTCTCTCTGACCCTCCCCCGTTCATGCTCTGTCTCTCTCTGTCCCAAAAATAAATAAACGTTAAAAAAAAAAAAAAAAGGTCAGGATGAGGGGAAATTGACTAATTTTTCATGTCCCAGGGAAAGTGTGAATGAACCTTTAAGGAATAGAGAAAATGAAATAATTTTTGAAGTTGTAATAATTACATTATTCACTTATTGCCATAAAATGCCAGAATGGGTGATCTTTTATGTCTTCTGAAATAGATTATTTCACCAATGTGATTATTCCACCCATGTTTTTTTCCACTACTAAAATGATGTTCTAGCTCAATGTTTTATTTATGTTAAATATGAAAACATCATGTTTAAATAGCTTTGACCAGCAGGCAAGAGGGTTCATATATAATAAATATCTGATTTGGAGTGATATTTTCCAGTTTAAAAGAAATTCAGAGTTTTATTTCTTATAAATCATGAAAGATCCTAGATTCAGCAATGTTGCCTCATTTCAAAATGTTTGTCTTCACCTATGCACTCAGTCTTCACTATCATTTCCATTTGGTTTCAAAGGAAATTTTTAAGTGCCTATATATGCTAATATTAATTTATGTATTAGAGTAATTAAAATAATCTCTATATGTATGGAATGGGAAAGTGTCATTCTTAACTATTAAAAGTATCTAATTTTTAATATTTAATCCCCAGATTTGTATGCAGTTTACTTGCTTAGAACTCTAAGCGCATGTAGGATACAATGACACATGGGGACCATAAAGTGTAGGGCCACAACTGATCTCTGGTTTGCCAGCTCTATTGTCTATGCCCTAAGTGTCTTGTAATTCCATACTTATAACGTTTTTATTTTATTTTATTTTATTTATTTTGTTTTTCAATATATGAAGTTTATTGTCAAATTGGTTACCATCCAACACCCAGTGCTCATTCCATAAGGTGCCCTCCTCAATACCCATCATCCACCCTCCCCTCCCTCCCACCCCTCATCAACCCTCAGTTTGTTCTCAGTTTTTAACAGTCTCTGATGATTTGGCCCTCTCCCACTCTAACCTCTTTTTTTTTTCCTTCCCTCCCCCATGAGTTTCTCTTAAGTTTCTCAGGATCCACATAAGAGTGAAACCATATGGTATCTGTCTTTCTCTGTATGGCTTATTTCACTTAGCATCACACTCTCCAGTTCCATCCGTGTTGCTACAAAGGGCCATATTTCATTCCTTCTCATTGCCACGTAGTACTCCATTGTGTATATAAACCACAATTTCTTTATCCATTCATCAGTTGATGGACATTTAGGCTCTTTCCATAATTTGGCTATTGTTGAGAGTGCTGCTATAAACATCGGGGTACAAGTGCCCCTATGCATCAGTACTCCTGTATCCCTTGGGTAAATTCCTAGCAATGCTATTGCTGGGTCATAGGGTAGGTCTATTTTTAATTTTTGTAGGAACCTCCACACTGTTTTCCAGAGTGGCTGCACCAGTTTGCATTCCCACCAACAGTGCAAGAGGGTTCCCGTTTCTCCACATCCTCGCCAGCATCTATAATTTTTTCCTGATTTGTTCATTTTGGCCACTCTGACTGGCATGAGGTGATTTCTGAGTGTGGTTTTGATTTGTATTTCCCTGATGAGGAGCGATGTTGAGTATCTTTTCATGTGCCTGTTGGCCATCTGGATGTCTTCTTTAGAGAAGTGTCTATTCATGTTTTATGCCCATTTCTTCATTGGATTATTTGTTTTTTGGGTGTGGAGTGTGGTGAGCTCTTTATAGATTTTGGATACTAGCCCTTTGTCCGATATGTCATTTGCAAATATCTTTTCCCATTCTGTTGTTTCCCTTTTAGTTTTGTTGGTTGTTTCCTTTGATGTGCAGAAGCTTTTTGTCTTTATAAGGTCCCAGTAGTTCATTTTTTCTTTTAATTCCCTTGCCTTTGGGGATGTGTCAAGAAAGAAATTGCTACGGCTGAGGTCAGAGAGGTCTATTCCTGCTTTCTCCTCTAAGGTTTTGATGGTTTCCTGTCTCACATTCAGGTCCTTTATCCATTTTGAGTTTATTTTTGTGAATGGTGTGAGAAAGTGGTCTAGTTTCAACCTTCTGCATGTTGCTGTCCAGTTCTCCCAGCACCATTTGTTAAAGAGACTGTCTTTTTTCCATTGGATGTTCTTTCCTGCTTTGTCAAAGATTAGTTGGCCATACGTTTGTGGGTCTAGTTCTGGGGTTTCTATTCTATTCCATTGGTCTATGTGTCTGTTTTTGTGCCAATACCATGCTGTCTTGATGATGACAACTTTGCAGTAGAGGCTAAAGTCTGGGATTGTGATGCCTCCTGCTTTGGTCTTCTTCAAAATTACTTTGGCTATTCAGGGCCTTTTGTGGTTCCATATGAATTTTAGGATTGCTTGTTCTAGTTTTGAGAAGAATACTGGTGCAATTTTGATTGGGATTGCATTGAATGTGTAGATAGCTTTGGGTAGTATTGACATTTTGACAATATTTATTCTTCCAATCCATTAGCACGGAATGTTTTTCCATTTCTTTATATCTTCTTCAATTACCTTCATAAGCTTTCTATAGTTTTCAGCACACAGATCTTTTACATCTTTGCTTAGATTTATTCCTAGGTATTTTATGCTTCTCGGTGCAATTGTGAATGAGATCAGTTTCTTTATTTGTCTCTCTGTTGCTTCATTATTAGTGTATAAGAATGCAACTGATTTCTGTACATTGATTTTGTATCCTGCAACTTTGCTAAATTCATGTATCAGTTCTAGCAGACTTTTGGTGGAGTCTATTGGATTTTCCATGTATAGTATCATGTCATCTGCAAAAAGTGAAAGCTTGACTTCATCTTTGCCAATTTTGATGCCTTTGATTTCCTTTTGTTGTCTGATTGCTGATGCTAGAACTTCCAACACTATGGTAAACAACAGCGGTGAGAGTGGGCATCCCTGTCATGTTCCTGATCTCAGGGAAAAAGCTCTCAGTTTTTCCCTGTTGAGGATGATGTTAGCTGTGGGCTTTTCATAAATGGCTTTTATGATCTTTAAGTATGTTCCTTCTATCCCGACTTTCTCAAGGGTTTTTATTAAGAAAGGGTGCTGGATTTTGTCAAAGGCCTTTTCTGCATCGATTGACAGGATCATATGGTTCTTATCTTTTCTTTTATTAATGTGATGTATCATGTTGATTGATTTGTGAATGTTGAACCAGCCCTGCAGCCCAGGAATGAATCCCACTTGATCATGGTGAATAATTCTTTTTATGTGCTGTTGAATTCGATTTCCTAGTATCTCTTTGAGAATTTTTGCATCCATATTCATCAGGGATATTGGCCTGTAGTTCTCTTTTTTTACTGGGTCTCTGTCTGGTTTAGGAATTAAAGTAATACTGGCTTCATAGAATGAGTCTGGAAGTTTTCCTTCCCTTTCTATTTCTTGGAAGAGCTTGAGAAGGATAGGTATTATCTCTGCTTTAAACGTCTGGTAGAACTCCCCTGGGAAGCCATCTGGTCCTGGACTCTTATTTGTTGGGAGATTTTTGATAATCGATTCAATTTCTTCGCTGGTTATGGGTCTGTTCAAGCTTTCTACTTCCTCCTGATTGAGTTTTGGAAGAGTGTGGATGTTCAGTAATTTGTCCATTTCTTCCAGGTTGTCCAGTTTGTTGGCATATAATTTTTCATAGTATTCCCTGATAATTGCTTGTATCTCTGAGGGATTGGTTGTAATAATTCCATTTTCATTCATGATTTTATCTATTTGGGTCATCTCCCTTTTCTTTTTGAGAAGCCTGGCTAGAGGCTTATCAATTTTGTTTATTTTTTCAAAAAACCAACTCTTGGTTTCATTGATCTGCTCTACAGTTTTTTTTATACTCTATACTGTTTATTTCTGCTCTGATCTTTATTATTTCTCTTCTTCTGCTGGGTTTAGGCTGTCTTTGCTGTTCTGCTTCTACTTCCTTTAGGTGTGCTGTTAGATTTTGTATTTGGGATTTTTCTTGTTTCTTGAGATAGGCCTGGATTGCAATGTATTTTCCTCTCAGAACTGCCTTCACTGCATCCCAAAGCATTTGGATTGTTGTATTTTCATTTTCATTTGTTTGCATATATTTTTTAATTTCTTCTCTAATTGCCTCATTCACCCATTGATTCTTTAACCTCCATGCTTTTGGAGGTTTTCCAGACTTTTTCCTGTGGTTGATTTCAAGCTTCATAGCATTGTGGTCTGAAAGTATGCATGGTATGATTTCAATTCTTGTATACTTATGAAGGGCTGTTTTGTGACCCAGTATATGATCTATCTTGGAGAATGTTTCATGTGCACTCGAGAAGAAAGTGTATTCTGTTGCTTTGGGATGCAGAGTTCTAAATATATCTGTCAAGTCCATCTGATCCAATGTATCATTCAGGGCCCTTGTTTCTTTATTGACCGTGTGTCTAGATGATCTATCCATTTCTGTAAGTGGAGTGTTAAAGTCCCCTGCAATTACCACATTCTTATCAATAAGGTTGTTTATGTTTATGAGTAATTATTTTATATATTTGGGGGCTCCTGTATTTGGCGTATAGACATTTATAATTGTTAGCTCTTCCTGATGGATAGATCCTGTGATTATTATATAATGTCCTTCTTCATCTCTTGTTACAGCCTTTAATTTAAAGTCTAGTTTGTCTGATATAAGTATGGCTACTCCAGCTTTCTTTCGACTTCCAGTGGCATGATAAATACTTCTCCATCCCCTCACTCTCAATCTAAAGGTGTCCTCAGGTCTAAAATGAGTCTCTTGTAGACAGCAAATAGATGGGTCTTGTTTTTTTATCCAATCTGATACCCTATGTCTTTTGGTTGGCGCATTTAGTCCATTTACATTCAGTGTTATTATAGAAAGATATGGGTTTAGTGTCATTGTGATGTCTGTAGGTTTCATCCTTGTAGTGATGTCTCTGGTACTTTGTCTCACAGGATCCCCCTTAGGATCTCTTGTAGGGCTGGTTTAGTGGTGACAAATTCCTTCAGTTTTTGTTTGTTTGGGAAGACCTTTATCTCTCATTCTATTCTAAATGACAGACTTGCTGGATAAAGGATTCTTAGCTGCATATTTTTTCTGTTCATCACATGGAAGATCTCATACCATTCCTTTCTGGCTTGGCAAGTTTCAGTAGAGAGATCAGTCACGAGTCTTATAGGTCTCCCTTTATATGTTACAGCACGTTTATCTCTAGCTGCTTTCAGAATTTTCTCTTTATCCTTGTATTTTGCCAGTTTCACTATGATATGTCGTGCAGAAGATTGATTGAAGTTACATCTGAAGGGAGTTCTCTGTGCCTCTTGGATTTCAATGCCTTTTTCCTTCTCCAGATCCAGGAAGTTCTCAGCTATTATTTCTTCAAGTACACCTTCAGCACCTTTCCCTCTCTCTTCCTCCTCTGGAATACCAATTATGCGTAGATTATTTCTCTTTAGTGCATCACTTAGTTCTCTAATTTTCCCCTCATACTCCTGGATTTATTTATCTTTTTCTCAGCTTCTTCTTTTTCCATAATTTTTTCTTCTAGTTCACCTATTCTCTCCTCTGCCTCTTCAATCTGAGCCATAGTTGTCTCCATTTTATTTTATAGTTCATTGATAGCATTTTTAGCTCCTCCTGGCTGTTCCTTAGTCCCTTGATCTCTGTAGCAAGAGATTCTCCGCTGTCCTTTATACTGTTTTCAAGCCCAGCGATTAATTTTATGCCTATTATTCTACATTCACTTTCTGTTATATTGTTTAAATCATTTTTGATCAGTTCGTTAGCTGTTGTTATTTCCTGGACGTTTTCTGAGGGGAATTCTTCCGTTTCGTCATTTTGGATAGTCTCTGGAGTGGTGCGGGACTGCAGGGCACTTCCCCTGTGCTGTCTTGAATAATGTGCATTGGTGGGCAGGGCCTCAGTCAGACCTGATGTCTGCCCCCAGCCCACTGCTGGGGCCACAGTCAGACTGGTGTGTGCCTTCTCTTCCACTGTCCTGGAGGCGGGATTCACTGTGGAGTGGCGTGGCCCATCGGGCTACTTGGACACTACCAGGCTTGTGGTGTTGGGGATCTGGTGTATTAGCTGGGGCAGATCGGCAAGGTGCACAGGGGCGGGAGGGGCAGGCTCAGCTCGCTTTTCTTTTGGAGATCCGCTTCGGGAGGGGCCCCTCTTCGTGGGCCTCTCGTCTGTGCTTGGCTCCGGACATTCCGCTCTGCTAGTCTTCTGGCAGTTTTCTGTGTTATTTAGGCAGGTGTAGGTGGAATCTAAGTGATCAGCAGGACCCGCGGTGAGCCCAGCATCCTCCTACGCTGCCATCTTCCCAGGATTCCCTAACATTTTTATTTTAAAGGCGGGTTTTCTCATTTTAGAATTCTATTGTTCCAGTGTAGAATACCTAGCCATAGGTTCAATTAAAACTGATCAAATTAGCACTTCCTCATGTGAGGAGGCCTCACCTGTAAAGTTCTCTCCTGGGAAATAGACCATGCTAAAACCTTGATCTTGTATTTCCCAGCCCCATAAGTGTGAGAAATAAATTTCTGTTGTTCATAAGTTCCTCAGTTTATGATATTTTCTTATAGCAGCCTGAATGGACTAACATAAAAAGTTGGTACCAAGAATTGTGGTTGGTATACAATAATAATGAAGCAGCAGAAAGAGAAATGAAGAAAACAATCCTATTTACAGTTACACCAAAAATAATAAGGTACCTAGGAATAAGCCTAACTAAAGTGGTTAAAGAAAGAGAAAAGAAAAGTATCACAATTCCAGACTTCAAGTTATATTACAAAGCTGTAGTAAACAAAACAGTATGGTACTTGCATAAAAATAGACCTGTAGATCAATGGAAAGAATGAAAAACCCAGAAATGAACCTACAACTATATTGTCAATTAATCTTTGACAAAGCAGAAAAGAATATCCAATGGGAAAAGGACAATCTCTTCAACAAATGGTGTTGGGAAAACTGGACAGCAACATCCAAAATAAAGATATTGGATCACTTTCTTACATCATACACAAAACAAATTCAAAATGGATTAAAAACATAAATGTGAGACCCAAAACCATAAAAATCCTAGAAGAGAAAAGGGGCAATAACCTCTTTGACATCAGCTGTAGCAACTTTTTTCTAGACGTGCCTCCTGATGCAAGAGAAACAGAAGCAAAAATGAACTGTTGGGACAACATCAAAATAAAAAGCTTCTGCATATCAAAAGAAACAATCAATAAAACTAAAAGGCAACATACTAAATGGGAGAAGATATTTGCAAATTATATGTCCAGTAAAGAGTTAGTATCCAAAATATATAAATACTTACAACTCAACACTCAAAAAACAAATAACCCAATTAAAAAATGGGCAGAGGACATGAACAGACTTTTCCCCCAAGAAGACATATATAGATGGCCAACAGACACATGAATAGATGGTTAGCATCACCCTTCATCAGGAAAATGAAAATAAAAATTACAATGAGATATCACCTCACACCTGTCAGAATGGTTAGAATCAAGAACAGAAGAAACAGCAAGTGTTGCTGAGGATGTAGAGAAAAGGAAGCCTGTTGCTCTGTTGGTAGGAATGCAAACTGGTACAGCCACTGTGGAAAACATCATAGAGGTTACTCAAAAACTTAAAAATACAACTACTCTATGATCCCAGCAATCATACTACTGGGTATTTACCCATAGAATACAAAAACACTAATTCAAAGGGATGCATGCATCCCAATGTTTATAGCAGCATTATTTACAATAACAAATTATGGAAGCAGCCCAAGTATGCACTGACTGGTGAATGGATAAAGATGATGTGATTTTATATATATATATATATATATATATATATATATATATATATATATATATACACACACACATATACACACACACACACACACATACACACAATGGAATATTAGTCATAAAAAAGAATGAAGTCTTGCCATTTGCAACAACATGGATAGAGGTACAGAGTATAATGCTAAGCAAAGTCAGTCAGTCAGTAAGAGAAAGACAAATGCCATATGATTTCACTTATATGTGGCATTTAAAAAACAAAACAAATGAGCACAAGAAGGAAAGAGGAAGAGAGAGAAACCAAGAAACAGACTCTTAACTATAGAGAACAAGCTGATGGTTACTATAGGGGAGGTGGATGGGGGGTGAGTGAAATAGTTGATGGGGATAAAGGGGTGCAATTGTCATAATGAGCAATGCGTGATGTATGGAAATGTATACCTGAAACTAATATAACACTCTATGTTAACTATACTGGAATCTAAATTTTTTTAAAAAAGAGTCTGCTTCTGCCAGATGCCACCTCATATGAAGGCTCCACTCCCTGAATTCTAGCAGCATGTACCTGACCACCGCAGGTGCAGGTTTTGCTGTGCCCAGCAAAGCCCCAGGTTATGGCTGTCTCAATATGGATTTCAAAGGATGGAGCTACACAAGTCTGCAATCATACAACACTGGCAGAGAGTTACTGTGGGGGCCAGGGTCACCACAGAGAGCCCCCACTAGGGCACAGTGGATCCACGCAGGTGGGGCCACCCTTGAGACCTCAAATCTGTAGAGCCACCTATGTGATTGCTCCCTGAGAAAGCCACAGGCACTGGATTCCAACACAAGACCAGTATGTGTGCCCAGCAAAACTTGGGTGTGGGGCCAACTAAGAACCCTGGTGGGCCCAACTCCCACCTCCATATATCCAGAAGATAGGACTGCAGCCTCAATGAACCTTAAAGTTTTGGACTTGTTCAGGACCTGTTACCCCTTTCCTATTCCCTACTTCTCTCTTGTGTATTTTTTTTCACTTTAAAAATTATTGAAATATATTTGACATATAATGTTGTGTAAGTTTAAGGTATACAACATGTTGATTTGATACATTTATATATTTTAATATAATTGGCATTGTGGTGTTAGCATTTAAAAGCTTTCAGAATGAGCTTTCCTAAAATGTGCCACTTTGGCATGTAGATTACTTTTAGCTGAAGTCAATCAATCAAACCTCAAAAGACTCAACAAGAGATTTTATTTACCCCTTACCTCTCTAAAATAATTTAAATAGCCTGGTCTAAAAAGAAAACTATTACCAGAGATATAACTACAAAGAATATGGGCTAGGTGCGGTAAGCTTTCTGTGTTCCATTGTCCCTGCTTGGCATGGCAAATATTTACCAAACATTTGTTCTTCCCATCTTCCTGTAAATTTGTCATCCTACCCTTTGAAATCCCAGATCTCTACCCACTTCTCCTTAGCTCAGGATGGCATATAAACCTCAACTGCCTCACTGCGTATGGGTCCTATTCTTTTTTTATGGGGCTCTCATACATGTGTAATTCAATTTTTCTCCTATTAGTCCTTTGTCAATTAATAGAATAGCCAAAGGGACCTAAAAATGCATATGAAAACCTTTTCCTCCACTATAATCTCTATCATATCTTATAATTATTTATTTATTTTTGTGTGTGGTGGGAATACTATGTATCCTTTTTGGAATTGGAGTCTTTATCCTATTCCTATCCCACCTTTGTATTTTGGAAGCACACAGCATGTTTGATTTCACAGGTTCACACCTGGAGAGCAATTTGACTTAAGATGAATGGTCTCAACCATATCTGATTTCGATGATATTTAGTTAAGACTTTAGACTTAGACTCGAGTTGTTGACATGTGAGAAGAACATGAATTTCAGGAGGCCATGAGTGGAGTGCTATGGTGTGAATGTATCTCCCTAAAATTCATATGTTGAAATCTTAATGCTTAATGTCATAGTATTAGGAGGTGAGGACTTTAGAAGGTGATTAGGTAGTAAGTGTTGCCCTTGGGCTTCAGGGACACCTGGGTGACTCAGTCAGTCAAACGTCCAACCTCGGCTCAGGTCATGATCTCATGGTTTGTGGGTTTGAGCCCTGGATTGGGCTCCATGCTGGTGATACAGAGTCTGCTTGGGATTCTCTCTCTCTTCCTCTCTGCCCCTCCTCAACTCATGCTTTTTCTTTCTCTCAAAATAAATGAATAAACTTTGAAAAAAAAAAGAGGCCCCAGAGTGATCCCTTGTCATTTTTACCATGTGAAGACACAGCAAGAAGTCCCTGGCTATGAACCAGGAAAAGGGCTCTCACCAGAATGTAACCATACTGGTACCTTAATCTCAATTTTCCCAACCTCCAGAGCTATGAGAACTAAATTTCTATTGTTTATAAGGTAAAAAGGTAAAACTGACCAAAATAAGAAGTATTAATGCCAGAAAAGGTGTGTGTGTGTGTGTGTGTGTGTGTGTGTGTGTGTGTGTGTGTTGGTGGGGAGGTGGAATTTGACATAGGAAGAGTTTTACATGAAAGGAAAATTAATCATTGCACATTTCTTGGTTCAGATGTGAACATTCTTTACAATGTAATAATTTTTAAAATATAAAATATAAACTTAACTAAAAATTGTGATATAACTAATTGCAAGCAGGAGAGGAGACAATGCATGATGAGAAAGAGATAAAATCCTCATCTATTTCAGAAGGAAGTCAATACCTGTAGGAGGTCTTCTATTGCTACTGCAACAACTTTACCACAAATGCAATAGCTTAAAACAACAAAATTTATTATCTTACAATTCTAAGCTCAAAAGTCCAGTATGGGTCTCAATGAACTAAAATCCAGGTATTAGCAGGCTACATTTCTTTCTAGAGGTACTAGGGAAGAATCCATCTTCTGCTCATTTGAGTTATTGGCAAAATTCAGTTTCTTGGAATTATAGAAGCAAGTCTCCTGTTTTCTTACTGGTTGTGAGCTTAAGACTGTTCCCACCTTCCAGAGGTCACCACATTCCTTGGCTCATGGCTGCCTCTCTCTCTTTTCAAAACCACCAGTGGTGTTTTGGGGAAAATAGAGGGTAGAGGTAGGGGTTCTTTCTCATATCCGTCTCTCTGATACCCTCTTCTACCTTCCTCTTACACTTTGAGAGACTCATGTAATTAGATTGGGCCCACCCAGATCATTCAGGATAATCTCCCAATCTCAAGGTCCTTAACCTTTATGACATCTGCAAAGTCCCTTTTGCCATGTAAAGTAACAAATTCACAGGTTCCAGGAATTAGGACATGATCATCTTTGTGAGTTCATTATTTTTCTTGCCATGATATCTAGTGTCTTACATGGATGAATTAAAAAAATATATATACATATTATTTCCAAAGGAGAAGAAATAGCAAAAAAAAAAGTGTAAAATGTTTGCTTCTACAAAATATGACTGCCTTGTGTGCTTGTGGGTGGGGACAGGAGGTTTGAAATAAGGTAGTAGTCTTTTTTGTTAAAAATCCTCTATATTTTCATTTTTTAATGTTTATTTTTCAGAGAGAGAGAGAGAGAGAGAGAGAGAGAAAGAGAGACACAGAGTGTAACTGGGAAGGGCAGAGAGAGACACACACACAGAATCCAAAGTAAGCTCTAGGCTCTGAGCTGTAAGCACAGAGCCCAATGAGAGGCTCAAACCTGTTAACCACAAGATCATGACTTGAGCTGAAGCTGGACGCTTAACCGACTGAGCCACCCACATGCCAGTGTTAAAAAGCTTCTAAATGCTACTTGACTTGTTAAATCATGTGCAAGTACTACTTTGATAAAAATTAAATGCAATTTTAAAATAAAATAAAGGAAATATTTTCCAATAACTGTTTTAGAAAAAAGGAAATCAGGTTTGCAAAGAAGGATGTAGTTTAGGAAAAGGTACTCAACAGCTTCAGTTGTATATAATGTCCTTGCTAAAACTTAGGAAGGTGCAGACTTCTATATTTCTCTACGGATTGCAGGGAAAATCTGTTTCCTGGTTGTCCGATCTTTTAAACGTAATCATACTTTTGAGTAAAATGGGGTGTTTGGGCCTACATGCCATAAACTAATGTGGATTTCAAAAGAACATACGATTCTTCACTCTTCTGGTGTCCTCAAAGTGAGATTTTTGCAGCTGTTCCTACTAAGACATACAGTCTGTTTCCCCTCTCTCTGAACTTGTAGGCTTGGGATGACTTCCCACTGGGATGAAGTAGGAATGACAGTGTGTCAATTCTGAGCCCAGTGCCACAAAGGGTCTTGCTTCTGCTCTCCCTCTCGGGCTTAAGTCTGCAAAATTAAAACATACCTGGGCTACACTGCTGAAAGATGAGAGATTACATAGAACAGAGACAAGCCATCACAACTCAGGCCATCTTAGACCAGCGACTCAAGAAAAAAATGCCATTTCTACTCCTGAAATGTTTTTTTTATCAATATTTTATTTCTGATAGCATTCTATTCTTTTGTGAGTTTCTAGAACAATTTTATATTACTTTTATGACAGTGCTTTTTCTACCCTCTAGAATCCTGTTTGACTTCCGAAATTGGAAACTCATATTCAAGAGATAGGGATTAAGAGGACCTTTTCCTAGGATAAAGCACAGTATTATGAGGGCAGTAGAAATAAAAGACATGCTTATTTCTATAACCATATAAATTAGCAACATTTAACTCAAAGAGAAATTGATTTTTCCTTACAATGTGTGGAAGAGTTAAAGACAGAAAACAGAAAGGTTCTTCCAGTGTTTTTTGTAGTACTTTTTAGAAAATAATATTACATTCCTAGAGAAACATAAAGAACAACATAACAGTTGCTTATAATCCTGTTTCCCAGAGGTAGTTAATATTTTAGCACATTTATTTCCATGTTTTGGATATGATTTTGCATAGCTTTAAAATATTTTATAATACTTTATATGCTTTCAATAAAAATAAATATTAAGCAGTTTCCTATTAAATTTTTTCTCTAAAATAATTTTAATACATATATAATACTCCATTGGGTCTAGTTTATAACCCAATAAAATTATTATAATTTAGGTTCCCTTGCATTGTAAATTGATATAAATACTATGTTGATGAACATTATTATGCATAACTCCTAAATATATGTTAAGAAAATATGTTTCTAATTATTTTATTATAATATACACAGAGAAGTAGAATCATCAGGAAAAGAGGAATTAATATTTTTAAGGCTCTTGTAACATATCAAATTGTCCTCCCAAAAAGGTGGCAAAAGTCCCTATTTCTAACTGCAGTGAATGAGAGCTTCTTCACTAGTACATGCTTATTTAAAAATCTGGGATATTTTGAAAGAAAAAAATTACTGCTTTAGTTTACATTTTTATTACCAACACCATTAACTAGTTTTACAAAAAATTATTACTAATTTTCATTTTCATATTGGAAGAATTTCAAAGTATATTTCCTTCATTTATTGAAAGCATTTTAATTCCTGTGAGCTCTTTGTAAATTGAAAATTTAAATCCTTTTTTCTCACATTTCTTGCATATAGTACTCTGGTTTACTGTCTTATTTCTAAATTTGATGAACAGAAGACTTACATTGTTATGTAGGCATATCTATTGCAATTTCTACTTGATTTTTTTTACTTTCAAGTTAGAAAACTTTTATTTATCCCAAGATCAGATAATTATTTGGCTATTTTCCTCTATGCTTTATATGTTTTAATTGGAGAGGGGAGCTTCTGAATATTTAATCAGTGGGTAAATGATAGCTGCTAATAATTACGTGTTTAGGAAAAATGAATCACCCCAGGAGATTTGTAGTAAAGGAATCTTTCTTTCTTTCTCCTCTCTTAGGAAATATACACTTATAAAATTGTGATGAAGTTAAAAGATATTTAGTTTAACTTAGTAGGACTTTTTTGTCATACAGTTGGGCTTTTTCTCTCTAATCCAGAGAGATGACCTAGATTCATTATGTTTAACAGAAGCCAGTTGAAAAAAAAGTAAGATCTGTTTCCACATCAGTGATCAGTCTGACCAGTGTGAAGAGAAATTGGGAACACACATACATTCAGGAGGATGGATGGACAATATAGTCTGTAGGAAGTTGGCCTTGATGTTTTTTGTCTTAATAAAATCACTTCCTCCTCTTAATTGCTTCCTAATGACTTCCTAATATAACAAATAATTTTATTTGCTCAAAATATCAGCTAAATCCATACTTTATTGCAATATGCTTAGATATCATTGCAATAAAATTTGAGCTAGAGTAAAATAACTTATTAGCAGCTTTGGAGGTTTTATAGAAATTACGTATCTCTATCTACTCCCATCTCTAGAACAGTTTACAGAAGTTTAGATACTATGAATTCAACAAATCTATAATTATTAAAGGGGAAGTACCAAGTAATGAGAAAAAAGGGCTGGGAAGGAGATGAAAAAGACAAGAATGTAATAACTAAGGTAAAAAAGAGTCAAAGGAAGCTATATTTAATAAATTAAGTAACCCTAAACTTGCTGAAAGCCAAGGGAGAAAGAAAAAATATAAGGGTTACAAATATAAGGGTTATCTAACACAGGGAGACACACAAAATAACCAAGGGAGACCAATGGTAGCTCAGAACTCTGAGAGAAACTGAACACATAAACAGGGAACTAAACAGTATAATGAACTCAACCTTCAATAGCAATTTTACAACTATAGAGACCTTCTTCATATGCCCATTTTTACATTGGTTCTATGTAAAAACTGAAAGCATAATGTTAAAAGTGATTTTGTGAAGGCATTTCTTGAAGAATCAGTTGAGAAGATAATATTGAGCAAAGGGAGGATTTACAATGAGGATCTATAGCACAAAGAATGGTTGCAGGTATTGGGGCTAGTTAGTAGAATTGGGATTTGGGAAATCAATCAATTCAGCAGCACATTTACATGTTACTTGAACATCATGGAAAGAGACATAAAGCCAAGTTGGGGGAGAAGAGAAATGGTAAACTATAGGAAGCCTGTATTTTGGCTGCAGTATCCACTGTCCACCGTGTTCTTTCATGTGGTTCAAGAATCTGCATTATTAATGGGTACCTTTTTACTTCCCACACAATAAAGAGGTAGATCCTCTTTTTCCAGCCAGTGATCAGGATACAGAATTAAATTGAACTTAGATGTAAGAGAAGTGATTTATGAAAATGATCATCTTTTGACAGAGTTGAAATTTTTAACTTGGGACCCTCTCTTCTAATTTCCCTGGATTCTTATATAAGCCCACTTCTATGTATTTCTCCCTTATTTTCTTGCAAAATTAGGCACATTTTTACTAAATATATACAAGAATGAGAGAAAATACATATTCGTAGTTACATGACTTAAATACAATTCTATATTCAATTTGGATAATCTTTTCATATGAATACCTTTTAAATTTCTTTTTAGGGAAAATTTTAAACACAGAGAAAGTACAGGGAAGGGTATAATGAATCCATTAACTACCCCCTTGCTGCACCAGTTATTGACATTTTTGTCAACTTTATTTCACCTCTCCTATTTCTAACTTTCCCCAACACTATTATAAAATTTTCAAATATAGAGAAAATTAGAAAAAATTGTAAGATGAATCCTCCTATGTCCACTACCTAGAGTCTACATTTTTTCTTATACTTGTTTCATATCTATCCTTCTTTTCATCTATCTGTCCACCAATCTCTCTTTTTTTTTTTTTTTTAATTTTTTTTTTTTCAACGTTTATTTATTTTTGGGACAGAGAGAGACAGAGCATGAACGGGGGAGGGGCAGAGAGAGAGGGAGACACAGAATCAGAAACAGGCTCCAGGCTCTGAGCCATCAGCCCAGAGCCTGACGCGGGGCTCGAACTGCGGGACCGCGAGATCGTGACCTGGCTGAAGTCGGACGCTTAACCGACTGCGCCACCCAGGCGCCCCCACCAATCTCTCTTATAGTTTGATGTATTCCTTTTTTTTTTTTAACATTATTTATTTTGAAGGAGAGAGCATGTGGGAGGGGCAGAGAGAGACAGAGACAGAATCCCAAACAGGCTCTGCACTGTCAGTGCAGAGCCCGATGTCGGGCTTGAACTCATGAACTGTGGGATCCTGACCTGAGATGAAATCAAGAATTGCACGCTTAACCAACTGCATCACCCAGGCACCCCTAGTTTGATGTATTTCTAACTAAGGTGTACACATCAGTATATCTCTCCAAAATACTTCAACTAGCATATTAGTAATAGAGCTTAGCATTTGTTCACAGTTCCTTATTTTGAGGTATATTTTACATACAGTGAAATTCACAAATCTTAAGTTTACCATTTGAAGAGTTTTGACATATGCATACACCCATATAGCCCAAACTTCTAAGACATAGAACATAAACTTCACCCTAGAAAATTCCCTCATGCCCCCTTTCCAGTCAATTCATGCCTCCACCCTGAATGTAAGAGACAACTACTTTTCTGATGTTTTTCACCTTATATTAATTTCCCCACGTTTAGAACTTCATGTAAATGGGATCATGTAGTATGTGCTCTTTTGTGTAAGTTTTCTTTTGCTCAGCACTAGGTTTTTGACATTTATCCGTGTTGTGTGTACAAGGAATTTATTTCAATCCCCTTCTTAAGAAAATTTATTTTGATGAACTATTTTAAAGAAACTCCCAACATCATGTCCTTTTGCCCATCAATGCTTCATTTCATCTGAATTCTTGTTTGCACATAAGTGTAGTCTGACTCCTTTTTTTTTTTTTTCATTATAATCTTTTCACTTACTTCCTTCTGGGAAGCCACAAGTCACCCAATAGTTTTGCCTGCATAGACTCCATGGTGCTGACATACTTAGGTTACCAGACACTTTCTGATAATAGCATGATTAAGGAAAATTTAACACTTTCTTCTTGCTGTTAACATTTTTTGCTATATTATTCTTTTAAATTTTCCAGAGAATCATTTCTTTTACTTCCCTAGATCTTTCAAAAAAACTTTCTGCCAACTTAGTTTTCCCACTCCCATCTCTGTGTGCATCACATCCCAATCACAGCATTATTGCACTAATCTGTGCTCTATGACAGGAACTCTTTTACATGAATGATTCTATTCTCATGGATCCTTTGCTTCTGTCATCCATAGATAGAAAAAAACCACAGTAGTTAGAGTACAGAATCATGGTGGGCTAAAAGTGCAATTTTTACTCTACCTGAGAGCTCCTCCTTTTCCTGAATATTTTGGTAAAACTTCTAAAGATATTGTTTTTTACTTTGTTAATTTGAAATATTTTACTCTCAAATTTCAAGAGATAAGCTTCTGAACTGAACTACCAGCAGTTTAATTGTGGGACTGAGAATGAACAAGGTTAGTCTATGTTCCGCTTCACCACAGATGTCAAGTTAATTAGTAAAAAGCCCAGAAGGAGCAGTTTGGGGATTTGATTTTCATCACCCAATGGAGGGAAAAACATCAGCTACTGAAAGAGTGTTTTCGGTGTGTCTGCACCCTGTTATTTCTCCACTTAAAATTTGACATCCAGAATAAAATGCACCCTCTTGGGGGATAACATGTGGTGGTAAACACATTTGCTTCTTCTTTTGTGACAAGTAGAAAAATTCAAGTCACTTACTTACTTCTAAAATATACTGGCACCTAAAATTTTAAGCAAAAATAAAATACAAAAATCAATATCTTATATATTTTTAATGTTTATTTTTAGAGAAATAGAGAGCATGAGCAGGGAAGAGGCAGAGAGAGAGAGGGAGAGAGAGAATCCCAAGCAGGCTCCACGCTGTCACCACAGAGCCTCACATGGGGCTCAAACCCAAGAACCATGAAATCATGACCTGAACCAAAGTCAAGAGTCTGACACTTAACTGACTGAGCTACCTGAGCACCCCCAAGATTATATTTTTTAATATCTCTTGTATAATTATATAGTATATTACATGGTACAATTAATACATACTTTAAGCAAAAAGTAAATAGTATATTCTTTGAAAAATAAAATAGCTTGAACCAACTTACCATAAAACATGTTAAAATGTCTAAACTGGAGACAATTGTAAAAATGAGTGTCCCAGGACTTGGTAGATTTTCCCATCCTCTATTTAGAAATGGCCACAACAGGGTGTGTAATAGCACAAAATTGCTATGATAATGGCATTCCACTTTGGCATAAAAAGAAATGTCTGTTGAAAATAACATTTCTCCTCCCTTTTCCCGTGTTTCTATCCTCTTTTCCCACAATGTTTCCGTTCTGTACCTTAACAAATGCTTGTTGAAACAATAAGTATAAATAAGTAAAAACTGTATGGATAGAATAAAAGAATAGAATGATAAAAGCTGGCAATTAACTGGATCTATCATTGAGGGGGTCAACAGACTATGCTTAGGTTCATTATCATTTTTGATGTGTTCAAAATTCATGAAGTATACAGAGTAGATGAGGCTGAGTAATGTAGGCTCAGTAATGTTCACTGATTTGTCCAAGGTCACAGAGCTGTGAGAATCAGAACTCTAACGTTGGTCAACTGAGCTTACAATCTAATTTCCTTCCTCTTATATCAGACATTTCCTTTAAAGATAGAAGACATATATACACACAAGTAATTATGATACCAGAGACAACAGATAATGTATATGCAATATAGAATTCCACACATCATGTTCAGGTAGGATTATCAGTAAGCATCTGGGATGACATTGCATCAATCCTTTCCTATTGAAGAGATAGGCTGAATTTCTCTCCCATTCCAAAACACTTACGGTTTCTACATTTCGATTTAAATGAAATGTGCAAATGTTTGTGTGTCCTTTATAAACATAACTTCCTGTTGGATTTTAGGAAGATTCTAAAATGACTTAAATGACTTCCTGTGTATTAAATAGCTCATGAAGAGCAAGATCTTGATGAATTATGTGTATTCAGAAACACAAATTCAAGACATGAATTTTAAAACTCCCCTAAGACACACATGCTTCAAAGAAGCAGAAGGGAAGATTAGCTCACTAAAAAATGTTATGGGGTTTTCCCACTTCTTAAATGGTCACAAATCCCATAAAAGTTCAAAGGTCTAACACACAATATTGCCTGTTAGTACATTTTGCCCTCAAGCTCACTTTTGGACACATTTTTAATCCTTTCAAGGCTTTAAGGCAAATGATAGCTAGACATACACTAGAGAGGCTGAGAAGTCTGCATCAAGTCCTCCCTTCCACAATCCATGATCTGATGGTTATTATGGGATATTGGACTCCAGAAAGTGAGGTCACTGGACTTCTTCAGCCAGTGTCCTGATTTTGTACGTTTCTATATGGAATGGCAAAAGAAACAAGGACACAGTACCACTAACAGAAAAGCAATGTTGTAAGCCTGGAGTTGTGGTCAGAGGAAGTTTGCTTTTATCACCTCAGTCTCCTCCTCAAATCACTACTCACGGTCCTTCTGTGTTCTCTACACCCTCAGTGGGGCTATTAAATACCATGAGAAATTAGTTCCCTTCCTATTAGTTCAAACAGTCTTGGCTTAAAGGCCCCTGAAAAACCCTTCCTTCCCCAGCATAACAATGCCTCAGGAACAACCCAGCCTTCTCAACTCTCCACATTAATTCTATCAGATGTAGCTGTGGTTCTTCTGCTTCTTCTGTGGACTTCTGTGAAGCTTGTGAGTGCTGGCAGTCACTGTCCTCAAGCCCCTAATCCAAAGCTGGTGCACCAAATATGGAAAGTAAGATCCAATAGTTAGGAAAGAGAGAAATTAGAAACAGTTAAAGTGATGTAGGAAAATGGCAAGATGAGCACAAATGTCAAGATGTGAGTGAGAGGAAAGGAAACAAAGAGGCTTATGTGGAGAGGAGGAAATGACACACTGCCTCCTGAGAAAATGTTCCTTGCTGTATGAATTCTTCAAAGCCTTTGGGGATGCTCAGGAAACATTTACTGAATCACAAACCTCAATGGAAGAATTTTAGAATATTTATTCCACTTATATTAGGAAAAAATAATCTTGGGTATGAAACTGATCAAGCTTCTTAAGTCAACAGGCCAGCTTTTTGCAACAGACAAGTATACATTGTATATAAGGATACTAAAATACATACTTTTATGATAATCAAATTCTAGTATTAGATGTCCACCTTTTTTCTTATAATAAAAATATAATAAAGTTGGTATTTTTCAGACTCCATAATTTCCATATTTTTAATCATCTTTATCAGGTTTAATCATCTTGTGGCCAATATCATTCTCTAGTCATTGTAAAGCCAGACAAAGAGTGAAAATGATATTATATATTTGCTGATCTTTGTAACTGGTAGATTTTGTAGGTGTGAAGATGTCAGTATTTATAGGTTAATTGTTTTAAGGTTGAAGGCATCTCTCTACTTAACATTTTGTATGAGAGGAGAAAACAGGCAAAAACCTCTTTGACCTCAGCTACACAAACTTCTTACTATAGTTATCTCTGGAGGCAAGGGAAACAAAAGCAAAAATGAACTACTGGGACCTCATCAATATAAAAAAAACTTCTGCATAGTGAAGGAAACAAGCAGCAAAACTAAAAGGCAACCAGTGGAATAGGAGAAGATATTTGCAAATGACATATTAGATAAAGGGTTATTATCCACAATCTACAAAGAACTTATCAAACTCAACACCCAAAAAAACAAATAATCAAGTGAAGAAATGGGTAAAAGACATGAATAGACACTTCTCCAAAGAAGACATCCAGATGGCTAAGAGACACATGAAAAAATGCTCAATATCACCCATCATCAGAGAAATACAAATCAAAACCACTATGAGATATTACCTCACACCTGTCAGAATGGCTAGAATTAACAACTCAGAAAACAACAGATGTTGGTGAGGATGCAGAGAAAGGGGAACCCTTTTGCACTACTGGTAGGAATGCAAAGTGGTGCAACCATTCTGGAAAACAATATAGAGACTCCTCAAAAAATTAAAAATAGAACTACCCTATGATCCGGCAATTGCACTACTAGGCATTTATCCAAAGAATACAAAAATGCTGTTTCAAAGAGGCACATGCACCACAATGTTTATAGCAGCACTATCAACAATAGCCAAAGTATGGAAAGGGCCCAAATGTCCACTGACTGATAAATGGATAAAGAAGATGTGGTATATATACACAATGGAATATCACTCAGAGATCAAAGAGAATGAAATGTTACCATTTGCAACAATGTGGATGGAACTACAGTGTATTATGCTAAGTGAAATAAGTTAGAGAAAGACAAATATCATGTGATGTCACTCATATGTGGAATTTAAGAAAAAAGAAACAGATGGACATGGGGAAGGGAAGCAAAAATAAGATCAAAACAGAGAGGGAGACAAACCATAAGAGACTCTTAAATACAGAGAACAAACTGAGGGTTGCTGAAGGGGTGTTGGGTGGGGGGATGGACTAATGGGCAAAGAGCATTAAGGAGGGCACTTTTTGGGATGAGCACCGGGTATTATAAGTAAGGAATGAATCACTAAATTCCATTCCTGAAATCATTATTGCACCATATGTTAACTAACTTGGATTTAAATTTAAAAATTAAAAAAAAATAGCAATTAATACCAATTATAATTAAAAAAAACTTGTATGACCTCCTGCAATACTACAGTAGAAATTTACATTCTTGATTTTCCTCACTATTTGCAATGAAACTATTATGGTCTTGGAGAAAACCAGTTTGGGCTTCTCGTAAACCCGACTTAAATCCAATCAAGATAAGAGGTGCCTGGGTGGCTCAGTTGGTTAAGTGTCTGACTTTGGCTCAGGTCATGATCTCATGGCTCATGAGTTTGAGCCCCACATAGGGCACTGTGCTGACAGCTCAGAACCTGGAACCTACTTTTTATTCTGTGTCTCCCTTTCTCTCTGCCTCTTGCTTGCTCTCTCTCTCTCTCAAAAATAAATAAACATTAAAAATAAAACAATGAAAATCATGTCTGTAAAGGTGAAAGGACCAGAGAGGATTGAACACTTACTTACTCTGAGCTAAGTGCTTTCATACAGATTTCCTTTAATTCATAAAGCAATCTCTTCCAGTTAGCTTTATCCTTCTTCACTTGAGAAAATGGAGCCCCACGTTGCAAAACAGTCACAGGACCAGTATCTGAAGTTGTATGTCTCTAATTCCAATATATATGCCTCTTTCACTATAACCTATGATCTTGTTCTATAAAACAGTGTACTATTGGTCTTGTTTAAAAAAGAAGTTATATACTACGCCAAAATATTCCTTCTTTTGGATCTGTCCAGCAGAAGGGGAAGATGCAGTGGGTGTGGTCTCTACCCCTTCACAAATTAACTCCTATATGTACTTCTATGGAAAGTTAAATGGCCATTTAAAGCTTTCAAGCATTAACTATTACTTCTAAAATGATTTTTCTTTCATTGTATTTAACATCCCTGCATAAAACGTTAACAATTATACCGTTATTCAGAATTCACATTACAAAGTATATTTATACATAATAAAGTATTGTGACTGAAGATTTTTATCAGTATTTTGATTTTTGGTTATGACTTGCTTTGGCCCCATGGGGTCTCCTTTTATGAGAGCACAATTTGTATTATTACCCATATTTGGTATTAAATGGTACATAACTTTTGAGGGGTTGCCCTGCAGTAAGGTTTCCACAGAGATTTTATGGAAGAAAAAAGCTGCAAGTAAACTGGAATACTTGTAATCCTGAACATTGCAACCTTAGATTTAAATTAAACTTGTACTTAATTTAATGACTATTTTACTTAATAGTAAATTTTTAAGTAAATTTTGCTTAATTTAATTTACTTAATGACTATAACGGACATTTTAATAATGATAGTGTTGCACTTTAGCTAAAAGTCCAGAAATATAAAAATAAGAAACATCAGGACTTAAGGAAAAAATCTAAACTAGTTAGAGAAACTACCCACTCTATACCATTTTACTCCTAAAATTGCCTTTATATGCGTAACAAGTTGTAGATCTTTCTTCTTCTCTAGGGAAACCTACTTTTCTCTAACAACAATTCTACAAAGCTAATTACTGCCACAAAGATGTATAGTGCAGAGAAAGGTACTGATCTTGATAATCCCGAGAAAAATAAAACACTGGAAATATTTTGTAGAAAACTATTGGTTTGGGTCAATTTTGTGTGAGAACATTGAAATATACATATATGATGCAAATAGGTAAGCATTTCTTGACTGTTTATGTATCAAATGCTTTGAAATAGCCAGTTGGCCACACTTTTGAGTTGGAAGACATAATATGTCCTTTGTGAGACAGAGGGACATTCTGCAAATAAAAAATAATTTCTCAAGTGTTATAGGTGGACATATGGTTGCATTGATCTAAAAATGCTTAACTGAGTTAGACATCTAGAAACTGGGAAAATAATTATCCTGGTCAAAGGTTAATATGTTTCACTGCAATACTTGGCACCAAGAAGTACATTCTAATCATTTTTGGTACCACAATTGAGTATCAAGTCCAGTAGTGGGTGTGCAGTTGATTGTATGCCAGTGGCAGGCTGGTAAGATGCTATTTTAGTTGGGGCCAGCTTGCAGTTATTATAATGATTTGACACCTCTGCCCAAATTTAGTGTCAGAAAAGTTGAAATCTCATTTCTGAGGAAGAGTATCTGAGGTATGGGGGTTGTGCTTTCTGAATATGACTTGTCCAATTTAATTTTAGAACAAAAGCCACATAGTTATTCCAGTTGTATCAATTTGATCCAAATGCTTATGAAGCGGTCATATTCAACACACAAAGTTTCTGGCATTTTTTTGTTGTTGTTGTTGATGAGGGGCTCCTTTTGGAAAGTGATGAGGAAAAGATTATATTAGCTTGTACAGATTTTGGATTCTATCACTGGTGATTTTGGGGGGTGCCATTTCATCTTCTTACATTTTCCCTCCTATTTATAAAACAGTGACAATCCACAGTCCTGAAACTTTATAAATTTTCTAAGACACCATCTTCTCAGTGTAATTTCTATAGTGTAAACTAGAACCTATCTTACTTGACAAAGTTTCTTTCCCTGAATTTGCATACGTGTGTGTGTGTGTGTGTGTGTGTGTGTGTGTGTGTGTATGGGTGTGTGTGTGTGTGTGTGAGTTGACTACCAAATTAAGACTACAATGTATCTGTCCTTTTTCTCTCCTTTTGGTCCCACAGCATGCACTCTTACATTCCTCCCTGCAGCCACTTTCCACTTAACCTCTCAGGATATTCTTATAAAAATGCAAATCTGATTATATTCTCTTCCCCTACTTTCCAAGCACCAAAGCCCTCCTTCCAAGACAGAGGCTGGGGAGATGAATGGCCTTTGTCTAATAGCTAATTGGAAATTTTCAAGAGGTAATTTCAAGCTTTAACCAGGTCTTTCTGTAGCTAACTGAGTGGTCATTAAGAGGTATATGGCTTAGTAATAGGCCATTTCTTATTCTTGGCAGGCTCAAGCAGGTACAATTTGAGAGAAGGGGATAATAGAAAGGAAATAACATCGCTTTGCATAATTATGTACTGTACTAACTCCATTGTGAAAGATGTGACCTTGTAAATTATGGAAACTTAGGGAATTATATTGCCTTTTCCTTCTTATAGCGCTTGTTTGTACTGTCTCCACCAAACAGCATTTGTCCTCTGAAGACTATAGGTGAGTGCATGTGAGTACACATAAGTATGTCTTCCAACAGTTAACCATTGAGCAATCGGAAAAGTAGAGATTTGTATGCAACTCATGCTGGTGGGAGGAGCTCAAGTTAGAACATAAGAGTGGTGCCAATGCACACCTGGATGTTTCTATGGGATGTAGAATGTCAAAGATTACTATGGATTGTCCTGCAGGACCTTTGATCACAGTTATAGATTTAATAACTCATATTTAGGGAAACTGGTAGGAGCAGAGAGATATATCCTGAGTTGAGAATAAAACATGTGTGCAATGGAAGGCTGTCCTGAAAGGTCAGTAAAGATTTGCAAGATGGATATTAGAAGGTTCTCTTGAAAAAGAAGTGAATCTGAGAACATGGGTGTGGAATTTGGACACCCTTCCCCATATACATACTAGGTGCTTTCCCTTTGGGTTATATAGGTAAACATATTTGTTGTGCTCTTTTAGATTTTTTCTTTCCTGCTCCACTATAATTCTCAACCATGAAAGAAATTCTAATATTCATATAGATTTAAGGGGTGGAACTATTGGGAAAATTGGACAGAACAAAAAACGAAAATGTGTTCTTCCTCATTTCTCTTTCACTGGGGCCATTTGAAGGTGCTGCAGCCCATCAGGGAATTCTGCCTAATGTCCAAGCTTTAACTGAAGTGGAGTGAGCACGAGTGAGGCAGCACAGAGAAGTGGCTTGCAATTTACAACACTGAGGAAACTTGTATGTGGACAAAGTCAGAAGCCAAGTCAGAAAAGCCCTCCCCTCTCTCCAAACTGCAGAGGAAGTAAATGCTTACTAAAGATGTCAACTGCCATTTGCGTTGCTGATTTCGTTACTGTCTGATCAGACTCTTTTAACAGCTTCCTACTGCCCTTAGAAAAATGGACAAAATACTTGGTTGTCTATAAAGCTTTACAAGATGGTGCCCCCACCTTCCTTTCACTCCACCTGTTCTACATGTGCTAAGGCATCATTTTCTCTACGTTAGGACCTTCACACTGACATGCCTTATTTCTCTCCTTTCAGTAAACAAACTCCTTCTTAGTCTTTAGGTCCTAGACTAAAAATAACCTCTTCGGAAAGGTCTTTTTTAGGGTCCCTAGATTCTGTTAAATCCCCTAGTTCTGAACTCCATAATTCTGCTTAATTAAGATCTATCGCAATTAGTCAATGTTTCTCATCTTTGCTAGACTCTAAGCTCCTTGAGACAGCTATTATGTCTGAAGAAATCAAAATATGGCACCCCCAAATATGCTACTTTGGCAAAAGGATTCTTTTGAACGAAGGTAATTAGCTCTCTGCCCTCCCCCTTTCTATCTAAAAGTAGGACATAAATTTTCATTTGTAAAGGTGTATCCATGTCTACCAGGAAGAAAACGACTACAGAGATAACTGGTAGCACCCGAGATAACTCTTACCTGCATAACAAACCTTACCAAACAACCCTTATTTACCATACATTTCCTCCCCAGACCTTCCCATAACTTATCTTCTGTCCTTCCACCAGGAATCGGCAAAACCCTTTTCTTTTTTCTAGCCTAAAATGGTATATAAGCCCCAAATTCTAACACCTTATTGAGCCACATTTCTTTGTGAGCTCCCATAGATACATATGTAATTAAATATTTTTTCTCCTGTTAATATGTCTTTTATCAGTTTAATTCATAAGGTCCACTATTCCATTCCTATTTATCTGTCTTGTTCACTGTCTTGTACCCATCCCTCAGTGTCTAGTCAAGTGCCTAAAATCTAGTAGGTACTCAAAATTATTTGTTAATCAACTGAATTAATCAGAACAACAAACAAAAACATATGTGAAAAATTATAGATTTTATTATTAAAAAAATTTTGTTAATGTTTTATTTATTTTTAAGACAGAGAGAGACAGAGCATGAGTGGGGATGGGGCAGAGAGAGAGGGAGACACAGAATCTGAAGCAGGCTCCAGGCTCTGAGCTGTCAGCACAGAGCCTGATGCAGGGCTCAAACTCATGAACTGTGAGATCATGACCTGAGCCGAAGTCGGATGCTTAACCGACTGAGCCACCAAGGCACCCCTATAGATTTTATTATTTAAAATAACAAAGACTTGGATATATTATACATGTTTAACATTGGAGAAGTGACTAAATTATATGCATATGCTAGAATATTATTTGTTTACAAATCATTTTTAGACTATTGATAAAGATCATTTCAAAGTGTCTTATTTCTGCAAATATATTAAGAGTGTATTAAGTATTAAAAACATAAGTGCTTTTCATCCCTTTTCACCATCAAGTACAAATATCAGTGTCAGACTTTTAAAAAGGTTCTGACTTTTTCACCTCCCATTCATTTCAAGATATACTACAATATGCAATCACCCCCCATCACTTTTATCATCTGCAACGTCTTCTGAACTATTTATTCTATTTGATTTCTGAAGTTGATGCCATTGGGCAGTTTTACTTTCAAAACTACCATTGTACAAACTACTACAATAATTCTGGAGGTCAAGGGAGGGGGACTAAATGGAAAGGAGCAGGAGAAAACTTTCTGTGGAGATAGAAATGTTCTTTATCTTGATTTGGGTGATCAAGGTAAGATTTGTACATTTTACTCTATGTTAATTATACATCAAAAAAGTCTTGCCACTATTTGTTTATTTATTGTACATGAATGCTCATAGCAGCTTTATTTTATTTTATTTTATTTTATTTTAATTTTAATTCTAGCTTAGTTAGCATACAGTGTTAAATCAGTTTCAGGTACACCATATAGTGATTCAACAATTCTATACATTACCTAGTGCTCCTCATGATAAGGGTACTCTTAATATCTTCCATCTATTTCACTCATCCATCCTACCACTTCCCCTCTGATAACTACCAGTTTGTTCTCTAAAGTTAAGACTCTGTTTTTGGTTTGTCTCTTTTTTCTTTGTTTGTTTTTTAAATTCCACAATCCAAGTGTTGATCAAAAGATGAATGGATAAGGATAAAGAAGAAAAGGTGTGTATGTGTGTATACATTGTGTGTGTGTATGTATGTATGCACACTATTACTCAGCCATGAAAAAGAATGAATTCTTGCTATTTGCAACAATATGGATGGATCTAGAAGGAATAATGCTAAATGAAATAAGTTAGTCAGAGAAAGGCAAACACCATATAATTTCACTCACACATGGAAACAAAACAAATACGAATGAATAAAGAAAAAGTGAGACCAAAAACAAAAACCCCAGATACCTTTGTATAGAGAACAAACTGGTGGTTGCCAGAGGGGAAGTAGGTGGGGGGGGGGGGTGTCGGGGGGGGTGTATAAAATAGGTGAAGAGAATTAAGAGTTCACTTATCTTAGGGGTGCCTGGGTAGCTCAGTCAGTTAAGCATCCAAATTCAGCTCAGGTCATGGTCTCACAGTTCATGGGTTTGAGACCCGCGTGGGGCTCTGTGGTGGCAGCTAAGAGCCTGGAGTCTGCTTTAGATTCTGTGTCTCCCTCTCTCTCTGCCCCTCCCCTGCTGGCATAGGGGCAAATGAATAAATGAATAAATGTAAAAAAAATGAATAAATGTAAAAAAAAACTTTTTTTAATTAAAAAAAAGAGTTCACTTATCTTTATGAACACTGAGTAATGTATAGAATTGTTGTTACTATATTGTACAACTGGAACTAATATAACACTGTATATTAATTATACTGAAATTTAAAAAATAAAAAAATTTTAAGAAGAAACAATAAGCAAAAATGCAGTGATAAAAAAGTTCACAAAATAGGATTTGATACTCTTGTATACTTTGGATAAATTCCTAGTAGTGCTAGGGGCACATGTACCCCAATGATTATAGCAGCACTTTCAACAATAGCCAAATTATGGAAAGATTCTAAATGTCCATCAACTGATAAATGGATAAAGAAGATATGGTTTATGTATACAACGGAATACTACTTGGCAATGAGAAAGAACGAAATCCTGCCATTTGCAGCAATGTGGATGGAACTGGAAGGTATTATGGTAAGTGAAATAAGTCAGTGATAGAAAGATATCATATGCTCTCACTCATATGTGGAACTTGAGAAACTTAACAGAAGACCATGGGGGAAGGGAAGGGGAAAAAGAATAGTTACAAACAGAGAGGGAGGGAGGAAAACCATAAGAGACTCTTAAATACAGAAACAATCTGGGGGTGGGGGAGAGGGGAAAATGGGTGATGGACATTGAGGAGGGCACTTGTTGGGATGAGCACTGGGTATTGTATGTAAGTGATGAACCATGGGAATCTACGCCAAAAACCAAGAGACCACTTTACATACTGTATGTTAGCTAATTTGACAATAAATTATATTAACAAAATAGGATTTGACATAATAAATAGATGTTATTTTAAGATGCTATGTGATCATTTATAAACACCAAGGAAAAATAATAAAGCATTCCATTCATTCCTTAAAAATTAATAAATAAAATAAAATTTCCAATCTGATTTTTTTTTCCATTCTCCCTCTTAGTTCTCTAAGTTTTTTTTTTTTTTCCATATAGTAAAGCTCTGTTATTAGATAGAGGCACATTTAGGATTGTTAAGCCTTCTCAATATATAGACTATTTTTCTTTTTGTTCTTTTCTTTTAATATTTTTTCATATTTATTTATTTATTTTGAGAGAGAGAGAGAGAGAGCATGAGCAGGAGAGGGGCAGAGAGATAGGGAGAGAGCCTCCCAAGCAGGCTTTGTGCTGTTAGTGTTAGAGCCCAACATAGGGCTCCATCTCACAAACTGCAAGATCATGACCTGAGCCCAAATCAGGAGTTGAAGACTTAACTGACTGAGCCATCCAGTGTACTTTTCTACTTTTCTTTTAAAATATCCACTTTATCCCTGGTAACACTTGTAGTCTGCTTTTTCTTAGAGAAGTCTACTTTGTGTGATGTCGGTATAGCTTCATCAGCTATCCTATGCTTCCTGTCACTTTTTGTTTATTTTTATTTCTTTTCATGGCCAAAAGTCCTAGAAAAGATGCTTTGCTTATCCTATAAGATTTATTGAGCAGTATCCCCTAGTAGCTCTTGTTTTAGATGGTACCATTCAAGTCATTAGAACACGACAGGATTGTTTTTCCCCAGCATTCAATTGAGCTTCCCATTCAGTGCCTCTCTTAGGCTGTGTTGAGCCTTAAGATGGTGACTACTTTACACCTGAATGATGTTTCATTTCAATAATATAATATTCTAATCAAGATTTAAAGTGAATCTAATAAAAAATGTACATACACAGAACAAACTGATGGTTGATGGGGGTGGGGAAGAGGGGAAAGTGGGTGATGGGCATTGAGGAGAGCACTTGTTGGGATGAGCACTGGGTGCTGTATGTAAGCCAATTTGACAACAAATTATATTTAAATAAATAAATAAATAAATAAATAAATAAATAAATAAAGTACATATGGTTTATGGTGAGATTCAGCACCACAAAATGCACCGCAGAATAATCCTCCTTGTTCCTAGTTATTTTGAACAAACAAATGCTATTATGATTTGGGGAGATTGGTGCCCAAGAAAGTGACTCCAAGAGGTCCTAGAGGAAGAAAAGTTTCAACATGCATGCATGCTTTGAATAATGGAGAACAATGTTGTGGATGTTAGGTCACATACTTGAGCGTGGTTTCCTTCTGCTTAGGCTAAGATAGCTTAAAATCAGATCTGTTATAACATAACTGATGATGTGGCATTATAATATAGTTTGCTCACAACTTATATACTCATTGATGCATAGACACAAGTGAAGGACTCTGAATTGTGATGGCAGCTTTTTATGTGAAAAATCTCTCAGGAATTTAAATGAGAATGCATTATATATTCACAAACTCCAATTGGTGCTAAACATCCTATAACAAACTAAATCTATAAGTCTAGTGACAAGTAAGACACAACAAGCTGTAGAAGAAATTTTTAAATATGTCCACAGTTGTACAGGTGAAAGACGAATGGTTAGAAGCATAAGCACTGGAATAAGACAGAAATGGTTTGCAATCTGGTTGTGTGCCCTTAAGTACGTTTCTTAATCTAAGATTCAGTTTTCCTATTTGTAAAATAGAGATAATAATGGTAATCTGACAGATTTTTGGTGAGGATTAAAAGAAATAATCCATTTAAAATACTCAGCACAGTTCCTGACACATGGTAAACATGCAAAAATCTGTAATTTTTTATTATCATCATCCCCTTATTATTGTTATTATTATTATTGCTGTTGCTAGTACTATGTTTTAATGGTCTAATCACCAATGACATCATTAAAGGAACTTTTACTTCCAGGAAAAGGAAAATGAACACAGAAGTAATGTATGAGATGAAAGAAAGAATGCTGAGCAAATAAAATGGTCAATACATAGGTAAAATTAAGCACATATTGATATCAATAGTATATAATTTTCAGAGTTAAAGACCAAAATAGAATTATGTGTTTGTAAGGTCAATAAAAGCATAGGAGTTGTGAGTAGGGAGTGATTAGCATTTAAGCTTTAATGTACTTGAATTATTTGGGAAGATAACATTATTGATTTACTTTAGACTTGATAAATAAGCATATGAAAAATTCTAGGGTAATCACAAAAAGATTAGATAGAGTAAGTATGTTTTCCAATCTAGTAGAAGTGAAAAATTGGAATCTTAGAGAATAAAAGCAAAAACTAAAATTCAATCAATGCATAAGGAAGTAAGAAAGAATTTGAAGGCATTATGCCTATGTGTACTACTTTAGCCAGATGGACAAGATACTCAATAAAGGTTACATTTTTTTTGATAGAGTAGAAAAATACTGAATAGGTTGGCTTGTTTCTGAAGTTCAAGAATGAAATGGCTTATATAATCCAAATACCTGGTTCATTTGCAAATTAGAACATGGGCAATGATGTCCTGCTCCACAAGTTCTTCTTGACCTACCCATCTGAATTCAACACATCTTGCTTTGAAGGAATCAGACTAAAGTGAGTTGGATCCAAGTGAATCTGAAGCAGCTAAGAAAGTCTGACTAGGCTTAGACTGGAAAATCTCATACTCTTAGATCCTCTGTATATTAGGAATTACTCTTAAGATCCTGGCTAGAACCAACTCCTAATTCTACACTTAACAGAAGATCTAAATTATTTCTTGACAGATTTCCAGGTCTTTACAAGTCAGCAGACAGGTGGTGAGCTAAGATCCCCTAGTTACCCACTAGAATGTAAAACCTATGAGAATGAGAATTTTTGTTTTTCACTGGCATGCTCCCAGTCTATGGATAAGTGTCCGATACATAGCGGGTTCTCAATAAATAGTTTCCCAATTAATAATTTAATAAATGATACAGTTAGCATTCTATGAAAGGTGACACCATGGGATGCTAGAACTAAAAGGATCATAGAGAACACCTTGTCCAACACCAGTAGTTTACTTTGCCAAAAAGTTGGCCAACACAGTCTCCCTGGACAATTTCATTCTGTATAATTGTTCCGAGAGCCACATGGACAATGAAACACTTATGTGTTTCTCTAGCACAGGCCAATTTCTGGAGCATCAAACCCATGCATAGAAATGTTATTGATATTTCTAGTTAGATTCCTACAAACACCTAAGCACAACATTCCAGTCAGGCTCATTAACTCCTGCTTTTGGGGGTAATGATTATAAAACTGGTGTATAGCAGAGTTGATCAACTATACACCAAATAATTTTTTTTCATTTTGGCTTCCAGGGTAGCAGCTGCTCATGCCCCAAAAGTTTGGTTTATTTATATCTTACTTACATTTTAGCCGATATTTCCTAGTCTAATTTGTATTCTCCCTAGTCCTAGTGCTTTATTTCTTATTTATTTAACTATTTTTTTCCTGCGTATTTTCTGCAAGCCACTTCAAGTCCTTCATGGTATTCAATAAACTATGAATTTAAAAAAAAACAAACTTACAATCTCTTCCTGAAAATTTGTTCCCCTTCATGTATTCTCTACTATGGATTTTCCAGGCATCTCATTTTTCTGGCTCTATCATACGAGCTTCTCCATTGGTCTTCCTGTCTCTCTTGAGTCTTTCTCATACCTGGTTTATATTCCATAAAGTTGCCAGAAAAAGCTTTCTAAAACACATCCTTGGTGATATTCCTTGCCTGTTCTAATCCTTTCATTAATGATCCTCCACTCCCTAGGAATGAAATCTAGATTCCATTGTATGAAAGTCAAGGCCAACCTTTGAAGATATGCCTCTGAATGCTTCTCCTCCCACACTTTTCAGTTGGACTAGATCAAATTTCTTACACCTGCCAGGAATACCCCATGCTGTTCTACATCCACATACCTCTATATAAGCTGTCTTCTGTGTTTAAGCACTGCTTTGACTAATCAAGTTCTACAGACTTCAGGACTCAGTTCAAGAGTAACTAATATCTCTTGGGGAGCCTTCCCTAAACCCACTTTATGCTATTTTTTATAGAACCCATGTACCTTCTATTTTCCTTTCATATAGCTCTTATCCCACAGTTGCACAATTATTTATATCCATCCTTCTCTATTGTTCTATAAGTTCCTCAACCACACTGTTTTCCATTCATAGTTTTCACCCAGAGCAGTTAGGGCATTGCCTAGCACATAAGAGGTGATCCATAAATTAATACTGAACACAATAGTCAACATTTATGAAAATATACTATGGAGCAAGCCTTATTCTACTCATAATAACCATAGGAGATAGGTATTATTATTAAACCCATTATGTAGATAAAGAAACTGAAGCAAACATATAAGTAACTTACCCAAGGTCACACAGTAAGTCCTGGGGCCAGGATTCAAACCCTACAATGTGGTTCCAGAGCCACTGTTGTTAAATACAATGAGATACCCATATAGTAAATGATTCAAAATGAACAAAACAGAGCTGCAGAGAATTTAAGGGACATCTCTCAAACCAATAATAAATCAATGGTAGGTATTCTAAGATAGACACATATTAATTTTAAAGATCAATGATGCTGTTGGATGATAGTTGATAGTAGGCTTAAGTTCTGACTCTGCCAGAGTAATCAGTAGTTTTGACTGTTGTGTTATTAGCAGACTTCTTCAGGAACTTCACTAAAAATGAAATAAATCTTAATAGAATTTTAGTTTAGGTTTCAATGGAACCCCTAAATGACAGCCACAGGGAAAATGCTTTCTTTAGGTTCCAGGTCTGCACCTGAATTGTGGCAAGTGTGTGATTATACACATTACTTAACCTTCAATGTCTTGAACACATTACAAAATATTTGTGTTAGTTTGGGTCTTTTGAGGAATAGATGCCAAGAAAAGATTATATGCTCAAGAAATGTATTAGGGGACATGCTTCTGACAGAAAATGGAGGGGCAGCTGGGAGAGACTGGAAGAGTCACTAGACTGCAATCCAGGTCTGAACCCAAGGGAAGGACAGAGTGAAAGAAGGAAGTTTGAGTGGAAGCATCTTAGTCTGCAATGCAGTTCTAAGAGAGTCTGGCAATACTATAAAGGAGTCCTTGAGCCTAAGTCACCCCTGATAGGAGTCCTGCATCTTCCAGGAATGTGCTTGCTTTAGTACCCTTGCTGCACTCAGTCATTAGCTGGGGATGGCCCTGCTAAGCTGTCATTGACTGGGAAGTGTGGTTTTGGAGCAGAATGCAAACAGATTTCATAATGCAGCAGCTAGGGCAACAAGGCAATTGAGCTCCCCAGAGTAGAAGATCCAAGAGGCATTCTCATGGCCACCACACTATTTCAATAGCCTTCTGTCTTTGAAATCGGCTAAAATCTTTGTTAAGTTTTGCTCTTGAGTTACAAAAGTGACTTACCAGCCTGATTTTTGCAAGGACCACAGGTTTTTAAAATTCTGGTGAAAGGGAAGAATATTATAATACTGTTTTTATTCCTAACACATTAAAATCTAAGGAACTGACTTTACAAAGGACAAAAGAACCACTATTTCAGAAATTTAATTTGTGTGTCTTTAGGTAAGTTACTTAATATATTTTATAGTATGTTGTTGGATTTCTTTTTTTTTTTTAATTTTTTTTCAACGTTTATTTATTTTTGGGACAGAGAGAGACAGAGCATGAATGGGGGAGGGGCAGAGAAAGAGGGAGACCTAGAATCGGAAACAGGCTCCAGGCTCTGAGCCATCAGCCCAGAGCCTGACGCGGGGCTCGAACTCACGGGCCGCGAGATCGTGACCTGGCTGAAGTCGGACGCCTAACCGACTGCGCCACCCAGGCGCCCCGTGTATGTTGTTGGATTTCTATTTAAGTGAAATTATTAAATGCAAATTTGCTTCTAACAGTTCCTAAGGTGGAGGAAATAGGTGAAAGAATGGGTGGAGAACATCGGGAACCAGGTGCTTTCATAAACACCAAAGTAAATATTAGCACTCTTCTTCTAAACCAGACTATCTTCTGAGACTTGTCTTCATCTTCCTCTCTCTAATTCCGTATTTTATTTCTTCACTATATTATTATGTTCTCCACTATATAAATTTGGAGAATGTTTTTAGAAATATAGACAATCAAATCAATCAATATTAAAATAATATAAAATCCCATGATCTAAAGATAATTACTGTTGACATTTTGGTATGATCTAATATTTTCCAATGACAATACATACATATAAAAACTATAATCATACTATAATTAGTATTCTGTAATATAATTTTCATTTCTCAATTACAAATGTTTTTCATTGAGTAAATATGGATATGAGTCATCATTTTTGATGGCTGCATGGTATTCATGCTTTGTATTATGTACTCAAAAATATTGGGAGCAATTTCCTATTGTAAAACGTTCAGACATTTAGTTTGTTTCTGGTTCTTCACTATTAATAAGTAATGCAGTAAAATATCTTTATGTATGTGTCTTTTTAACTTGTCTGATTAGTACTTTAAGATTAATTCCTCAAAATAGAATTGCGGGTTCAAAGAGTATGAAATTGGGGCACCTGGGTGGCTCAGTTGGTTAAGCGTCCAACATCAGCTCAGGTCATGATCTCACAGTTCATGAATTCGAGCCCCGCATCAGGCTCTGTGCTTACAGCTCAGAGCCTGGAGCCTGCTTCAGATTCTATGTCTCCCTCTCTGCACCAGCACCGCCTCCCCCCATCTGCCTTGCTCGTGCGCTCTCTCTCTCTCTCAAAAATAAATAAGCATTAAAAAATTGTTTTTTTTTTTTTTAAAAAAGAGTGTGGAATTATTTAAGGAAATGTGTTAGGATATAAAACACCTTAAAGTTATGCCTTGAGTGGTGGTCAATATTAGCAAGAAAAAGCTTAGTTTGAACTGTATATTTCCCATTTTTTGAGGAATCCAAAAGATTTAGGCCTGCTTCTTGTCATTTGAAATAATGGTCTCTTTTTCCTTTTTGGTGGCACCAGGGGAGGATTCTGAGAACCTCAAGTAGATATACAACCTCTTCAGGATAGAACTAGAATGCTAGGGAAGAAGAGACGTGTAGGAAGTATCAAAGTGACCATAGAAAAAGGGACAAAAGATTGGGGGAACAGAGAAAGAGACGATGAGGTCTCTAAGATGCCATGTGAAGTATATTCTGTATATACTGAAAGATAACCTAAAGTAAATGAACATTTTACACATCCTGGACTCTGTGTATGTGTGACCATATAATAGATAAATAGGATTTTTTTTCTAGTGATTGTTCCTGAATAAGCTGCCAGACATTAATAAGCATAACAAAAGTATTACAGATTGCACAAGACACCGGTTATTTGTTCACCAATCCATGTTCTCTTCCTTCTGGTCACATGACTAAACTACTTTTCCCAGAATCCCTTGTAATTGAATTCTGGCCAAAGGAATGTGAGCAGAAGTGATGTATTCTACACCAGCCTGACTCCAAAATCTTCCCATTGTTTTCCATGTTCTCTTCTTTTGTCTGATGCTGGAGCTACATGATAGAAGAAGTCATTGGTCCATTACACTCCCTGTAGATGATGATTTGAAAGGTGTTCTCATAGCTACCATAAGAGAAAATGGGGGGACATTCTTGGCAATTCACTAGGTCAGTAGGTGTAAATGAGGGCTGTTCTAGTAGAAAAATGACATAAGGATACTTTCTTCATGGCCCACACTTTAGAAACCTAATGGTTAAGAACATGAGCTTTGTAATGATGATATATGAGATTGAAGTAGTTTTCAAACTAGTCTCTCTAATCTTAGTATCACTGGTTCCTTGGGCAACCTAGTTAACCTCACTAAAATTCAGTTTACTCAATGGTAAAATGGGAATATAACTAATATAACTATTGCAGTTTGTTGTGTGAAGAAAAAAAAGCATAAAGCAATTAATATAAAAAGGGCTCAATTAATGATACTGTTAGTATTTTTCTAATTTATCTGAAGAGACCATGTACACTAAAAAATATTGTTCATGCCTTCCAGCTCCAATTTACACCATGCAACCATGAGGTGTCAGCATTGCAGATCTGAGGACTGGATAGTGGCAGACAGACCTCTGAATCAGAAATAACTGAGTAGAAGAGTTGACATTTGAACAACAATTAGTAGAGCAACCTCACCTCTATGGGGATAGCATTGTTTAAGGAGAATGATTATCTCTTTAACAAGACAGGGATGGATAGATTCTCCAAGTTAGGTCAGAATTTTTTCTAGCCTGATATAAAAGCCACTAACTGGCATTTTAATAAGACCCTTTCCTCTCTTTCCCATGTCTGAGCACAAGAGACAGCAATTCTTAGACCTACAGAGTATATAAAATGGTTTCAGAGAGTAGGCAATTTTAATCCTCTTGCAGCAATACACAGAAACAAAATTAATGGAATTAGATATAACTCTGTACATTCAATTAAGGAGACAGGTTATAAACTAGTCAGATATGTCTGAGGGAATTTTTTTTTTGGTAATATGCATCATTTCAAAGGAAACACTTAAAACTCTTAATTCTTTTAATTTACAAGTTTTCTTTTGGCAGTAATGTTATAGATAAGCCCACTCTGTAAACATATATCTACCATACTACTAAACCTGACAGATTTTTTATAATCATAATTAGCTAAGAATGCCCTTTTTGAACTTGGGTTGATTCCAGCTATTAATTTACTCCCTGGAGAGTAAACTTGCCAAACATTCTCATTACCTGTTCTTGTGAACAAGTAATTTACCCACTGGCACCCCCAGCACTCTTCTCTACAAGCTTTTGGCCTCTTGTCTCCCAATGATCCAAATGTGTGTCATGATAGAGGAATTTTTTTTCTCTAAGAGATGATTTTTTTATTAGTCTTTTTACAATATATATATTGAGATATAATTCACATACCACACAGTTCAGCCATTTAAAGTGCACAATAAATGATATTTAGTATATTCACAGAGTTGTGCATCTATCACCGCAATCAACTTTAGAACATTTTTATCACTCTAAAAAGAAATCTTGTACCCCTTAGCTATCAGCCTCAATTTCCCCATCTCTCTCAGACCTAGGCAATTACTAATCTACTCTATATATTTATGGATTTTCTGATTGCTTACATTTCATACACATGGAATCATACAATATGTGGCCTTTTGTGATTGGCTTCTTTCACTCAGTATAAGTATTTTCAAGGTCCATCCATGTGGTAACATGTACAAGTACTTCATTTCTTTTTACTGCTTAATAATAATCTATTGTGTGGATATGCCATATTTTATTTAACCATTCATCAGTTGAGGGACATCTGGGTTGTTTCCACTTTTTGGCTTTTATGAATAATGCTACTGTGAACATTTGGGTCCAAGCTTTTGTGTAAGCATGTTTTCATTTCTCCTGGGTATATACCTAGGACTAGAATTGCTAAGTCATATGGTAACTCTAAGTTTAGCCATTGAAGGAATTGCCAGACTGTTTTCCAAAGTGGCTGAAACATTTTACATTTCAACCAGTGGTATATGAGAGTTCTAATTTCTTCACATCCTTGCCAACGCTTGCTATTAGCTGTCTTTTGGATTATAGCCAATCTAGTGTGTGTGAAGTGATATCTCATTGTGAATTTAATTTGTATTTCCCTGATGATTAGTGATGTTGAGCATTTTTCCTTGTGCTTATTGTCCATTTGTATACCTTCTTTGGAAAAATGTCTATTCAGATTATTTGCTCATTTTTAGATTGGGTTGTTTGTCTCTTATGATTAAGTTGCAAGATTTTTAAAATACATTCTAAGTTTTTTTATAATATATATGATTTGCTAAATTTTTTTACCCATCTACTGGTTGCCTTTTCATTTTGTTAATAGTGTCCTTTAAAGCACAAATTATTTTAATTTTGATGATGTCTAATTGTTCTGTGTTTTTCTTTTGTTGCTTGTTTTTGATATTGTACCTTGACTAATCCAAAACCACAAATATTAATACCTGTTTTCCTCTAATAAAATTATAGTTTCAGTTATTACAGTTAAATCTTTGACCATTTTGAGTTAATTTTTATATATGGTAATGAAGTAGAGATCTAACTTCATTATTTTGCATGTGGATATCCAGTTGTCTTGCAACAGGTGTTGAAAAGACTATTGCTTCCCCTAGTGAATTATCTTGACACCCTTTACAAAAATCAGTTAACTATAAATATAAGAGTTTATTTATAAACTGTAAATTCTATTACATTGATCTATCAGTCTATCCTTATGCCAGTACCACACTTTGTTGGTAATGTCGCTGCATGGTAAATTTTGAAATTGGGAATGTGAGTCATTCAAACTTGTTCTTCATTTTTGAGATTGTTTGTGACTATTTGGGGTCTCTTTCATTTCCACATGAATTCTGGGATGAGCTTTGTCAAATTCTGCAAAGTTGGCTGGAGTTTTGATAGGGATTGCACTGAGTCTGTAGATCACTTTGGGGAGTATTGCTATCTTAACAATATTGAGTCTGCCAATTCATGAGCATTAAATGTCTTTCCATTTATTTAGATCTTCTTTAATTTCTTTCAACAGTATTTTGTAGTTCTCAGAGTATATGTTTTGTATTCCTTTGTTAAATTTATTACTAATTATTTTATTCTTTTTGATGCTGTTATAAATCTAATATTTTCTTATGAGGCTTTGTTTCTCATTGAAAGTTTCACAAAAAGCTATTTCTTTGAACTTCAGGTTGAAACTTTAGAAGTAAAAAATTACTAGAAACAATAGAAAAATCTCAGTTCTAGCTTACCCCTTACAAAGGGATGCTCAAGCAGAGCAATATGCTGCCACATTTAAGACATGGCACACTGTTCTAGTTGCTAAGAGTATCTCTATCAATTACTGTTTGCAAGGAAGCTTCTATTAATAGGTTGTTTAAAAAACAAACAAACAAACAAACAAAAACAACAGGGGGCTCAAACTCATGACCTTGAGATCCAGAGTCTCATGCTCTAACAACTGAGCCAGGCAGGTGTCCCAAGGCAGCTTCTCTTCAGACTTAGGAAGAGATGAGGTTTGTGTTGAGCTTCTCAACTCCTCTTTCTTTAGAACCTTATCTACACTTTTCGAGAGTCTCTTAAGTCATGCCAGCTTTCTTGGTATTCCTTGATTAACCAGTGGACACCAATGTGATCTCCTATTTAGGCTTGCTTTTGTTCACCACAATTCTGAACCCCCCACTACTCATTATACCAGTTCCCACTTTAAGCTTTCTGTGTGATATTCTTCTTAGCATAGAAAGCAGCGTATTAGAGGGTTAAGGTATTGCTTTCCAGAGGTAGTGGAAGACCATGACTAGGGGATAAAAGGGGCAGGAGATGTGGCCACAAATGCAGCATCATAGGCCAAGTGATGCAGGAAGACTTCAGTGATAGATGCATTCACACACACAGAGGGAAGATACAAGAATATGGTCAAGGAAAAATGGCCACAAATAGGAATCAAGGCAGCAATAGTCAATAGGGAAGGCTGAGACGTCATCAAGTGCAGGGGTGAGGGCAGGCTAAAAACATAAGTCTTTGAACAAAGGACAGGATTCAGCAATGGAGCCAGACCTTGAGACACTAGCAAAAGAAATGACTATCAGGTCTAGGCTGCTTCCCTTAGTTACTATCAGTTAAGTTCCTTTCCCTTAAGGTGCTCCTCCAAGTTCTTACAGAACCCAGGCTTCTAGTATCTGTCAGGTTTTGATATGGAAAGCCTAATCAGTAAGCAATATCTATCCCTTTCTCCATCTTTATCACTCTTTTCCTATTACTATCTCTATCTATAGCTACATTTATGTATTAATATCTATATCTATGGATAGCAATATTAAGGGATTTATTATAGGAATTTTACCCTATGGACTTATGGAAGCTGTTAAACAGCCCATGTGAAGCTGTTGCTTTTGACTCTCATGCTGGAGTGCAAACTCCCAGGGCCAACATTCAAGAAGGGAAGACAAACGTGAGGTAGGAGAAACAAAGATAAATTAGAACCTGTAAGGCTGAGATGAAACCTACACAGATGAAATGGAACCATGTTGGTCTCTCACCATGACCTTTAATCCTCCATCTTTGATGATGGGGGTGGGTTGCTTACCCCCATCTCAAGCTAAATACTCAACTGTCCCAGGAGTTGGAAAAGCCATACAAGTCAGGAGCTAGAGAATCTGTGAGCTCAGCTACTGCCTCACATCAACAGGGTGAGGCAGATAAGAGAGAACCTGTGTGGGAGTGGCTGGGTGGCTCAGTTGGTTAAGCATCCAACTTAGGCTCAGGTAACGATCTCATAGTTCATGAGTTCAAGCCCCACATCAGGATCTCTGCTTTCAGTGCAGATCCCACTTTGGATCCTCTGTCTCCCTCTCTCTCTGCTCCTCCCCCACTCTCTCTCTCTCAAAAATACATGAAACATTAAAGAGAGAGAGAGAGAGAGAGAGAGAGAGAGAGAACCTGTGTGACCTGCAAAAACACCTTGCACACTATACTGATCTTTCAGGATAACATGGGTCTGCTTCATTTGTATTTTCCTAATCTGATATAAAATGTCTCTTGTGGCCCACCCTAATGCAGAACCACACAGGGAAGGAAATTCTGGAGAGATGTAGTTCCAGCCTAGCTAAGTTGACACTGAACAAATCTACAATTCTTGTCAACACAGATGATTTTCTCAGTGAAGAACTCCTCCTCATTCTTCCAGGAGCATTTGATGTCCCATCTTCAGAAAAGAACCCTCACTCTGTGGAGCTCATGTTCCTGGTACATGAGTAGGAACTGCCTCAAGGCCTTTTGGGGTGAGAATTGTGGTAGCTGGGATCTTAACTAAAGATCTAAGAAGCATTTTCCACTTAATGAGCTACCTTGAAAGACTGAAGAAATATAGCTAAAAGGATGGATTTTTTCAGCCAAATGATATCAAACAGGTATGTAACTCATAAGGCTAGATCTTTATGTTCTCATGGATTATGGTACAGTCTCACATGCATTTTAACCACAAGCTGTCCTGTGACATTTGCTCTTAAATAATGGGGAATGAAGCAGGTGAAGAGGGAGAAGGGGTTGCTTGCTATTTATAACTGGTCTTATTTAATGGATGTGACCATAGCTCTCTAAATAGGACTAAGAGTGTCTTGTTGAAGAACAAACAGATGTAGAGTGGAGACACTTCCCACACATTACGTTAGGCAAATGAATTTCCTTCCTTCAGGCATTGATTTCAGATATCTTTACACTGTAAAAATAAATGCATCCAGAATCATGCATTTAATTTTCTTTATTGTTTTGTTTGTTGTCATCATTAATGAATGAAGGTAGAAAATCACAACAAAAAGAAAAAAAAAACTACTGGCTTTGGATGGCTATATACAACCAGTTTAAACTTTGAAGGGATTCTAAGAATGAAAAGATTTATAGGTTAACTTTATAAATTGTCAGTTGCCCTGGGCCAAACATGACTTATGTGTACTGTAAAGGTTTCAGTTCATTTCTTGTTCTGTCTTAAGATTACATTTTCCTTCTAGTAAATATGACATCCTCTCTCCATACACATAAATATATCCCCATCCCCAGTAATTTTAAAAAATAAAAGCAGAGTTTTGCCTTGTTTGGATACTGGTAAATTTTATATGCTTATTTTCAATAAATGATCTGGATAGGTTTTTCCAGTAAACTACAAACCAAACATATTTTATTTTCTTCAATAGGGAAAAATCTCTTCTTAAACACAACAAGATCATGATTTATTTATCTAAGTTAAAAAAATACATTCTTCACCAAAATCTATAACTTGCATCTTTCTGTGGAGTAAGTAGTTATGATAACTGAATACCTGTATTTTTTCTTTACTTATTTGCTACATAATTCTTGTTAGGAACCTTTTTGGAACCAGAATGTTCTATATTCTTAATGACTTAGAGAGCCAGAATTATCCCTCTAGTTTCATTTCTGTTGAAATACCATTAGAAAACAACGGTCTATTGTTACATTTCCACTGCAAATTGCACACCTGATATTTCAGGACATTTAAAAATTAAATGAACAGCATGACTCTCAAATAAGTATAAAACAATTTGACGTCAATTGACAAAGGCCTATACTTTAGATTCAACAGCTTCCAACCTAAGAGAAAAAGGTGCCAATAGCCATCAAAGAATTAGGTGGAGAAAGATACAACTGAAATTACTGTAGATTGGGAAAAAACAGGCAATAAGAGTACAGGCCTTCCCTAAAAGTCTCTTGTAATTGGGAACTGGGAATATTTTACACAGTGATTGGGATGGTTGTCCCATGCTCATGAAATGTGTCATATTTTAGTAGCCTCACCCAATACCTCTTTTGATCCAATTTTGGGGGAGGGGTGTTTGTTTTATTTTGTTTTGTTTTGCAAATCCAGTGTCTGATGAGAAATACACATGGTTCTTATCTTTAGAAAATACATAGTCTAAAAACTGGGTTAATGGACAGTCAAGGAAGTTAGAATCAGCAAACAAGTCATTAGTCTTTCTAAACTGATGCTAAATTCATACTGACTTTCCTCTATTATTCCCTCCAGGCCTGTGTATTTTCACTCTCCATTGGAAAAAATACTTCTGATTTCATTTTCTTTAGGTCTGAAATAAAGGAGCCTTGGCTGGTTTGTGGGTTTTTCCCCAAGAGCAAAACTTTACTTGTCTATATTTCAGTCTTGGATAATCCAAATTATGTCTGTAGGTATAAGATTTCTCATAAGGAAAATGGGGATGGTCTTTGCTTGGACTGTTTCTTTGTATTCTGATGGGCTTGTAAAGAAGAAAGTATCTTCCACGTTCAGAGCATAATGTGTAGCTAAGATGTTATAATGTGAGGCTGCATGTGGATGACAAGGCCATTGGGAGTCAGGAACATCTCATGATGAACAAATCTTTGGCCATGGTTTTCTCTAGGTTGATGGTTCTCAACCCTAGCTGCACATTGGGGAACTGCAAAAATTACTAATGCCTGAGTCCTACCATCAATGATTCTGATGTCATAGGTCTAGGGTGTGGCAAGGGCATCAGGATGTCTAAAAAACTCTCAGATGATTCTAATGTGTATCCAAGGTCAAGAAATAATTGCAGAGTAAGGATTTTTAGATGACTGGTTCCTGCCTACACCTTGTGCTGCTTGTCTGGCATAAATGTAGACCTGGAGAGATATCCTCCCAAGGCTTTGTTGGACTCAGCCATAGATCCATAGATGAATCACTGGGATAGGATCTGAAAATTTGCACGAGTCCTGGATGTGTCATCTTTAAGCTGGGTGATTTGGGAAATTCATAACTTTGCCAATGATAATAACAATAAGAGAGCTAGTATTTATTGTGCAATGACTATGGACTACTAATTAGACATTGTAAACATGTCTAGTCCCCAGTAACAACCCCAAGTGTGCATTATTATCCCATTTTACAGCAGAAGAAACTAAGGTTTAACCATATTCAGTGACTTACTCTCATTTTTTCCTTATTTGCAAGGTGGATATAACAATAACCTGTCATACGTAATGATCAGATGAAATAATATACATGGAAGTTCTTTGTAAACTAAGTCATTGTACAGAAATTCAGCAGACATATAGGGATATGGATAAAACATGAGATTTAGCTTCAGATGGATATGGGCTTCTATCCCAGTTCTCTCCCTTTAATAGCATTGCAACCTTAAGCAGTTTACTTAGCATCCTTTTGACTGTGTTTTTAAAACCATACAATGGAGACAATAATACTTCTGTAGGATTGTTGTGGATTACAGATAATTTACTTAAAGAGCAATGCATAGTACCTGGCACTTCAGCTCAATAAAAGCAGCTATTGTTATTTCCAACTGTTTACACCTCTGTAAGATCAGGTGGTTCTTGTTCCCAAACCTAAGATTAATAGTTATTGAATCTGGAACTCATTTTTGTCTTTGTTGTTTGTGTTATTGGAATTCTATTTTTTCTACACTCCATTCTGAAATCATTAGGGTTGGGCTTTTGTCTTTGTATACACTCTATCTAAAAACCTGGTCTATCTCTACAGTTAAATAGAGCCTACCGTTTGGTCAATGACTTATTAGTAAGAGAGAACTGAAGGTGCATCTCTACCTTCATTGTGGCAGGGCCTGAGAAGTCAGTGCACCTTGGCCATAATCCTCATTGCTTTGGTCAGAGTATCCGCTAGGAGCTTCAGGATTTACATAGAAATTTTCAGACACCAAGTCTCAGCTCCATTCTGCGTGGGAGGATTCAAATTATGTCTAATAGTTATTACAAGGAAATCTGAGCCATTTCCCTACTTCTGGATTTAAAAAATGAAATAAACTTTTAAACTGTTTCAACTAATTGAGACAAATTACTTCACCAAAAACATGAAAAAGTTTTAGAAGCCAAAAGGTCAACACTGTAAACTATCCAGTGGATAAGCAACTGTCCCCTCATGTTGCTATGGGGTGAGGACTCATACACTTCTGCATGATTATTTAACTATTTTCTAACATATACATTAAACAAGAAGAACAAGGAGCATGATGTGTACCTACTCCTGGTTAAAGAACCACCATGAGATTCTGTTCCTAGCAAAGTGTGACATGACATTTTACACAACTCATATGCTCCTTTGGTTCCATTTCATCATCCAGTATCTCTATACTTACTATAAATGCAACATGTAAAGGATATAGATGCCATCTACAATGTAATCCTTCTCAAGAAGTATGTAATTTATTCAGAAAGACAAGATTTCACATAGAATACAATTCAAAATAGGTACATAATTAAATGATTGCTTGCTTAGTACTAATGAGGTAGAAGTGCTGTTTGAATTTTTATGAATGTGACATCAATGTGGGACAGGATGACTTGAGAAGTCTGTGTGGAGATGACAAATGTGAGATGGATCTTGAAAGAATGGAAACATTTTGATAACAAGGACAAAACATTCTAGATGACAGGAATTCTATGTATACTACAATAACTATATGACTACTTAGTGCTCCAAGTAAGTATTTGCTCACTCTTGCTCTTTCTCCTTCCCTCCAACCTTCTCTTATTCTCCTTTCTTTTTCTCTTCTCACAGGACAAGGCCAGTTACTAAGCCAAATAGAACTCTGAAGAGAATCAAAACATTGTTAACTATTGCTTCTAAAGGGGTCTGCCCTACTCTGAAGAGATACACTGGCCTTCTAGCAGGTATCTGCCTTCCTCACAAGGATATTTATAACAAAGCAGAGGATAGATAGCTACCATGCTAGGGGTCATGTTATTGTATAAAACTACTCATGATGTAGGGTCTCTTAATACTGTACCTTCATATCTTGATTGTTCCTTGTTTCCTGGTAGGTCAGATAATCTGCTAGTTACTGTGCTCTTCTAAGTACTCAGACCACACCTTTAAATGTTCTTACATCAACAGCATGGAAGCTTGTATAGTGACCATTGGCCTATGCCCTATCTGTGTTCCATTCTGGCCTTGTGCAATCAGTATAGTCCACTAAATGCATGCAAGCTGTTCTAGCTTGGCGTAAGCACATTGTCTATAACTCTGGCTTTGCTTCTGTGTCCAGAGAACACACACTCTCCCTTTTTACTACATTGACTTCTCTAATCTCTAGTTGTGTCTATTTTCTTGGTCATTCACTTTTCACTCAAAATTGTACCCATGGCTTTTCTGCTACCTCCATACTGGCCATTCTCAAGTTTGGGTCTCCATCCCAAATCTCTCTCCTAGTTCCAGATTATAGAGCTGACTGTTGGCTTTATATCTCTATCTTGAAGTTCTATATTCAATTCAATATCAAACTATCCAAATTTATAGTCTTCCCCTCTCCCAAATTTGTTATTCCTTTCATTTACTTTATCAATCCATACTACCACCATCTGCTTGATTATCTGTATTAAAATTTATTGTGGCTATGAGTGACAGCAACCCAAAGGAACAGAGGCTTAGATAAAATACAAGTTCATTTTTCTTCCATGTAAATGAGAGTACTTCAGGGCTGAATTGATTCCATTAAGAATTCAGCCTAGAAGTTTTACATACCACTTTCATTTACAGCCACTGGTCAGAACTTGGTTACTTGGCTATAAAAAACTCCTGGGAGTGGTATTAAGCCTACTTCTCCTTAAACTTACCCTATGCTCCAGTCATAGAAAATATGCACTTTCTGGAAGACATGACATTCTGCCCTGTCCATTAACTTTTCCATGCTGTTCCTTTTGTCTAGAATATCCTTCTTTCCTTGTCTTAACAAATAAACACCTACTTCCCTGACCAGTCCCAGTGCAGACTTCACCTGCTTTGTAAGGTCTACTAACTCTCCCAGGCTAGACTGCCTGGCCTCATAGCACCTGCGCCAACCTCCATACAAGCACATTGTCTTGGAATTGTAGGCTTACAGTTCTAGAATGTGAGCTCCAAGGCGGTGCCTTACTTATCTTTGAATCCTTACCCTCCAAGAACAGTGCCTGGGGTTCAATGGATGTTTACTGAATAAGTGAATAAAAAAACCAAATACCAAACTCATTAGGACTGTGTGCCAAGTTAGAGTACATAGACTTTGAATGAAGGCTTGAGGACCTTTCCTATATATGAAGTGAATAAACAGTATATAGACTCAAAGGCAGTTTTTGCAGTTTGATCCTTTTGAATTGCTTTCTGAAACTTAACTGTGCTATGGACAGTTGATACAATTATATAAGTGACTTCTCAATATGGAGTGTTATTATAACATGCTCAAAACTCAGCATAAGGAATGCAGCATAAAAAAGAATAAAAAATATAATTCTAACCTTGAAGTCTATTGATAAATATCCTGGACAGGAGTCAGACAAGCTCCCTCCTGGTACTGGGTCAGCAACTAGCTTGGACAGGTCAATTAACTTTTCTGGGTTTCAGTTGCCTGCAAATGAGAGATTTGAAAAAAAGATGATGTCTAAGTTCTCCTTAAGCTCAAACATATTATAATTATATAAAGCCATGGTCTGAAAAGAAGGTTGATGTGTTTTGCATTACAGAGCATTGTCTGCCCTCAGTATTTTATTCTGACTTGGGAACATAAACTCTAGATCTCTTAAAAGAAAGATTATGAATGCAGGGGAGTAATGTTCAGGTAAAGATGGTCTTAAAACAGGAGAGCAACAGAGTGGAGGTGGAAAATGAGGTTGGTGACCCAGCCACTCTTTTCTCCCTCTAGCCTCACGCTGTCCTATTTATTTTTTAGGGCAAGAGATAAAAAGTAGGTTGGACAGCGAGGGGGATGGGCAAAGGGGCATCCTGCAGTTGCAGTTTCCTTTCATGTTCCCCTTAAACCTGGTGACACGGTGTAGGAAAAGCTAATTGAGGTGGGAAAACTTCTGATGTGCCTGAGGGTCCTAAATCCTTTCATCTCCCCTTTCCTTATGAACCTTTCAAGTATGCATAATGACAGACACCAAGACTGCAATCCTGACAGGAGTGAGCTGAGAATTTTCTGCTAAAATATATGTACTTTCTAGACTCTGGGGCCTAGGGGGTTTTATGAAGGGAGACTGAGGATGTTGGCTGCCTCTCTCTCTTCCAGATGAAAAGGGACATGCCTTTGGAATTTCTGTGTTGCTGACTTGACACATATGAAGGTGGAAATACTGTGATTGAGAAAACAAATGGATAAGCTGATTTCTCCTAAAAGAGATGGGAACTGCACTCTCTGAGGAATGCACTGTGACGTGGGAGTGTCTGAACCAGTCCCCAGAAGGTTCTAACAGGATTCTCTCCTTCAATAATGTTTTTAAGCCCTGAGGCTCTGTCATACAAGGCTATGTTCTGCTAACTGAGTGTGCTCCTGAGGTGGTTAACAAATAGCTCTGTTCTTAGCTCTTAGCAGGCAGGAGTTTTTAGTTCAGCACTTACCCCTTAGCGTCTCTCCAGAATGTTTGGATTCTTGGTTTTGTTTTGTTTTGTTTTGTTTTGTTTTGTTTTGTTTTGTTTTGTTTGTTTCTGATAGTTTAGGTGGTAGGTGAATGGGGTAGTCCTTGAAAAAGACCTCCCAAGCTTCCAGTTTCCTTATGAAGTTGGGGAACTTGTCCATTGTTAAGAGGAGCCATTAGCTCTACCAAATAAGTAGCTATGTCCTTTGTAATGGTCTCTACTGTAGATAATTATCCTTGAACTTCTCACCCCAGACTGTATCAATGACATATTGTTTGCAAGGTCTTTCTCAAGCCCTAATTTCCCTGCACATGGCACTTGGACAAATGCTGCAGTAAGTAGCAGGGCCAGTGGATATATTCTCACCCTCCCCAGTACCAGTTCTCTCTGTGCGGCTCCCAAGAAGGGTGAGTTACATTCCAAATGCCCTTTATGTTCACCTGGTCATTTTCCCTCTAAGTTTTACATTTTGCTTGGTTTATGTATTTATGTATGTATGTATTTATTTATTGGATGGTTACTAAATTTCACATGGCACAAAATGAAAATGGTACAAGAGTATTTGGTTAAAAGTCTCTCTCTTACTCTTGTCCCGCAGCCTACCTGTTCTCCCCTTTAGATGCAACTAATGTTATTAGGTTTTCTGAATCCTTCTAAAGATATTCAATACTTATACAAGCAACTATGTATACAGGCTATTTTTATTTCTTTTTTTAAATGTGTATTTATTTTTGACAGGGGGGAACGAGGGGTATAGAAGAGCCAAAGCGGGTTCTGTGCTGACACCAGAAAGCCTGATGTGGGGCTTGAACTCATGGACTGTGAGATCATGACCTGAGCCGAAGTCAGATGCTTAATGAACTGTGAGCCACCCAGGTGACCCTATTTTTATGTCTTTATAAACCCAAATGGTAGCATGCTATCCACAGTTGGCTCCTTCTTTGACTGGCTTAGGAGCTTTTTCCATCATTAGTCCATACACACATACCTCATTCTTTTTTTATGGCTCCACAGTATGACATGGCATGGATGGGGCATAATATATTTAACCAACTATGAGGCCATTTTAGCATTCAGAAATATGTGTACAAAAAACACTGCTACAGCAAATAGTATTATTGCAGTTTCCTCATGCCCTGCTAGGGTAAGTTATGTGGCATCTGTCTCCTCCAGGGGCACTAAGTTTGGTGCTAAACTTCACCATAGCCTGAAGCATGCACAGCCCCTCATCTCTCTGCCATGAGACCCTTAATACCTAGAATTGTTTTCTTTGCTCCAGTGAGAAAACTGGATTTCTGACCTCTCAACCTAGACTATTTTATTAGCAATACTACTTTCATATAGTTTCTATTATTATGCACTAGACTTGGGAAAAATTTGTTTCACCATTTCCAGGCCACTTAAGACTGCAACATGTCACTAGGACGTCATAGCAGATAATGGCCATGTTACCCTATCCCCTAGTGTTATACACATATGTCATCAGGCAACTCTACTGTAGCCAGACACATGTCACAGGTTACAGACAAATCACTGGAGCCCCCAGATTTGTTCTAGGAGTTGAATAATGACATTCTTTAAATATAACAATCTTTATATTGAAATGTGTTTATTAGTTCCTTTACACAATTTAGCAATATATACAGGGTCCAGACTGAGCTTCCTGGTATAGGAATCATCTTCCTTATTCATCTTGTTTCCCTCAGGGCCTACCACAGTGCCTGGCGTCTAGTACATATTTACCATAGACTAAAGTATTTGGGTATTTGGAAAAAAATATCATGAAAGATAAATCATGTTGAGTTTTACATAAGGTCCTTGAATATTTTGGGATTTGATCAGAGAAGCAAAACCATAAGCAATTACATAAAAAGAAAAGATTTATTATAGGAATTTGACCTCATACAATCAAAGAAGTGGATTAAATAGTTTTTGTGTGGCTGTTGCTTCTGTACCAGGCCCTGGATCTAAAGTCAGCAGGATAGGCAGTTGGAGAGAAAAGATGGATTCAAGGACAAGCTAGAACTTGTATGAGTCTAAGTGCTCCCAAGGCTCCAGTTCAGTGGTGCAGTGACAATGGAGAACCTGGCACCCTTCATTACAAAGCTAAACATGGATTTGACACAGTAGTCAGAGAAGCTGAAGATATAGTTGGAGCTCTACAGAACTGATTGCCACCCCAGAAGGTGCATGTATTGGCACAGGAGTTGGAAAAGCTGTAGAGGGTCTGGCAGGAATAAGAGCAGCTGTGGGTCCAGCTGCTGCCCCATACCAACAGGGTGAGCTAGCACATCACCAACAGCATGTGGGAATTACAACAGCATCAGTAATCCTGCACTGTCCTTCCAGGTATAAAAAAAGAATATGGATTTTGCTTCACTTCCACCACCCAGATCTTACCCAAAATGTCTCCTGTGGCCCATGTTAACCAAAAACTATGTAGAGAAGGTAATTCTAGGATACGTAGTTGCAGGTTAGCTAAGTTGACAGTACAAATCTACCACAGATCCATCAGTAGTTTTTATTATCTTCTGATATTACCACAAATCATATTCTCTAAAAAGGAACATTCACATACTATAAACTAGCTTCCCAATTTAATCTTCAATATCTATGGAGAGGCAATGAAGAATGCTATATCTTCCTACTGCTCCCTAAAGATAGTATTTTTATCCTCATGGGAAATTCGTGATTTTACTGGGAATACAATAACCACTTACTCTGAAAGAATCTACTTTGCAAAAGCAAAGGTATTAATCTCCAGAATATATCATAGAGAGCAGTATAGGCAGGGAAAAAGACAATCATGTTTTTTCAGTAGCTAATTCTTATTAAGTATTTTTCTCAGCCCACTCAAGGTTAAAACAATGTGCGTTTGAGCCCCTTTTCTCTCTTTCTTGAGTTAATTTTTATTTTATTCTTAAATTTTCTAAAATCAGCAAAACATCTTGATAGTAGATTTCAGAGAATCTATTTATGCTTTAAAGTTGAGATATTTTCAGGCCATTCCAAAGTTGTTCAGTTCTACTTAGATGCTGTGGGAGATTGCACAATTAGTCCCAATTACTCACTCCTTGTATCACATCTTTGCTTTGTGCCTTTGGAGTTCCTCTGATTATAGGGACAAAGTGTATTTCCTCACTGCTTGACTTAAGTGACTTGTTTTGGCCAATGGCATGTTGGCAGAAACCACAGTGGCCAGTTCTGAGCCTCAACCTTGAGTGACTTTGAATCTCTTGCTTGCCCTCTTATAATTCTTCCATCCCATGAAAATAGCTTGTCCGGGGGCAGGGGAGGGGGGGTAGAACCGCTCAGATTGGTCCCCAAAAAGAGTGAACATGAAGTGGAGCTGATCTAGGTGACCCAAAGATCTGTAAAAACAAAGGAATGCTATTTGAGGCCCATGAGTTTTTGGGTGGTCTGTTACAAAGCATTTTAAAAAATTGTTTTTTAATGTTTATTTATTTTTTAGAGAGATAGAGACAGAGCATCTCTGCCCAGGGGAGGGGCAGAGAGAGAGGGAGACCCAGAATCTGAGGCTGGCTCCAGGCTCTGAGCTGTCAGCCAAAGCCTGATGCAGGGCTCAAACCCATGAGCCATGAGATCATGACCTGAGCTGGCTGGACACTTAACAGACTGAGCCATGCAGGCACCACTGTTACATAGCATTTTTATGGAAGTACTTGTTCTAGTTATCTTTTACTTTGTAATCCCCACTATTACTATAAAACAAACAAAATTTAGTGGCTTGCAACAGCAACAACCATTTATTTGCTCATAGATTAGCAATTTGGGCAGAGCTCTGCAGGGAAGACTCATCTCTCCTCCATATGGAGCAGCTTGAATGGGGCTGGAACACCCACTTCCAAGAGACTTACTCACATGACTGGCAAGTTAGTACTGGCTGCCAGCTGCAGCTCATTAGGGTCTTTCCACATGTACCTCTCCTTAGGTCTGCCAGCTTCCTCACACATGGTGGCTACATTCCAAGAATGAGCATCTCAAGAAACAGAAAGTAAAAGCTGTGAGTTTTTAATGCCTAAATCCAGAAATTGGCCCAAGCTATCAAGCATTCCCAGAGCCTATATTCAATGATAGGGGATTTAGACTTTGCTTCTTGAGAAGTATCAAAGAGCTTCAATATTAGTTGGAGCTCTCATGAATGGAATCAGTGCTCTTATTTAAAAAACACCCCACAGAATTCCCTAGCCCCTTCCACCAGGTGAGAACATATCAAGAAGTCAGCAGTTTGCAAGCTGGAAGAGGGCCTTAACCATGTTCTAAAATTGCCATAATACATAACTGATATAGATTCCTTTAGACATAAACCCTTCAACCAACAATGGAAAACACATCTTTGAGGGTAAGAAATGAAAAAGATGAAATAAGGAAAACACAGAAAAGGTATGTGAGAAATATTACCTATCTTATACCTTTTTTTCTTAGAACTTTCCCAGTTTTGAATCTAGCAACAGAGCAAAAGAAGAGACCAGTATTTAAGTGGCCCACTTGACAATTAGAAACATTAAAAGAATTATGGACTCAGGGAGTTAGAGTAGGAATTTGAGAAAACAAAATTTGGGCTACTGTGAAGTTATGGATAGAAAAAGAACTTTAATCACGTGATTTGACTCTGTCTTTATTCTGCACTACTTTAGTGTGACCTCAGGAACATTACTTAACCTCTGGGTCTCAGGTCTTTCATCTGTAAAATCAAGTGAACAGGGTGGTATTTGAGATTTCTTCCTGTTCTGACAGTTTATCGTTGTCATTTTCTTTATGATTCTGACATCCAGATGATGACCTAAACTTTCTATATTTAACTCCTCAGAATCTATTTTTGCTATATGTCCTCAATAATGAATGGCATTCCTTAATAAAACCAAACCTTACAAGGTCGGCACAATAATGAGCTTCAGAATAATGATGGCTGGGCTGAGTGGGGCAGTCACATTCGCGGCTGAGCACTTACTTCTCCCTACAACTGAAATAAAATGAAAATATTTATCCTTCCTCCACTTCAGCATAGAAGAGGCAGACTAATACTTTCAAAGAGAAGTTTACTAAAAAGTAAGGAAACAAAATAGAAATAATTGCCCCCCAAATAAAAGTAATATAACAATATCCATTTCTAAATAGAGGAAACAGAAGCAATAAAGAGTTTTCCTGAGCTTTAAATTATTTTTTAAATTTACATCCAAGTTAGTTAACATATAGTGTAATAATGATTTCAGGAATAGAACTTAGTGATTCATCACTTACTTATAACATGCAGTACTCATCCCAAGTGCCCTCCTTAATGCCCCTTAGCTCATCCCCCGACCCAACACCCCTCCAACAACCCTCAGTTTGTTCTCTGTATTTAAGAGTCTCTTATGGTTTGTCTCCCTCTCTGTTTTGATCTTATTTTTGTTTCCCTCCACTTATGTCATCTGTTTTGTATCTTAAATTCCACATATGAGTGAAATCATATGGTATTTGTCTTTCTCTGACCGAATTATTTCACTTAGCATAGTGACCTCCTTTCCCTATGGATTAAATCTGATAAGACCTGGGTTCAAATCCCAGCTCTGCCATTTATATCTTTAACCTGGGCTAAATTACCTTAGCATATTAAGCCTTAATTTATTCATCTCTAAAATGAGGATAATCATACCTGCTATGGACTGAATGTTTGTATCCCCCCAAATTCATATGTTGAAATCCTAACCCCCAAGGTAATGCTATTTGGAGGGAGGGCCTTTGGGAATTATTTAATTCATGAGGGCAGAGCTCTCATGAATAGAATTAGTACTCTTATAAAAGAGACCCCCACAAAGCTCTCTAGACTCTTCTACCATGTGAGGACATAGCAAGAAATTGACAGTCTGTAATTCAAAAGAGGGCCTTCACTAGAATCTGACTATGCTGACACTTCTGACCTCTAGAACTGTGAGAAAAAAAATTCTACTGTTTATAAGTCACCCAGTCTGTGATATTTTGTTATAGAAGCTCAAACTGACTAAGCAATATCTATTGCTCACACTGTTAATATTAAATTAGATAATATAGGCAAAGCAACAGGCTCATAGGTTGACTTGGCTTGGAGTCCATGAAAAGCAGACCCAAATTAAAGTATTTCAGTGCATGTGGTTTATTGGGGAAGTACAGGGAATATAGCCAGGGAAGTAGGGGCATGAAGGAAGAAAAGGTGGCCAATAAAGAGCATGATTTTTAAGACACCTACCAGAGGGGGTGACTAAATCACACTGGGGAAGTTCTAGGAAGTGGTATAAAACACATGCTTCAGATAACCCTACTCAGGAATCAAGGAGGCTGGGATATTTATGCACCCACTTCTGTCAGTTATTGGTTGAGAGCTGCTCCTGGAATTGAGAATTTCCCAGCACTTATGGCTTGCTGTGAAAAAGTAGAGTGGTGCTCTAGAGAAAGCCCTCAGGCAGAAATAAAAATACTGGCAGGTGTAAGTTGTCTAGAGCACATTGATATGTAAGGTTCAGTGAGCATGAGTAGTTTGTGGATAGCATCTGCTGCAGAAGTACTCACCAAATGTTCATTCCTTCTTTTCCCCCAGTTCCGAACTCAAATTGATGGCACCAAGCTCAATTTCCTTTCCTCTGGATTCTTAATTTTATTTTATTATTAGAGAGGCATTTCTGGTTCACAACTTAAAACACAACAGTGACTAACACCAATTCATTGAAGTTAGGTATAAAAGCTGCCATCATGGACTCCTTTTCCCTCTTCCCACTTCCTCAGCCCCAGCGCCATAAGCTAGAGACAGCTGAACTTCCATCTGAAGACTGATACCTATAACTTCCCAAAGAGCATTGTTAAGGGAGAGTCCTAATAAATGTCATTAACCAAGCCCAAGTGTTCCATTTTCAATACCAAGAACTGTGGAGTCCACCATGCTTCTCATATGGTCCACTTTATCACCCAGATGCAAATCTCTCTACCCTTTAATTCTCATTTATACTTCTTTAGGTATATTTGTCCTGCTCTTCCTTTGCTGCTCTAGTTGCAACCCTTCCTTCCAAATCATTTAGCTGTATCCTTTGGAGGCACCCAGTAGCCTCTAATTTATCACCTCCTTGCTTTACTAGAAACTTCATTCTTCTTGTCCCATAATTGGGAACACTGTAGTATTTCATTTCTGAATCTCTCCCCAAAATTCTCTAAGCCTGAACTGCATCATCACTGAACTTACCACGAAACCATGCAGATTGGCACGGCTCTTAATTCCTGGTTTTCAACATTAAAATATGAAGGGAAATAAATGCAAAATTAAACTATTGGGACTCTGCCAAAATAAAAAGATTTTGCATAGTGAAGGAAACCATCAACAAAACAAAAAGACAACCCACAAAATGGGAGAAGATATTTGCAAATGACATATCCAATAAAGGGGTAGCAACCAATACTCACAAAGAACTTGTACAACTCCAAAAAAACCCAAAATAACCCAATTTAAAAATGGGCAGAAGATATGAACAGGCTTCTCTTAAGACATACACATGGCAAACAGACACATAAAAAGATGCTCAACATCATTCATCATCAGGGAAACACAAATCAAAACTACAGTGAGATATTACCTTACACCTGTCACAAGGTTAAACTCAAAAACACAAGAAACAAGTGTAGGTGAGTATGTGGAGGAAAGAGAATCCTTGTGCACTGTTGGTAGGAAAGAAAACTGGTGTAGCCACTGTGGAAAACAGTATGGAGGCTCCTCAAAAATTTAAAAATAGAATTACCATAGGATCCAGTAATTCAGCTACTGGGTATTTACCCAATGAATAAGTAAACACTAATTCAAAAAGATATATGCATCCCTATGTATCTTACAGTATTATTTACAATAGCCAACATATGGAAGTAACCCAAGTGTCCATTGATAGATGGATAGATAAAGATGTGTTATATACATGCAATGGAATATGAATCAGTCATAAAAAAGAATTAAATCTTGCCATTTGCAACAAAGTAGATGGATCTAGAGGGTATAATGCTAAGTGAAAAAAGTCACAAAAAGACAAATATCAGATCATTTCACTCATATGTGGAATTTAAGAAACAAAACAGACAAACATAGAAAAAAGAGACAAACAAAAAAACATTCTTGTGTGTAGAGAACAAACTGATGGTGGGTGGCGGATGGTTCAAATAGGTGAAGGGGATTAAAGGTATACTTATCATGATGAGTACTGAGTAATGTATAGCATTGTTGAATCACTGTATTGTACACCTGAAACTAATATAACACCGTACGTTAAATATACTGGAAATGAATACATAAATACATAAATAAAATATCAAATAGATCCTTAGGTCAGGCATCCCTGGTCCATGGCCATTATTTCCAACATCGTCCATACTGCTCAGACTCCTGAGTCTCTCCTGGGCCATCATTCTCAGCAAATGATTTTGTTTCCTACTTCATAGAGAAATTAGAGACCATTAGTGAAGACTTTCTGATGTGTCCTATCATCAAATCAGTTCTCATCCTTTCATTTTTCCTTCTTTTTATGATGGAAGAGGCTAATGCCTTTGTTCCCCTGTTGTCTGGACCCATCCCTTCCTACCCTACCTTCTCAAGAATCTTGCTATCTTAACTCTCAACTCATCTCATCTCATCTCATCTCATCTCATCTCATCTCATCTCATCTCATCTCATCTTATCTATCTTATCCAAACAAGACTAAATAAGCAAAACTCGCCCTCAACTTCATTGTATAGTAAAGAATTTGGCCTTTTCAAAGAGGATTATGGCCTTTATCCTTGGCTCTTCAAGGTGGGTCCCTAGGACCATGTGATTTAAGCCCAATCTCCAAGGAAGGGGGAGCTGAAGACAGAGTTCAATTACATGGAAAACCATCCAATCAATTGTTTCTACATAAATAATGTTCTAGTAAACACTCTGAACACTACAGCATGGGTGAGCTTTTCAGGTTGGCAATACTATGTATGTATTTTCACACATCAATACTGGGAGGGTAATGTATTCTGAATACAATGGAAGCTTCACATTTTTAATCCTCTCAAACTGTGCCCTACCTGTCTCTTACTTTGATTAGAATTTATGTACTTTCCTTATAATAAACCATAACCATGAGTATAATAGGTTTCAGTGAGTTCTATGTCTTCATAGTGAGTTACTGAAACTGAGGTTGATTTGGGGAAACTCCCAAACTTACAGTTGGTGTTAGAAGTGAGTAGGTATAGACTCTACCCTCTAATTTTGTAGTTAAGCCCTAACTCCTTGTATTTGGGGTCAAAAGTCTTGGACAGACTTGACAGTCTGAAGGACTATGTCCTCAGCATTGCAGTTTGCTTACCTATGGCTATTCACATTCCTCTTCCAGATACTATTGATGTTTCTTTTCCTTTTTATAGTAAATTTTTTTAAGTTATACACAAAGCCCATCTTCATTGCCTTTCCTATTCATTCATAAACTCACTGCAATTGATTTGTGCTCATATGGTTCTAATATTACTCCCACATAGCTTACCAATGTCCACTTTGTCACTAAATACAATGGACAGTAACTTTCTCCTTTGATATGTCAGGGACATTCACCAGTCTTTGAATCACTCTTATCTCTTGGTTTCTATGACACCACATCTCTTGATTTTTTTTAAGTTTATTTATTTATTTTCAGAGAGACATAGACAGCACAAGTTGGTGACGGGAAGAGAGAAAGGGAGAGAGAATCTCAAGTAGGCTCTGCACTGCTAGCACAGATCCTAACTCAGTGCTTGAACTCACAGAATAGAGAGATCATGGCCTGAGCCAAAACCAAGAGTCAAACACTTAACCAACTGAGCCACCCAGGCACCCCATCCTGATTTCTTTCTTACCCCTGGCCACTATTTCTCACCTTTCTTTTTTGGTACCTTTTCCTCAACCTGCCCCACACATACTGCTATATTCTAGAGACTGCCTCGATGATTTCATGCTCTGGTGATTCCCAATCCTATATCTTAGCCTTAAATTCTCTCCTTAGCTTCATTCAAATATTGACATAATCTACTTGAATTGAAGCTACACTGTATTTGTTGCTCTATTCCCAAAATATAGCATAGTGCCTGGCATGTAGTACACATTCAGTAAATAATTGTTGAATGAATGAATAAATAAATTAGTGTATTATGTCTCACAGGCACCTCAAGCTCAATATGTCCATAACTGAACTCAATAGACCCCTACATCTACATTTCTCCTGGAGTTCCCTGTCTAAAATAAATGGTTCTGCCATCCTCTCAGTTGCCTCAGGTAGAAATCTTGGGAGTTATCCTTGACTCTTCTCTCTCATTCACGTCCATATCCCATCTATCAACAAGCTCTGTCAATTCTTACTTCCTAAAAATCTTTCAAATCCATCTACTTCTTTCTCTCTCAATGGCAATACATTAGTCAAGTCACTATCATCCAACACTAGGACTACTCCAGCAACTTCCACAGTGTTCTCCCTGTCTTAGATCTTGTTCTTCCTACTCATTCTTCACACTGCAGCCAGAGTGATGCTTCCAAATACAATGTTGATCATGCCATTCCCAAACATTTACAAGCATTTTTCTATCCTCTACAGAAAGCCCAAATCAATTAATTACAAGGGACCACCCAGATACCACCTTGGCCTTATTTTTAATCCTTCCTTTTACCTCCCCCCTCAATTTATGTTCCAGTCTCACTGAAGTTATTCAAACCCATCACACTCTCTCCACCTCTCACTCAAGGTCTTTGCATATACTGTTCTCTCTCTGGCACAGTCTGCACCCTTGAAGAATAAACAACTTTACCTTTCTGACCCCACTGACCGACTTTTACTTCCACATCCATCTTTCCCTCTTCCCATCCAGGTTTAGGCAATGAAACTCTCTCTTTCCATTCAAAGTCAGTGTCTCCACATCTACTCTTGATTTCAGTTTTTTCTATTTTCTCCAATGTCTTGTTTAATCATTTATTTTTTCTGTCCTATACCTTCAATTTCTCCCTCCCTGACGGCTTTTTCTCTCCTACTTATAAAGAAGCTTGGGTTCCTCCCAACTTAAAGAAGTTCTGCTGATCCTAGATTCCCTCTCTGACAACTGTAATAGTTTTCTGTTATTCTGAACCAAGCTTCTTGAAAGATCACTATACACTCACTGTCTACATTTACTCACCTTCAATTCACTCCTCACCCTATTGATTCATCACTACTCCTGTGAAGTGACTTCTACAAAAGCCATCAATGACACCCATGTAATCAAAGCCAATAGACATTCCTCTATTATGCACCCCTGGACCTCTCTTCTACATTTAACCTGTTGAGCTCAGATTCCTTGCAACTCTAATTATCGTTTTCTATATGCAGTGATTTTCTCCCAATTAGCCTTTAAATTCAATAAATTATCAACTCCTGCCAAACTGATACCCAGCATAATTTTGAGCCTTTCCTTTCCCCCTCCATCCCTCCATACTGCCACTGCCCTGATTTAATCTTTTACCATTTCTTACATGGACACTACAAGAGCTCTCCAACAGCCTTCTTTGCTTCTAGTCTTGCCTAATTAAAAATTTATCCATTCTTCCACCACGGTCAGAAATTCTATCATAACATTTGACTGCATCACTTTTTCTCTAATACCTCAAATATTTCTCCATTTCTTATAAAGTTTAAGTTTCTCAGTATGGCATCTAAAAACTGCCATGACCTAGCCTCTGACTATTCTGCAAGCTTATACCATCTCTTACTTCACACTTTGTCCTTTAATAAAACTTAATGACTTGTAGACACATACACACAATACTTCCAATCCATGCTGTGCACTTCACAGCTTTGATAACGCTGTTTCCTTTGTTTACAAAGCTTTCCCACCTTTATTGTTTAAAGGCTACTCGTCTGAGATCCCATAATATCCTGGAAATGTCCCATATATGATCACTTATCATTATATTAAAATACCTATTTTAATATTTGTCTTTCTACTGGAATGTAAGTTCTTTAAGGACAGGGACTCTATCTTCATCAGCTAGCATGTGCCTGATGTGAGCTGAGATTCCAAATTCTTGAGGAGTCGATTATTGGAAAGCCGGTTCTCTGACATTTCAGTTAACTGAGTCAGTGACTCTTGCAGTTGGCAGGAACCTTTTGGGTCATTCTGTCAAGCTTCTCTTCACAGGAGACCCCTCTACAATAGGGGTCAAAATAATTAAGTTACATATGATAAAGGAATGCCAGCCTTGGACAGCTCTTATTTCCATACATATGGTCCCTTCTGGTGAGAGTGGAAATTGATACCACTTTTTAAGGAAGCAATTTAGTAACACATATGTTTATATGTGTTTATATTTTTATATGTTTGTTTAAATTTTTATTCTCTTAAGTATTTCTATCTTTGTTCCTAGCAATGTCTCTTTCAAAAATTGCTTCTCAGAAAATTATGCATACATATGGGGAAAATTTATTAGATAATAATTTTCACCATGGAAATATAATAGAGAAAAATTATAGACAGGCAGAAGTTGGAGAATTATTAGATACATTATGGTGCATTCATGAAATATAATTTAATTTATGATGTATTTTTAAGCGAAAATTCAAGATATAAAATATAATATTAACTATACAAAAGTGTTCAGAATAATTCTCATTTTATCTTCCAAATTTTCTATATATGTATATATTTTTTAATTTTTTTAATGTTTATTTAGTTTTGAGAGAGAGAGAGCAACAGAGCATGAGTGGGGAGGGGCAGAGAGAGAGGAGACACAGAATACGAAGCAGGTTCCAGGCTCTGAGCTGTCAGCACAGAGCCTGACACGGGGCTCAAACCCATGAACCGTGAGATCATGACCTGAGCCAAAGTCGGACACTTAACTGACTGAGCCACCCAGGTGCCCCTATCTTCCAAATGCTCTATAGTAAGCATGGATTATTTTTATTATAAGAAAAGTGGAGGGCGATCAAGATGGTGGAGCAGCATGGAGACCCTCAGCTTGTCTTGTCCCTGAAACACAGATAGATTAGCACCAAACCATTTTGCACAACTAGGAAACTGACCTGAGGATTAACACAACAATCTGCACAACTTGAGTCACAGAGCTCAGAAGGTATGAGGTGCAGAACAGTGAACTGGGGGAGAGAAAAGTCATGGAAGGTAGGGAGCTGGTTTTGTGGAGAAAGGGCAGAGGAAGGAGGACAGTGACATGCATCAGGAGAGTGCAAGAAAAACACTACCCCAAAAGTAGCTGGAGAGAAAGAGAGAGAAAGAGTGAAAACACTCACAGGGGACTGAACAAGAAATCTGTTCACCAAAACCAATGACAGGAAGAAAGGAGAGGGTTTCAATACCACCAGGATTCTATAAACAGTGGAGTGCAGAGTCTGAAATTCTGGAGCTCAGTGCCTGGTGGTGCTCTGGTGAGGAAGCAAGGTGAATCCCCAGGAGCAGGCAGCAGGGTCTAAGGGGTCTGTGTGCCACATGGTGAGAAGCAGTTCCCCTGCTTGGAGAGCATTTGGTAGAGACCATATGGCCTTCTCACAGGCAAAGGTCCCAGTGGACCCTGGAGAGCAGCCATATTTTCTGGTATTAGAAAAAAGACACCAGAGTTCAGTGAAACCTGGCACTGTCTGTGTATTGTGATTTGCCATAATTTCTGAACCTCTGCCTCTGAGTGACCACATGAATGTTTTCTGGGGCAAAGTGGCACCTGGCTATTTCTCAGTGAGACCCTCCCCACCGAGAGTCAGCATGGGTCCAAGCACAGGGGTCTCTGACATGTGGGGTTTGAAACACAACCCCATCTGAGATAAAATTCTGGAGGAAGGTGCCTTCTGGCCAGTGGAAAGCTTGGACATGGACAGGGTAGAGGCAGGAAGTGAACAGAGGCCTGAGAAAAAGGAGGGATGCTTGATCACATGTCGATGAGAGCAAAAAGTTCCTGTGCCAGAGACTAGGGAACTACGTGAAGCCATTTCCACCTCTCCCATGCACGTGCATGTGTGCACACAAGCATGCATACCACACAGATCCACCCTGTAAGCTAAGCAGTGCCTCCTAGTGGAGAATGAAGCCATTACACCAAGCCCCCCCAGCTGTGCCCTCCAAGCACATACTCTAGAAGACCAGCACAAGTCCTTCCACTTACTTAGTGAACAGATTATAGAGTGCTTCATAGTATCAGTTCTAAGGGAAACTGAATGTAACTTCATCGGGATTTCATTCTGTTTGCTGATTCATTTATTAGTTCATTTTTTTCCTTCTGTTTTCACTTAAATTTTTTTCTTTTTTTCCTTTTCTTTTTCTTGGATACAGAAATAGAAAATTTCATTTTCATTTTCATTTCTTTATTCTTAATTTTCAAATTATTTTTATTATTTTTTTACTTCATTAAAAAATTTTATTCTATTTCATTTTCTTTTCAAAATTTCATTTTATTATATATAATTTTTTTAATTTTTAAAAATTTTAAAGTTTTTTTACTTTCTTTTCTTTCCTTTTTTTCTCTATTCTATCAAGATTCTGTCAACAACAAGAAAACACACCTAGGATCTAGCTTCCTTTATTTTTTCGCTTTCTCCTTAATATTTTAATTTTTAATTTTATTACTTTTTTTCTTCCTCCCAAATAAGAAAACAAAGGAATTCACTCCAGAAGAAAGAACAGGAAGAAACAAGAGCCAAGAAATCAACAGAGATAAACAAGATGTCTGAACTAATTGAAAGCCATGATATTAAGAATACTAGCTTCAGTTGAATAAAGCATAGAATCCCTTTCTTCAGAGATACAAGAAGTAAAATCTAGTCAGGATGAAATTAAAAATGCTATAACCGAGATGCAATCTCTAGTGGATGCCATGACGGCAAGGATGGATGAAACAAAGCAGTGAATCAGCAATACAGAAGACAAAATTATTGAGAATAATGAAACAGAGGAAGACAAAGGCAAAAAAGCACAATACAAGACTTAAATAACTCAGTGACTTATTAAAAAGGAATAGCTTCCAAATCATTTGAGTACCATTAGAGGAAGACAGGCAGAAGATGAAAAAGGTGCAGGTTTATTTGAGCAAATTATAGCAGAAAACCTTCCTGGGGAAGGAAACAGACCTCAAAATCTAAGAAGCACAGAGAACTCCCATTAGATTCAACAAAAACCAACCATCAACAGGCATATCATAGTCAAATTCACAAAATAAACAGGCAAAAAACAAATATGAAAGTATCAAGGGAAAAAAAGTCCTTAACTTTAAGGGAAGACAGATAATATTTGTAGCAAACCTATCCACAGAAACTTGGCAGACCAAAAAGGAGTGGCAGGATATATTCAATGTGATGAGTCAGAAAAGTATGCAGCCAATAATTCTTTATCAAGCAAGTCTGTCATTCAAAATAGAAGGAAAGATAAAGAGTTACTCAGACAAACAAAAAATTAAGGGAGTTTATGACCACTAAACCAGGCCTGCAAGAAATTTTAAGGGGGACTCTGAGTGGAGAAAAGATCAAAGCAAACAAACAAACAAACAAACAAACAAAAAAGACCAAAAACAACAAAGACTAGAAAGGACCAGAGAACAACACCAACTCTACAGGCAACACAATGGCACTAACTTTATATATTTCACTATTCACATTAAACGGCAATGGGCTAAACACTCCAATCAAAATACATAGGGTATCAGAATGGGTAAGAAAAAAAGACCCATCTATATGCTGCTTACAAGAGACCAATTTTAGACCTAAAGACAACTTCATATTGAAAGTAGGGGGGTGGAGAAATATCTACCATGCTAATGGTCATCAAAAGAAAGCTGCAATAGCCATACTCATATCAGAAAAGTAGATTTTAAAATAAAGACTGTGACAAGAGGTGAATAAGGTCATTATATCATAATTAAGGGATCTATCTACCAAGAAGATCTAACAATTGTAAATATTTGTGCCCCCAATGTGACAGAAACCAAATATATAAATCAATTAATCACAAACATAAAGAAACTCACTGATAATAATACCATAATAGTAGGGAACTTCAACACCCCAGTTCCACCAATGGACATATCATCTAAACAGAAAATCAACATGGAAATAATGGCTTTGAATGACACACTGGAATGGATGGACTTAACAGATATATTCAGGACATTTCCTGAAGCAGCAGAATACACATTCTTCTCCAGCACACATGGAACATTCTCCAGAATAGATCACATACTGGGACACAAATCGGCCCTCAACAAGTACAAAAAGATAGAGATCATACCTTGCATATTTTCAGACCACAAGTCTATGAAACTTGAAATCAACCACAAGAAAAAAATGTGGAAAGACCATGAATACTCGGAGACTAAAGAACATCCTACCAAAGAATGAATGGGTTAACCAAGAAATTAAAGAGGAAATTAAAAAGTACATGGAAGCCAATGAAAATGAAAATGCCACAGCCCCAAAACTCTGGAATGCAGGAAAGGTGGTCATAAGAGAGATGCAGATAGCAATCCAGGCCTTCCTAAAGAAGGAAGAAAAGTATCCAACAAACAACCTAAACTTACACCCAACACAGCTGGAAAACAAACAGCAAATAAATCCCAAAACCAGGATAAGGAAAATACTAAAGATTAGAGCAGAAATCAATGATATCAAAATTAAAAAAACAAAACAAAACAGTAGAACAAATCATTGACATTGGGAGCTGGTTCTTTGAAAGAATTAACAAAATTGATAACTCCTTAGCCAGATGTATCAAAAAGAAAAAAGCAAAGGACCCAAATAAAGAAAATCACAAATTAAAGAGGAGAGATCACAACCAACACTGAAGAAATACAAACAATAATAAGAGAATATTATGAGCAATTATATGCCAACAAACAGGGCAATCTGAAAGAAGTGGACAAATTCCTACAAACATATAAACTACCAAAATGGAAACAAGAAGCAATAGAAAATTTGAACAGACCCATAACCAGTAAATAAATTGAATCAGTAATCAAAAATCTCCCAACCAACAAGAGTCCAGGGCCATATGGCTTTCCAGGGGAATTCTACCAAACATTTAAAAAAGAGTTAATACCTATTATTTTGAAGCTATTCCAAAAAACAGAAATGAATCAAAACTTCCAAAGTCACTCTACAAGGCCAGCATTACCTTGATTCCAAAACCAGGCAAAGACCCCACTAAAAAAGGAGAACTACAGACCACTTTCCCTGATGAACATGGATGCAAAAATTCTCAACAAGATACTAGCAAACTGGATCCAACAATACATTAAAAGAATTATTCACCATGATCAACTGGGATTTAATCCTGGGCTGCAAGGCTGGTTCAATATTCACAAATCAATCAGTGTGATACATCACTTCAATAGAAGAAAGGATAAGAACCACATGATCGTCTCAATAGATGCAGAGAAAGCATTTGACAAAATACAACATCCTTTCTTGATAAAAACCCTCAAGACAGTAGGGACAGAAGGAGCATACCTTGAGATCATAAAAGCCATATATGAAAGACCCACTGCTAATATCATGCTCAATGGAGAAAAACAGAGCTTTCCCCCTGAGATCAGGAACACATTGAGGATGTCCACTCTCACCACTGTTAATCAACATAGTGTTGGAAGTCCTAGCCTCAGCAATCAGACGACACAAAAAATAAAAGGCATCCAAATCAGCAAGGAGGAAGTCAAATTTTTACTCTTTACAGACAACATGGTACTCTGTGTGGAAAATCCAAAAGACTCCATCAAAAAACTGCTAAAACTGATTCATGAATTCAGCAAAATCACAGGATATAAAACCAATGCACAGAAATCAGTTGCCTTTCTATACACCAATAATGAAACAGCAGAAAGAGAAATCAAGGAATCAATTCCATTTACAATTGTACCAAGAAAACCATAAAATACCTTGGAATAAACCTAACCAAAGAGGTGAAAAACCTATAGAAAACTTATGAAAGAAATTGAAGAAGATACAAAAAAATGGGAAAACATTCGATGCTCATGGATTGAAGAAAAAATATCGTTAAAATGTCAATACTACCCAAAGCAATCTACATATTCAATGCAATCCCTATCAAAATAACACCGGCATTCTTCACAGAGCTAGAACAAACAATCTAAAAATTTGTATGGAACCAGTAAAGACCCAAATAGCCAAAGCAGCCTTGAAAAAGAAAAGCAAAGCTGGAGGCATTACAATTAAGGACTTCAAGATGTATTACAAACCTGTAATCATCAAGACAGTATGGTACTGGCACAAGAACAGACACATAGATCAATGGAACAGAATACAGAACCCAGAGGTCAACCTATAAACATGTGGCTCACGAATCTTTGACCAAGCAGGAAAAAGTACCCAATAGAAAAAAGACAGTCTCTTCAGCAAATAGGGAAAACTGGACAGAAACATGCAAAAAATGAACCTTGACCACTTTCTTACACCATACACAAAAATAAATTCAAAATGGATGAAAGACCCAAATGTAAGACAGGAAGCCATCAAAATCCTAGAGCAGAAAACAGGCAACAACTTCTTTGGCCTTGGCCCCAGCATCTTCTTACTTGACATGTCTCCAGAGGCAAGGGAAACAAAAGTAAAAATGAACTATTGGGACCTCATCAAGATAAAAAGCTTCTGCATGGCAAAGGGAACAATTAGCAAAACTAAAAGGCAACTTAAGGAATGGGAAAAGATATTTGCAAATGGCATATAAGATAAAGGGTTAGTATCCAAAGTCTATAGGGAATTTCTCAAACTCCACACCCAAAAAACAAATAATCCAGTGAAGAAATAGGCGAAAGACATGAATAGACACTTTTTCCAAAGAAGACATCCGATGGCTAACAGACAAATGAAAAGATGCTCAACATCACTCATTATCAGGGAAATATAAATCAAAACCACAATGAGATACCACCTCACATCAGTCAGAATAGCTAAAATTAACAACTCAGGCAACTACAGATGTTGGTGAGGATGTGTAGAAAGGGGTACCCTTTTTGAACTGCTGGTGGGAAAGCAAACTGGTACAGCCACTCTGGAAAACAGTATGGAGATTCCTCAAAAAATTAAAAATAGCCCTACCCTACAACCCAGCAATTGTACTACTAAGTATTTATCCAAAGGATACAGGAATGTTGTCATGAAGGGGCACATGCACCCCAATGTTTACAGCAACACTATGGTAATACCAAGTTATGCAAAGAGCCCAAATGTCCATTGACAGATGAATGGATAAAGAAGATGTGGTGTGTGTGCGTGTGTATGTGTGTGCGTGTGTGTATTTTATATATATTTTTATATATATTTTATATATTTTTTATAAAATACACACACACCACATCATATATATATATATATATTTCATCATATATATATACACATATATAGATATATATATGGAATACTACTTGGCGATTATAAAGGATGAAATCTTGTCATTTGCAACACTGCTGATAGAACTAGAGTGTATTATGCTAACCAAAATAAGTCAGTCAGAGAAAGACAAATATATAATTTCATTCATATGTGGAATTTAAGATACAAAATAATGAACATAAGGGAAGAGAAGCAAAAATAAGTTCAAAACAGAGAGGGAGACAAACCATAAGAGACTCTTAAATAGAGAGAACAAACTGAGGGTTGTTGGAGGGGTGTGTTGGGTGAGGAGGATGAGCTAAACAGGTGAAGAGCATTAAGAAGGGCACTTGTTGGGATGACCACTGGGTGTTATAAGTAAGTGATGAATCACTAAATTCTACTCCTGAAATCATTATTGCACCATATGTTAACTAACTTGGATTTAAATTTTAGGAGAAGGGGCGGCAAGATGGCGGCTTAGGAGGACGCTGGGCTCACCGCACGTCCTGCTGATCACTTAGATTCCACCTACACCTGCCTAAATAACCCAGAAAACCGCCAGAGGATTAGCAGAACGGAGTCGCCGGAGCCAAACGCAGACGAGAGGCCCACGGAAGAGGGTAGGAAGGGCGGCGAGGCGGTGCGCACTCCACGGACTGGCGGGAGGGAGCCGGGGCAGAGGGGCGGCTCGCTGGCCAAGCAGAGCCCCCGAGTCTGGCTTGCAAAAGCGGAGGGGCCTGACGGACTGTGTTCCCAAAACAAGCGCGACTTAGCATCTGGGAGGTCATAAGTTAACAGCTCTGTTCGGAAAGCGGGAAGGCTGGAGGACAAAGGGAGGGAGAGCTGCTGAGCCCCCTGACGACAGAGCTCAGTTTGGTGGGGAACAAAGGCGCTCGCCAGCGCCATCTCCCCCGCCCATCCCCCAGCCAAAATCCCAAAGAGAACCAGTTCCTGCCGGGGAACTTACTCGCTCCGTGCAAACACCCAACTCTGTGCTTCTGCGGAGCCAAACCTCTGGCAGCGGATCTAACTCCCTCCCGCTGCCACAGGGCCCCTCCTGAAGTGGATCACCTAAGGAGAAGTGATCTAAGCCTGCCCCTCCTGCCCCTGTGCACCTTGCCTACCCACCCCAGCTAATATGCCAGATCCCCAGCATCACAAGCCTGGCAGGGTGCAAGTAGCCCAGACGGGCCACGCCACCCCACAGCGAATCCCGCCCCTAGGAGAGGGGAAGAGAAGGCACACACCAGTCTGACTGTGGCCCCAGCGGTGGGCTGGGGGCAGACATCAGGTCTGACTGCGGCCCTGCCCACCAACGCCAGTTATACACCACAGCACAGGGGAAGTGCCCTGCAGGTCCTCACCACGCCAGGGACTATCCAAAATGACCAAGCGGAAGAATTCCCCTCAGAAGAATCTCCAGGAAATAACAACAGCTAATGAGCTGATCAAAAAGGATTTAAATAATATAACAGAAAGTGAATTTAGAATAATAGTCATAAAATTAATCGCTGGGCTTGAAAACAGTATACAGGACAGCAGAGAATCTCTTGCTACAGAGATCAAGGGACTAAGGAACAGTCACGAGGAGCTAAAAACGCTTTAAACGAAATGCATAACAAAATGGAAACCACCACAGCTCGGCATGAAGAGGCAGAGGAGAGAATAGGTGAACTAGAAGATAAAGTTATGGAAAAAGAGGAAGCTGAGAAAAAGAGAGATAAAAAAATCCAGGAGTATGAGGGGAAAATTAGAGAATTAAGTGATACACTAAAAAGAAATAATATACGCATAATCGGTATCCCAGAGGAGGAAGAGAGAGGGAAAGGTGCTGAAGGGGTACTTGAAGAAATAATAGCTGAGAACTTCCCTGAACTGGGGAAGGAAAAAGGCATTGAAATCCAAGAGGCACAGAGAACTCCCTTCAGACGTAACTTGAATCGATCTTCTGCACGACATATCATAGTGAAACTGGCAAAATACAAGGATAAAGAGAAAATTCTGAAAGCAGCAAGGGGTAAACGTGCCCTCACATATAAAGGGAGACCTATAAGACTCGTGACTGATCTCTCTTTTGAAACTTGGCAGGCCAGAAAGAATTGGCACGAGATTTTCAGGGTGCTAGACAGAAAAAATATGCAGCCAAGAATCCTTTATCCAGCAAGTCTGTCATTTAGAATAGAAGGAGAGATAAAGGTCTTCCCAAACAAACAAAAACTGAAGGAATTTGTCACCACTAAACCAGCCCTACAAGAGATCCTAAGGGGGACCCTGTGAGACAAAGTCCCAGAGACATCACTACAAGCATAAAACATACAGACATCACAATGACTCTAAACCCGTATCTTTCTATAATAACACTGAATGTAAATGGATTAAATGCGCCAACCAAAAGACATAGGGTATCAGAATGGATAAAAAAAACATGACCCATCTATTTGCTGTCTATAAGAGACTCATTTTAGACCTGAGGACACCTTTAGATTGAGAGTGAGGGGATGGAGAACTATTTATCATGCTACTGGAAGCCAAAAGAAAGCTGGAGTAGCCATACTTATATCAGACAAACTAGACTTTAAATTAAAGGCTGTAACAAGAGATGAAGAAGGACATTATATAATAGTTACAGGGTCTATCCATCAGGAAGAGCTAACAATTATAAATGTCTATGTGCCGCATACTGGAGCCCCCAAATATATAAAACAATTACTCATAAACATAAGCAACCTTATCGATAAGAATGTGGTAATTGCAGGGGACTTTAACACCCCACTTACAGAAATGGATAGATCATCTAGACACACGGTCAATAAAGAAACAAGGACTCTGAATGAGACATTGGATCAGATGGACTTGACAGATATATTTAGAACTCTACATCCCAAAGCAACAGAATATACTTTCTTCTCGAGTGCACATGGAACATTCTCCAAGATAGATCATATACTGGGTCACAAAACAGCCCTTCATAAGTATACAAGAATTGAAATCATACCATGCATAATTTCAGACCACAATGCTATGAAGCTTGAAATCAACCACAGAAAAAAGTCTGGAAAACCTCCAAAAGCATGGAGGTTAAAAAACACCTTACTAACGAATGAGTGGGTCAACCAGGCAATTAGAGAAGAAATTAAAAAATATATGGAAACAAACGAAAATGAAAATACAACAATCCAAACGCTTTGGGACGCAGTGAAGGCAGTCCTGAGAGGAAAATACATTGCAATCCAGGCCTATCTCAAGAAACAAGAAAAATCCCAAATACAACATCTAACAGCACACCTAAAGGAACTAGAAGCGGAACAGCAAAGGCAGCCTAAACCCAGCAGAAGAAGAGAAATAATAAAGATCAGAGCAGAAATAAACAATATAGAATCTAAAAAAACTGTAGAGCAGATCAACGAAACCAAGAGTTGGTTTTTTGAAAAAATAAACAAAATTGACAAACCTCTAGCCAGGCTTCTCAAAAAGAAAAGGGAGATGACCCAAATAGATAAAATCATGAATGAAAATGGAATTATTACAACCAATCCCTCAGAGATACAAGCAATTATCAGGGAATACTATGAAAAATTATATGCAAACAAATTGGACAACCTGGAAGAAATGGACAAATTCCTGAACACCCACACTCTTCCAAAACTCAATCAGGAGGAAATAGAAAGCTTGAACAGACCCATAACCAGCGAAGAAATTGAATCGGTTATCAAAAATCTCCCAACAAATAAGAGTCCAGGACCAGATGGCTTCCCAGGGGAGTTCTACCAGACATTTAAAGCAGAGATAATACCTATCCTTCTCAAGCTCTTCCAAGAAATAGAAAGGGAAGGAAAACTTCCAGACTCATTCTATGAAGCCAGTATTACTTTGATTCCTAAACCAGACAGAGACCCAGTAAAAAAAGAGAACTACAGGCCAATATCCCTGATGAATATGGATGCAAAAATTCTCAATAAGATACTAGCAAATCGAATTCAACGGCATATAAAAAGAATTATTCACCATGATCAAGTGGGATTCATTCCTGGGATGCAGGGCTGGTTCAACATTCGCAAATCAATCAACGTGATACATCACATTAACAAAAAAAAAAGAGAAGAACCATATGATCCTGTCAATCGATGCAGAAAGGGCCTTTGACAAAATCCAGCACCCTTTCTTAATAAAAACCCTTGAGAAAGTCAGGATAGAAGGAACATACTTAAAGATCATAAAAGCCATTTATGAAAAGCCCACAGCTAACATCATCCTCAACGGGGAAAAACTGAGAGCTTTTTCCCTGAGATCAGGAACACGACAAGGATGCCCACTCTCACCACTGCTGTTTAACATAGTACTGGAAGTTCTAGCATCAGCAATCAGACAACAAAAGGAAATCAAAGGCATCAAAATTGGCAAAGATGAAATCAAGCTTTTGCTTTTTGCAGATGACATGATATTATACATGGAAAATCCGATAGACTCCACCAAAAGTCTGCTAGAACTGATACAGGAATTCAGCAAAGTTGCAGGATACAAAATCAATGTACAGAAATCAGTTGCATTCTTATACACTAACAATGAAGCAACAGAAAGACAAATAAAGAAACGGATCCCATTTACAATTGCACCAAGAAGCATAAAATACCTAGGAATAAATCTAACCAAAGATGTAAAGGATCTGTATGCTGAAAACTATAGAAAGCTTATGAAGGAAATTGAAGAAGATTTAAAGAAATGGAAAGACATTCCCTGCTCATGGATTCGAAAAATAAAAATAAATATTGTCAAAATGTCAATACTACCCAAAGCTATCTACACATTCAATGCAATCCCAATCAAAATTGCACCAGCATTCTTCTCAAAACTAGAACAAGCAATCCTAAAATTCATATGGAACCACAAAAGGCCCCGAATAGCCAAAGGAATTTTGAAGAAGAAGACCAAAGCAGGAGGCATCACAATCCCAGACTTTAGCCTCTACTACAAAGCTGTCATCATCAAGACAGCATGGTATTGGCACAAAAACAGACACATAGACCAATGGAATAGAATAGAAACCCCAGAACTAGACCCACAAACGTATGGCCAACTCATCTTTGACAAAGCAGGAAAGAACATCCAATGGAAAAAAGACAGCCTCTTTAACAAATGGTGCTGGGAGAACTGGACAGCAACATGCAGAAGGTTGAAACTAGACCACTTTCTCACACCATTCACAAAAATAAACTCAAAATGGATAAAGGACCTGAATGTGAGACAGGAAACCATCAAAACCTTAGAGGAGAAAGCAGGAAAAGACCTCTCTGACCTCAGCCGTAGCAATCTCTTACTCGACACATCCCCAAAGGCAAAAGTGAATTACTGGGACCTTATGAAGAGAAAAAGCTTCTGCACAGCAAAGGAAACAACCAACAAAACTAAAAGGCAACCAATGGAATGGGAAAAGATATTCACAAATGACATATCGGACAAAGGGCTAGTATCCAAAATCTATAAAGGGCTCACCAAACTCCACACCCGAAAAACAAATAACCCAGTGAAGAAATGGGCAGAAAACATGAATAGACACTTTTCTAAAGAAGACATCCGGATGGCCAACAGGCACACGAAAAGATGTTCAGCGTCGCTCCTTATCAGGGAAATACAAATCAAAACCACACTCAGGTATCACCTCACGCCAGTCAGAGTGGCCAAAATGAACAAATCCGGAGACTATAGATGCTGGAGAGGATGTGGAGAAACGGGAACCCTCTTGCACTGTTGGTGGGAATGCAAAGTGGTGCAGCCGCTCTGGAAAGCAGTGTGGAGGTTCCTCAGAAAATTAAAAATAGACCTACCCTATGACCCAGCAATAGCACTGCTAGGAATTTATCCAAGGGATACAGGAGTACTGATGCATAGGGCCACTTGTACCCCAATGTTCATAGCAGCACTCTCAACAATAGCCAAATTATGGAAAGAGCCTAAATGTCCATCAACTGATGAATGGATAAAGAAAATGTGGTTTATATACACAATGGAATACTACGTGGCAATGAGAAAAAATGAAATAGGGCCTTTTGTAGCAACGTGGATGGAACTGGAGAGTGTGATGCTAAGTGAAATAAGCCATACAGAGAAAGACAGATACCGTATGGTTTCACTCTTATGTGGATCCTGAGAAACTTAACAGGAACCCATGGGGGAGGGGAAGGAAAAAAAAAAGAGGTTAGAGTGGGAGAGAGCCAAAGCATAAGAGACTGTTAAAAACTGAGAACAAACTGAGGGTTGATGGGGGGTGGGAGGGAGGAGAGGGTGGGTGATGGGTATTGAGGAGGGCACCTTTTGGGATGAGCACTGGGTGTTGTATGGAAACCAATTTGTCAATAAATTTCATATATTAAAAAAAATAAATTTTAAAAAATAAAATAAAAAGAAATTAAAAAAAAGAAAAATGGAAGGGTTTGTTTTAAGTTTTGATGTTATTGTTTTTTAATGAACTATTACACTTCTCCTAAGAAAAAAGTCTCTGATCTCTGAATTCTCTGGCTTCTGCTGAGTGCTTCCCTCTTGCTACTGTGTTTCCACAATTTATCTCCTAAGCACAGCCCAACACACCCAACACAGTTCGTGTCTTAAGACCAATGTAGTAGATATATGTGTTCCTTTTCTTATTCTTGTTTTGTTCATGCCCTTGTCACTCTCGCCTCGCAGCAATTGAGACTGTACCATCCTCATCCCTTCTTCCACAAATGTGCGTATGGTTTTATGCTATCTCTTCCACCTCCCCAGCAGAGTTGTATAAGTGATAGTCTCTGACTTGAAGGTTTTCATATCCCTTGTAAGAAAGTTTGTTATGTATGGTAAGTAAAGCAATAAGGGTGTTCCCAAGGTAGGGGGAAAAAAAGAGACTGATACTTTCTGGGGGTATCAGAAAGGCTTCTATGGATGCAGGATGCCATTGGGACAAGATTTTCCCCCTTAAAATTCACAATTTTACAGTCAATACAGAGCTATTGAGAATTTAAGAGAACACTTTCCAACCCAACTTCTTATTTTACAAATGAGAATATTAATGGTACTCTGAATTAAAGTGATGTGGTCAAGGGTTCATAATGAATTAGTAACAGATCCTTGACTAGAACTCAGGTCTTATGGCTCCCATGACCACACTTCCCAGTGTTCTGCAATTCAGTCAACTAAAGACAGGACAGCTGCTTTCTTAAGCTTTTAGAGCCCTTAGCAGAAAGTAAAACAACAAAACAAAACAAACAGCAATAAAAACAAAATAGGATCTGCAGGAATGAAAACAAAAATACCCTAGTTTCTGTTTTGGGATAAGATTTAGGAACTCTGAGAACTATTTTGACCCTGAGGTTATTCCCAGGGGGCATATTAGAAAAAAGAACAAGAGTCCATTACATTTGACTCCAATAATCTGGGGGGAAAAGTTTGAAAACATTGCCTCCTTTCTTTTCTTTTCTTTTTTTAAAATTTAATGATTAATTTTTATTTTTGAGAGAGAGAGAGTATGAGCCAGGGAGGGGCAAAGAGAGAGGGAGACACAGAATCCAAAGCAGTCTCCAGGCTCTTGAGCCTGCAGCACAGAGCCTGACATGGGGCTCCAACTCACCAACTGTGAGATCATGACCTGAGTCAAAGTCTGAGGCTCAACCTATTTGCCACCCAGGTGCCCCCTCCTTTCTTTTCTTTAATACTGTTTACTAAAGGAGTTGCTGATTAGAGCTATTATTTGGGAATGCTGATCAGCTCCGGGCAAGGACCCTGTATTCCAAGCTGACCCTGCTCCACCAGGAACAACAGAGTGAAAAGAGGTATTGAGCACACATTCCCAACTCTTTGCTACCCTCTGGAAAACAGTTTGTTTACTAAGATTGCTATAGAAGGTATTTATCTAATTAGAGAGCATTTTCCCCCTTTTATTAGTAAGCAATTAGACCACACTTTAGTACATTAAGGAGGTTTTGTAAATCCAACTGCAAACATATAAATTCTGTAATTGTGTAATTGTATATTGGACACAAAACCACAGATTTTCTTCTATTTTGGCTTGACCATTTTTTTAAGCAATTTAGGGTTTTCTAAGCTAATGCTTATGTGGTGAGTGTTTTTTAAAGCCTAGGCTAATACATATAATTTAGCCATTCATTGGTCTTAAACCCAAACCAGAAAATGACACAAAATCCACACAAACATGTATCAACTATTTGTCTGTTCTTCTTCATCTTGAAGCCTGGGAATAATTCTTTTGTTTCACAATGTTTTAAAGTACAATGGTAGCATAGAAACCACAGAATTCTTTTAGCCAAATAATTCCAGAAACTCTCATTTAAACATCTGTAGCTCATTTATATGTGATTCAATTTATCTTAATTAAATTATGTTTGTAAGACAGGAGTGGGAAAGAAAAGTAAAGATCATATGAATTTTTGCTTCATTAGGTTAAATATGATATTAAGTGGAACTATATTAACAATGCCAACATTTGACCATCTTTTATTTATGAAAATAGTAATTTTCTATGGTTGAACTTCTTTTTTATTTATTTATTTATTTATTTTTTAAAATTTTTTTTTCAACGTTTATTTATTTTTGGGACAGAGAGAGACAGAGCATGAACGGGGGAGGGGCAGAGAGAGAGGGAGACACAGAATCGGAAACAGGTTCCAGGCTCTGAGCCATCAGCCCAGAGCCTGACGCGGGGCTCGAACTCACGGACCGCAAGATCGTGACCTGGCTGAAGTCGGACACTTAACCGACTGCGCCACCCAGGCGCCCCTCTATGGTTGAACTTCTATTAGGTATGTTGTCTCCAGTTTTCACAGGGACATAGTAAATACCAAAAATGGAAATTATAATTGATTTACACCCTTAATGAATAATTCATCCACTTATAAAAGGTGTCAAAAGAGTTTATAGGATACACAGATTAACATATATTACTACCATTTTACTACTAGATGCCTGTGGGACCTTGGGCAAAACATTAGGTTTTGGGGACCCTTTGTTTCCTTCTCTGGCAAATGAGTGGATTGTACTAGAATGAGAAAAAAATTTAAATTTTCATAAAATGCATATCACTAATCAAAATTAGGACTGTAAATAACTGTAAATAATTAGGACTGTAAATAAGGCTATTATGTTAAGCAAGTTGAGATCTATGTCATTATGGAAACATATCATAGTATTACCTTTTTATATGTTGTAAGAAATGTTTCAGTGCACTGAATTAGATAATAAAGAACTGATTCACCTATTGATTGAATGAAAATAATTAGCAATACTAATGAGAATAACTACCATTTACTGAGTACATGAGACACACACTTAAGCACAGTTTACATATTATTTCATATTAATTCTTACATCACATACTTGAGCAGTGATGTAGAGATAAATGCTTATCAACTCTTCCAGGGGACAAAAAGCCCTGATTTGTAGTGTTTGCTGATTTACATGGTGTAAATACTTCCACCTTGGTTTATTTCCAGCTACCATCCTGACTTCACTGAACTTGGTGGGGGTGATGGAGGGAGTGGTGGTGGTGGTAAGGGGTGTCCTAGAAGAGATGTGCGGTAGTACACTCTTATATACCATGCTGATATTTTCACCATGCTGATAGAGTAGACAAAAATAATCTCAAGAACACAGACCATAATAAAATGTAGTAAGCTATTTAGGAAGTGATGAGTTTGGGGTATTTATTATTTTTGTTTTAATATAATTTTAAGAGTCAGTTTACATAGTTTAATTTTTAATAATGTCTGTGTTTGATAATCAACTCACAAAATTCCTGAACATTTAGCAGTTTTTGTGAACTGAGGGCACTACTGTATGTGAGGTTGATTTCACTACCCACTTTCATTGAAAATAGGGAAGAGTAATATAAAAAGGATTAAAAAATTTGCCCAGGTTATCTATCCATTAGTAAATTCAAATCCCAATTTGCCATACAATAAGCCTTAATTTCTTAATTTTGAGGAAGCTTATACAATGGATTTTACAACATAACTTTGATATAATCCAAGAAATGTGTTTTTGATTATAAATGGAAACTAAGCAAGGCAAAAAGCGAAAGTAGAAAGCAAGATGAGTATTTAAAGCACTACCTTCTAGAAGAGGGCCTGTTGAGAGACAAGGTGTAGGTCATTGGTGACAGGTTTCTGTTTTGTGACATTTTTTAAGGTTAGTAAGAAAGAATTAGTAATTGAAAAAAGAGAAGTCAGAACAGTGAGCAACCAATCTGTTCTAAGATATCATGAAGGGGTACTGAGGTATGAAATTCCTGTGGGAGGGGTTCACCAGTCTGAAATGCTTCAAGGAATGTGGTTTCCTTTACTTGCCTGCACTGGAGTTCCTACAGACTATGGCAGATACCACCATACTTTCCTCCCAATTATTTCAGCCTATTTTCTCCAGAAAAGAGAAGGAAAACTCTACATTCATATTGATAGCTTTTTGATCCCTAGGTAATTTCCACTATAGTTTATAAAACAATTTAAACAAATTTTGTTGCTATAGCATTCCATCTATTCAGAAGTTTTAAGTATTTTGATTAGGCAGTACTTCACTGGTACCATTGGCTAAGTACTCTGTACTGAGTAGGAATGTGCCAAAGTTTCACACCTTTCATGAAGACTCGGGTTTACTCCAACACTTAGTTACCAAACACTAAGATCAGGGTCTGGCCAGAGTAAGTGCTATACAATCATTAGTTATTAGCATTCTCATTCTCTTTATTATTATTCAGAACTGCTGGATTTCTGGTGAGCTCCAGGTACAGGTTGTGGGCAGAATTTTCTCAAAATGCTTCCACCCAGATTCTCTTCAGAATTTGTTCTTTCCTAGGCTGGTGTGGCCAATGTTAGCAGTTGGTCTTTGGTGCACCTAGAGTTTTGGTGATAGAAATGTTTCATTTACCACTTTTGGGGGCCCTTTGTAAAAGCAACATTTTCCTCCCAAAGAGGTTCAGCTCCACTTGTCTTATGATTTGGGCTCATAATATATCTGGATGATATTGGGTGATGTTCATTAATGTGAAAATTATGCTCTTGAAATGCAGCCAATGTATCTTTTGACCAGGACTGAGGTGAAAGTAACTTCCTCATAAGAGCTGGGAAATGAGTTAGTTGATGGTCAACTCTTGCTTTGCGGTGGCTTCTAAAAGTCATTGAAGGGCTATGTGAACAAATTCATACTGCATCTTTTAGTGTTTACAGAAAACTGTAAGTTAAACTTATGAGTTTCATTACTATTGATAAATGGAAATGGTCTTTTTGTATAATGGATAGTGAGAACAGTGAGCAGTCTAAGGAAATCCTCCTTCTCAGACTTTCTGCATGAAAGCTAGATCCTTCAGATTTATCTCATACTTTACTATTAAGTCTTACTCTTGCTTCCTGTAATTATATTGGATTCATGCTTATTAATTACTAGATTTGTAACAGCCTTATCAGAAATATCAGCCACCTCCATAACTTTATTTCTTTGAACATCTGTAATTTTTTCACCATCACAGCAGTCATTTCAAAAGAAATCTTTTTTTTTTTAACGTTTTATTTATTTTTGAGACAGAGAGAGACAGAGCATGAACAGGGGAGGGGCAGAGAGAAAGGGAGACACAGAATCGGAAGCAGGCTCCAGGCTCTGAGCCATCAGCCCAGAGCCCGATGCGGGGCTCGAATTCACGGACCGTGAGATCGTGACCTGAGCTGAAGTCAGACGCTCAACCGACTGAGCCACCCAGGCGCCCCAAAAGAAATCTTTTAAAAGCTAGTAAAGGACTTCAGATTCATTTGTTATAAATTTCTTATTTTACAGTTGAGGAATCAAAAGTCCAGTGAGGTTAAATGCTTTGCCCTAAAACTCAGCACATCAGCATCTTACTAGTTTTGAACTTGCAGTTTTAAATGAATTATAAGTGTTGTGTGGAATATCATCCATTTGTAAAATGAATAAATTTTCTTTAGCAATTTTAACTTCCTGGAAAGATGTTTCAAAAGGACATAATACAACATCATTGCAATCAACCATGTTGTCTTGATAGTTAATAAAACTTTAGGTGGTTACCCCTGAAGACACAAGATGAGTAAGGATGGGGCACCTAATCTGTGTTGCTCAATACAATAGCCACTGAGCACATGTGGATAATTATAATTTTAAATTCAGTAAAAGTAAATAAAATTCAAAATTAATGTCCTCATTCCTACTAGTCACAGTTCAAGTGTTCAATAACCACTGTAGCTAGTGACTACAGTATTAGACAGCATAGAATAGAACATTTCTGTCATCCCAGAAAGTCTTATTGGATAGCACTAGAAGGCAGGTTTGGACTTCCACTGAGCTAATTTTGTTGGGGGCTTCCAAAGTGGGAAGGTCCTTCCTTCTTGAAGTAGATGTCAATCTTGTCACCAGATAAATCTCTCAGGAAACAGACAAAGGGTTTCTGGAGTGATAATCTACTCAGTTCCTAAACTGTACCCCTCCTCCTTGATAAAAGAGTGAGACTCCATATCCCCTGCTCCTGGCCCATCTCACCCCTGCCTGGTTTTGGGAGTGAGGGTGCAGGAATATGCATGAAGAAGGGAAGAGTGAAGATTTAGCATTTTGGAGGCATATCCAAAACTTTCTGAATCTTGTTTAACTTTTAGCTTTTTTACTTCCTTTTACCAACAATTCCCAAACCCTCCAATCTCAGGAGATGACAGAGGTGTGGCTTTGATGAGGTCCAGCTACTGTCTGCCCCTCCAAAGCTAGAGGAAGTATTTAGACAGATGCATGGGAAAGAGATGAATGAAGATAGGAAACTCAATCAATCCCTTGCCAAGTTTGCAGTGGTCCTCAGCATGCTTAACCCAGTCAGCTCCAATTATTATGTAGCATGCAATGGGAAATTACTAAGAGAGCTGAAAGCTATCAGTAGAAGGAGGAAGGGAAAGGGACAGAAACAGGGAAGGAATATGTTTTGTTTTGCAGAGCCAAAAGTTCCAGCCAAAGGGGGTGCCCAACTAGGTCTTTCACCTGCTAGCCCCTAACCTGAGCCAGTTTGACCTGGATTAGAACTGGGGACCTGTGCAGAAGCCCCCCTGAATTGTCCTAAAGTCAGTTTTACCTCACTATAATACTCAGATCTCCTCCTATAGGCAGAGTTTCCCCCATTTTTTGAATATATGATGTATGCACTAGAATGTTGACATGCTAGGCATGCACAATTGAACTGAAGTGCTTATGCAAGTTCCCTGTCTTGCCCCCTAACATACTGAATAAAAGCTTCCTGTACTAACCTTGTGGAGAGAAAGTGCATTGAGAGCTATCTCCCTGTCTCTTTACTTGTAACAAGTAATAAAAATTTCTTTGCTTTCAACACTTCCTTGGGTTCTGTTCAATTTGATGCACCCCAAGGAGTGAACCTCTTGAATTTAGTTGCATACTGAGCATACAAAAATGGCAAAAAATTGCTTTATAGAGACTCCTTTCCCAGAGGCCCTTGTCATTTTCGGCTCCCCAAGCCTAATGGCCTGAGACTGGGACTTACTGTCAAGACCCCCCCCCCCCCCACCTTGGCAGTTCCTTGGTCCAAACCAGACATGGATCCTTATCCATCCTAAACTGGAAACACCACAGTAGTTCACAATAAATGATTAATGACTGAAAAATGTGCCTTGCCAGAAGAATTTACACCTCCACACCCTTCTCCTTTCCCTCCTCCCACTCCTTGTTTACTGCCCAGTAAAATGAGGGGTTAGAACTAACTGATTTCTAAGTCCTTTCCAAGCATGTAAGTTTCAAGGCCTGTTGTTTCTGGGGGATGCTCTTGTCTTATCACAAAGGAAGTCTTGCCCCTGGGATAACTCCTGGCAGTTAAAGTGTCTTCTTACCTCCATTCACATTTTTCCTCAAACTGTATTCTTATCTACTTCCTCTTTCTTCTTGTTTAGGTAAATTCCCAAGTTAGAAGAAGAAAAAGCCCCCCAGACACTCTCATGGTTTGGATTGTTGAATATAACATACTGGGGGCACCAGGGTGGCTCAGTTGGTTAAGCGTTCAACTTTGGCTCAGGTCATGATCTCACAGTTCATGGGTTCAAGTCCCTCATCGGGCTCTGTGCTGACAGCTCAGAGCTTGGAGCCTGCTTCAGATTCTGTGTCTCCCTCTCTCTATTCCCCTCCTCCACTCATGCTCTTTCTCTCTCTTTCTCTAAAAAAAACAAAAACAAAAACAAAAACAAAAAAACCTGACATCCTGAAAATACCTGACGGAAGTCATAAAAGATGGAGAAGGTGTCTCCTTGATAATCACCACGCACAAAGTAAACCATGGGTTTGAACAATGTGATTCTTTAGAAACCTCTAGCATAGAGCTTCTTCTTCAGAAAAACACTAAAACCTTAAGTGTTTCTCCCAGATAATAACAGTAGCTGCCATTTACTGAGCAACTATTATATACCAGGCATGACTCTCTATATACACTACCTCATTTATCCCAGTCCTAGTACAATTTCCATTCTGCAGATGCAAAAAAAGTTCACAGTCCTGGTAATTTACACAGAATCAAACAGCTAATATTCTGGAGACAGAATTAGAATAAGACTTCATCAATTACTACAGTCCATCTATTGTTGAACCAACAATATGTATGGATCCAAACCCAATACTCTTCAAACTTTTTCTAAACACCCTTTAAATAGGAAATTGGGAAGATATAGGAAAGTTATGGTGACAACTAAATTAATGGTAGAAACAAAAATAGGTTACAGGATTTCCTTTCCTTTGCTATATAAGGGTTTTGTTCTAATGTTCTAATAAAACATTCACTCATTTAGCCAGGGGTAAGGAAAATAGATCCTATTATTTGGTGTTAACTTATTTAAAGTTTTATTTTAAAAATGAGATCAATAAGCACTATTTATAATGAATATTTGACTTTCAGATAATTTTTCTTTGCTTAGCCCTGGATAGAGAATCAATTTTTCCCCAGAGAAAAGGAAAAAAAACCCAAATTAATCAAGAACTAATAGCAACTTCATTTAATGCAGTTTCCATTAGAGTATAAAAAACACTCAAATTCCACACTTTTGAATTTAAATTCAGGAACAGAACATTCTTTCATAAGAACAAATAATATTATATACTTCAGTTCCTATGAAAGCTGAACCTTATGAAGTACAAGATGTGGTAAGAAAAATATTCGAAGAAGAGCAGAGCTGTTTAAGAGACACTGTCTCTGACAAGCTGTGAGTGGGCTGTGAGTTCTGGGTTATTTAGCTATATGAGCCTGGACAAACTATAGAGAATTAGAAACTACAGAAAACAGAGGTATTCTACTCTGAGAGCATCATATTACTGTTCTGTGCTTCACTCAAATAATTTCTAGGTACCTCAGTTTCCTATTCTGTAAAATTAAGGAAGATGAATAAGAAGTGACCTGATACCATGGAAGGAACACTTGACTTGAAGATTGATATCCTGGATTTGAGCTCCCTTCTCCAATACCCACCCATTGACTTTAGGCAAGTCTATATCTCTTGTTCAGTTTTCACAAATTCTAAATTTGAAATTAAAATTCTGTCCAAATTTTATCACAGAGGTGTTGAGAGAAACTAATAAAACAATGTATAGGCAAGTACTTTGAAAACAATGAAACATTTCAAGGGAGCAAAGGAATTACAATAATGGTGATGATGATAGTGATGATAATTAAGTACTTTTGCTCTCAAATTCTAGTTGAAAGGGAGAGCTTGCATTTGGAATAAGTGGAAAAGGTTATATCGGTAGAATGAGGGCCAAATTATGGAGACTCATAAATGACAAGGTGTGAGTTTAGATGGCTTTTAAAAAGTAGAGCACTGGGTGTTATATGGAAACCAATTTGACAATAAATTTCATATATATAAAAAAAATCAAAAACAAAAAAAAATAAAAAATAAAAAGTAGAGTGCAATTGGTAGGATTGCCAAATAAAATATAGAATGTTAATTTTTTTACATTTTTTAATGTATATTTATTTTTAAGAGCGAGAGAGCACATGAGCAGGGGTGGGGCAGAGAGCCAGGGAGACACAGAATCCCAAGCAGGCAGCCCTGTTCAGTTAAATTTGAACTTCAGATAACCAACAGAAAATTTGTCAGTATAAATATGTCCCAAATATTGCATGGGACGTATTTATACTAAAAAATTATCTGTTATTTATCTGAAATTTAAATTTGATTGGGCATCTTCTATACCTTTTCACTACATAAGGCAACCCTAACAATTGAGGGATTTCTGTGAAGGGTAGCAAGTGATGTATGAAAACAGTGGTTCAGAACTGTTGTAGAAATACGGGGTCGGGGTGGGTGTCTCCCTCTCCCTCTCTGCCCCTCTCCTACTCACGTTCTGTCTCTCTCTCAAAAATAAATAAACATGGGGGGCCTGGGTGGCTCAGCCGGTTGAGCGTCCGACTTTGGCCTAGGTCATGATCTCAAGGCTGCTGAGTTTATATCCTGTGTCAGGCTCTGTGCTGACAACTCGGAGCCTGGAGCCTGCTTTGGATTCTGTGTCTCCCTCTCTCTCTGCCCCTAACCCACTCTCATTGTGTCTTTGTCTTTCTCAAAAATAAATAAACATTAAAAAAATTAATAAAATAAATATTAAAAAATTATTAAAAAAAGAAATATGGGGATCAGGAAGGAGTGGAATCAAAGAGACTGTCTTGATGTGAGTTTTGTTAAACACAGACACTTATGAAAGGAATTTATATGGGAAGTGAGGCTGTGGTAGGGTCCCCTCCCTAAGGAAAGAAAAAAATAACAAACCTCAAGGCAACCTGGCTGTATGCTTACATGACAACATCCGTCATGACCTTGTAAGATGAGACCACTTAGTCAGACTACATGTTTGTGTGTTACCAAATAGGAGACAAGTAAAAAATATATAAAAAAAACTATGCCACGAGGCATTCGGGGCAAATTTTTTGGGTATGAACCCAACTGAGCGGTGCCAGCAGGAAGAAAGTTGCTTCCTGGAGGGAAAAGCTTCGGTGTTATGACTTTGTGTGAGAATCCTGCTACAAGGCCAGGAAACTTGGTAAGGAAGAAAGGAAAGTGAGAATCACTCTAAGGGTGTATTATATAAGTCGTTGCTGAAGGCAGTGGGAGCTACAGTCCACAGGTTTCAATGAAAAGCCTATACAATGCCTCCTAGAAGGAAGGCTAGGACATTTGTCCATTAGCTTCTAGCTCCTATTGATTAAAGGTTGCCCCTGTGGAGTGAAAGGGATCAGAAAATGGTGCCCCAAAATATTCTTCTTTGGCATAAGGATTATTTTGAGCTGAAGACAACTGACAAACGACACAGAAAAAAGCGCTCTACCCTCCCCCATTTGCCCTAAAGCAGGGCATAAATTTCCCTTTGTGAAGGTATTCCCCACCCCCTCAATAGGAGGGGCAGAACTATGCTTAATCACTGGAGATGACTCTAGACTCTTACAGTTCCAATGAAGACACCAAGAGGAATCTGTGTAATAAACCTTATTAAAGAACCCATCTTGCATTAATTTTCCCCATACATTTACCTTCCCACAATTTACTGCCCTTAGAAGCTCAAAACCCTTTTATTTACTTACTTATTTTGAGAGAGAAAGAGAGAGTGCATACCTGTGTGAGTAGGGGAGGGGCAGAGAGAGAGGGAGAGAGAGAATCCCAAGCAGGCTCTTTGCTGTCAGTGAAGAGTCCGATGCAGGGCTTGATCTAACGAACTGTGAGATCATGACCTAAGTCAAAATCAAGAGTCATGGGGCGCCTGGGTGGCGCAGTCGGTTAAGCGTCCGACTTCAGCCAGGTCACGATCTCGCGGTCTGCGAGTTCGAGCCCCGCGTCAGGCTCTGGGCTGATGGCTCAGAGCCTGGAGCCTGTTTCTGATTCTGTGTCTCCCTCTCTCTCTGCCCCTCCCCCGTTCATGGTCTGTCTCTCTCTGTCCCAAAAATAAATAAACGTTGGAAAAAAAAAATTTTTTTTTAAAAAAATTAAAAAAAAATCAAGAGTCAGATGCTCAATTGACTGAGCCACCCAGGCAATGCTCAAAACCCTTTCCTTTTGTCACTTCTCCAAATTTATGTAACTTTGTTAAAATTGTATATAAGCCTCCAGGTCTCATTGACTCTTTGGAGTTTTCACTTCCTGCTCTTGTGAGACCCCCACACCATGTAAAAATATTAATATTAAATAAAAATTGTATGACTTTTCTCCCATAAATTTGTCTTTTGTCAATTTAATTTGACAAATTAATTTGACAAATCAGCATACAGCAAGGCCCTGGATGCTAAACTAAAAGGGTAGAGAAAAAAGGTTGTTTCACCACTACACATCTGGGATGCATATGCCCTTGGCATGAACAATTTCTAAAAGCTTCAGAACAATACGGAGGCATTTAGGCATGGAGAAGTTCAGGGCACCTGAGGTGGGATGTGTTGGCAGTAGTCTGATCCTACACTAACTATCCAGCACAGCTGCAACTGAAATAAGAAAAGAATAGAGGGAGTGTGATGCAGCACATCCAGAGCATCTATAAAGAGGCCACTGATGCAGTGAAGAAGTGATAAAGTCTTGGACTAGGATAGCTTATTCATTTGTTCCAAAAACACTTACTGAGTACCTAGTGTATGGTAAGTGTGTTCTAAACAATAGGAATCCAAAGAATAATACAGTTCCTACAAGGAATTTTCAGTCTAGTAGGGTAAAAAAGTAAAAAATAAATACAGTAGTTAGAATTTAGTGTGATAAGTATTATCAAAGAGATATATTTAAGTATTATCAAAGTAAGAACAAGTGCCCAGAAAAAGACAGTGAAGGACAGAAATAGATTTTAAGGACTAATCAGTCAAATAAGGTAAATGAGTAACTCTCCCCTGTCTTTCACATCCAGCCTCCCAATGTGAATCCAAGATTTTGAATGAGAGTAACTGAGAAATGATAGAATCAATAGAACTAGGAAGTTAGAAGGATGAGCTTGTTTTATAATGAATGATAATGAAGTTATTTCTTCACTCTATTAAGTTGGAAGTGGTTAGGACCTGCAAAGATATCTTGGAGGTCCTTTAAGATAAAGTGCAGATGTCTACTTTAAAGGCCAAGGCTGGAAATCATCTGAGAAATTGGTAGGCTTAGAGGACATTGAGAGCCATGGGCAGGGGATGATCAATAAGTAAAATATTAATGAGAGAATCAGGTCAGTACCAAGGATGGTGCCTCAGAGAACATCTGTGACTAGAGATCAAAAGAGATGACATAGAGGCTGAAACTGAGTCAGGCATGTGGCAAGCCAAGGGAGAGTTTCTTTTTTTTTTTTAATGTTTATTTATTTTTGAAGGAGAGAGAGACAGAGTGTGAGTGGGGGAGGGGCAAAGAGAGAGGGAGACACAGAATCTGAAGCAGTCTCCAGGCTCCGAGCTGTCAGCACAGAGTCCGACGCAGGGCTCAAACTCACAAACCACGAGATCATGACCTGAGCTGAAGTGGGACGCTCAACCGACTGAGCCACCCAGGCGCCCCTCAAGGGAGAGTTTCAAGAGGGGGACTGAGCAGCAAGAAGTCAAGCAAGGTTAATTGGTCATTCAATAAACACCAAACTGATTTGATTGCATTGACCATGAATGGACAATAGCTTACTTGAAGTGTATGAATATTTATGGACAATTCAACTATCAGCCTTTGGAAATTAAGCAGAAGGAAGTTAAATGAAAGCAAATATGGCAAAAACACATGACTGCTAACACTAGCATAAGCCATAACCTACCAGAAGTTAAGTAGGTCCAGTGAGTCTCAGGCACATTTTTTTTTTTTCTGGGCCTGGGACAGGTATCCGTTCTTTGAATGGTCCTAGTAATTATGTGTGGTGGGCATTCTCCTGCACCCTCCTGATCCCCCTTAGATGAAAAACTTCTTGCCCCAGCTGCTAAGGAACACTAATTGAAGAAATCTTTCAATTGCCCCCTTAGGGACTGCCTTAGCTGTAGAGAGTCCCTAGGCCCCAGGTTACAGCCTTCTGAGGGGGCATACATTCCAATGTCTAATGGAAATGGAGGTATAAAGACTTGGCTATCTAAGCCTAACTAGAACCACTCCATGAGGTCACCTATGACTGTCACTGCCTACTTCACAGCTTTACTTTGCCCAGTTCTGTTTCTTTTTACTCCTTTCCACAAGATACTGCTTAAGAAACCTCCTGTGAAGTAAACTCCAACTCTGAATCTACTTCCATGGGAAACCACCCTGTGGCAATCTACCTTATCAGTTAAGGGCTTGCAAGTAACAGACAACTCCATTTCAACTGGTTTGAACAATACTGTTATCTCACATAACCTGAAGTCCTGAGGTGGGGTTGTTCCAGTTAATCCAATAACTCACTAAAACTTTCAATCCTTAAGGTTTTTCTCTTTCTGCTCTCTCATTCTCAATATGGTGGCTATGTACCTCAGGCTAGCATTCCTCACAGTCACAGGAATGCATGGCATCACGTATAGGTGTGAAAACGCCCTAAAAAAGGAAAAGGACTGATACTTCCCATGGGGAATATTTTTTAAGAACAAGATACCCTTTCTTAGAAGCTCTGTGGCTGACCTCCCCTCAGTCACTAGCAGAACTGGGGATCACACATCCCTCCAAAATAATCACTGACAAAGAAATGGGATGACCAAGACTTCCAGAAACCAACAAAAACTTGCTCCTGAATCTTCTGAGGGATGGATATATCCCTGAAAAAAACCAGGGTTACTACATTGCCACATCCTTAGAATGTGTTTATTCAGCATTTTCCTTCCAAGTAACTAATTTTACATAACTTAAAATCTAGGTTAGGTAGCTGGAGGGAAATGTTATTTTTATATAAAGCACCTGGAAGGGCCTTCTGTGAACCTTCTTGCAAGGACAAGGAAATTACTTTTTTTTTGCCAGTGGTGAGATATGTGGTAGTGTTTTCTAAACATCAGTGAGCTTTCTATGCATTAGATATACACGCATTTTTACCAGAGCCTGAGTTCAGCAAAAAGCAGCAGCACCTGACATGCTGCACCAATGTTAGAGAATTTGAAAGGAAGAGTTAAGAAGCACATTTTCAGGGGCGCCTGGGTGGCGCAGTCGGTTGGGCGTCCGACTTCAGCCAGGTCACGATCTCACGGTCCGGGAGTTCGAGCCCCGCGTTGGGCTCTGGGCTGATGGCTCGGAGCCTGGAGCCTGTTTCCGATTCTGTGTCTCCCTCTCTCTCTGCCCCTCCCCCGTTCATGCTCTGTCTCTCTCTGTCCCAAAAATAAATAAACGTTGAAAAAAAATTTAAAAAAAAAAAAAAGAAAAAAGAAAAAAAAAAAAGAAGCACATTTTCAAATAAGCCAGTCAAAAAAGGACGAATACTAAATGATTGTGATTACATAAGATACCTAGTATAGTCAAACTAATAAAGAAGAAATAGAATAGTGGTTGTCAGGGTTTGGGGGTTGCAGGGAACAGGAATTTATTGTTTAATGAGTATAGTTTTAGTTCTGGAAGAAGATAAAAGTTCGGGAGATGCATGGTGTTCATGGTTGCACAACAATGTTAATGTACTTAATGTCATTGAACTGTATACTTAAAAATGGTTAAAATGGTAAATTCTATCTTATGTGTATTTTACCTCAATTAAAAAAAAAAAAGAAGCATATTTCCAGAGAACACCTGTTGGAAGAAAACCCAACAGCTGAGGTCTAGAAAAAAATGTCTTACTAGAAAAACCTTAATCACTCACTGGAACTACTTTAGCTTATAAACACCTATTGTAAGCATATTTTATTGTGTTGTATTTGTAAAATGGCTTTGAGGATTTTAAATGATTGTGGCTGTTAGCTCATCAAGTAGTGAAATTAAATCTAAACAGACGTTTGATTCAAAATGGTTAATTATTCCTAAAGTCCCATTATTTTAATAATAGACTCCAACCATCCTATTCAGAAGACAAGATGAGCGGCTACTTATTTAAATCTTATTTATGTCCACATTCATGTTATTTTCTGAATTAGGTGAATATAATAACTCTGTTGAGGAAAAAAATGATCAAAATTGGATGAACATACTAATGTATTTTAATAGCTTGACTGGGAGTTTCAGAAACCTCATCCCTAACCAAAGTATGTCACTATAAGTGAATTCCAATTTATCTCCTGCTCAGAAAAAAAAATATTTCACAGAAATATTTTTAGCTACTTAAAGCCAAAAAGGGATGTCCATCTATTGATGTAGAGCAATTTTTTTGCACTAGGGAGAGGCTGTGTTAGATAATTTCTAAAGGCTTTTTCAACTCCATGATTCTGTGATATGATGAATCTTTGAAAATGACTCTCAGAAAGGGAGTAAGTGACATTAACAAAATGGCAGTACAAGAATTTCCAGTGCCCACCCCCTCCCAGCAACATCAATTTAAGCAATTATTCACACACAAAAGTACCTTTACAAAAGCTAAGGATTCCAGGTAAGGTATTAACGCACCTAAGTGAAGTATAGACATAAAAAAAGACACATTGAAGAGGGAAGAAGAGATAGATTCCCATTATGCTATCACCCCTCTCCCAAGCACAGGCAGCTAAGCATGGAGAGAGATACCCTCCCACGGGAGAAGAGTAAAATAGATGCCCAGCTTCAACACAGACCTCAGCACCAAACCAGCCCCCATAGACCCATAGACCAGCTCCTGAAAACCAAGGTTTCCAGCTGGCCTCCATGGGCACAGCCTCCAGGCCAGCTACTAAGAAACCAGTCTCCTCGACTGGCCGCCAGGGACCAAGATACTGGGCCTCAGTGGTTCCCAATGCCTGGTTGGCTCCTTTGGACCCAGGATTCAGGTCTACCCACACAGACTGAGATCCCAGTCATATCACTGCAGACTCAGGTGTCAGGTCTCTCCCAGTGAACCCAGCTTCAGGCCCCTGACCTGCTAACCCAGGAACCAGAATGGCCCCTGTGTACCCAAGCACTAGGCCTGCTAGTCTGCTGACTCAGGCACCAGATCTGTCCACCCAGGAACTCCAGCAGCAAGACCATCCACAGACACCACCAGACAATTCACATAGAATCTCTGAATAGGCTGACTGGGGAAGAGCTTTGCCTGCTGAAGCCAGTGCATAAAAACTGGAAGGGGTGCCTACTTCTTCAAATGTGCAGATACCAATACAAGGTCACAATTATTGTGAATAATCAAGGAAACATGACACCACCAAAGGAAACAAACTCCAATGACTGACCCTAAAGAAATGGAGATCTATGAACTGACAAAGAATTCAGAATAATCCTTTTAAAGAATTTGAGTGAACTACAAGAACACACAGATACACATCAAATGAAATTGGGAAAACAATGCATATACAAAATGAGAAGTTCAAAAAAAGAAATAGAAACCATTAAAACAAACCAAACAGAAATCCTAGAGTTGAAGAATACAATGACCCCTATCTTAACATCACTCAAAAAAATTAACTTGAAATGGATTAAAACATTAAATGTAAGATCTTAAACTTAAATGTAAGTACTAGGAGAAAACATAGAGAAAAAAAACTTCTTGACATTGGTCTTAGCAATGATTTATTCTACATAATACCAAGAGCATAAGCAACAAAAGCAAAAGTCAACAAATGGGACTAGGTCAAAGTAAAAGCTTCTTCACAGAAAAAGAAGCGATCAACAAAATGATAAGGCAACCTATGGAATGGGAGAAAATATTTGCAAACCATCTATCTGATAAGGGGTTAATATCTAAAATATATAAGAAATTCATACAACTTAATAGCAAAAAACAATCAAATTTTAAAAATGGGTGGAAGACTTGAATAGACATTTTTCCAAAGAAGACATACATATGGCCAACAGATACATGAAAATATGTTCAATATCATCATCATCATCATCAGTCATCAGGAAATGTCAATCAAAACCACAATGAGATATCGCCTTACACCTGTTGGAATGGTTATCATCAAAAAGTCAAAGGATAACAAGTGTTGGCAAGGAAGACGAGAAAAGGGAACACTTGTGCACTCTTGGTAAGAATGCACATTGGTGCAGCCACTATGGAAAACAGTATGGAAGTACTTCAAAAAATTGAAAAAAAACAAAACAAAACTACCCTATGATCCAGTAATTCCACTCCTAGTTATATATTGAAAGGAAATGAAAACACTATGTTGAAGAAATATTTGCTCTTGTATTATTTATAATAGCCAAGACATGGAAACAACCTATGTGTCCATTGATGGATGAATGGATAAAAACATTTTGTATACATATACAATGGAATATTATTCAGTCATACAAAAGAAGGCAATCATGCCATTTGTGACAACATGGATGGACCTTAAGGGTATTGTGCTAAGTGAAATAAATCAGACAGAGAAATACAAATACTGTATGATCTTATATGTGGAATCTAAAAAAACCTTTAAGAAAAAAACCCCAAGCTCATAGACAAAGAGATCAGATTTGTGGTTAGCAAAGGTAGGGATGGAGGGAACGGGGAATTTGGATAAAGGTGGTGAAAAGGAAGAAAACCTTCAGTTTTAAGTACTACAGATTTAACGTACAACATGGTAACTGTAGAAACAGTGCTGTATGATATATTTGGAAGTTGTTAAGACAGTTAATCCCAAGAATACTCCTCACAAGGAGAAAACTTTTTCCCCCTTTTTTTCTATCTATATGAGATGATGGATATTAACTAAATGTGTTGTGGTAATCATTTCACAATATATGTAAGTCAAATCATTATGCTGTACACCTTAAACTTGTACAGTACTGTATATCAATTATATCACAGTAAAACGGCAGAAAAAATAGAACTACCATATGACCTAAAAATCCCACTTCTTGGTATATATTAAATGGAAGTGAAATCACTAATCTCAAAGAAATATCTGCACCCCTATGTTCAGTGGCATTATTCATAATAGCTAAGACATGGAAACAACCTGTTTATACTGATGGATGAATGAATAAATAAAATTAGTATACACACACACACACACACAATGGAATATTTTTCAGCCATAAAAAAGGAAATCCTACCTTTCACAACAACATGGATTGACTTTGAGGGAATTATGCTAAGTGAAATAATTCAGACAAGGAACGACAAATACTGTGTGCTCTCAATTATATATGGAATCTAAAAGAGCTGAACTCTTAGACAGTAGAATGGTGGTTGTCAGGGGCTGGGGCATGGGGTAAATATTGGAAATGTTAGTCAAATGGTACAAACTTCCAGCTGCATTGTCTACTTGAATGTTCTTAATCGAGTAGATCTTAAATGTTATCACTACAAAAAATGGTAATTATGTGAGGTGATAGAGGTGTATCATATTGTCACATTACATATATGTCAATAATATCTCAGTAAAGCTGGAGGAAAAGAAAAATAAAAAGAAAATAGAAAGTAAAAATGAGTGATAGGGTGGTAAATTTTTAATAACAGGCCATTTGGAAAAAAAGAGGCCTGAATCATCATGTTTGTCAATTACGATGGTATAAATACTCCCAGTATGGTCAATTTTATGCTACTAACGTGATGTCACTGAACAAAGAGTGGAAGGAAAAATGTGCAAAATTGGCTCTCAAAGCTCTGGCCCTAGCACATTACCAATAAACCATCCTATTTGCTCATGGATGGAGCTAACCATCTCTTGGTAATGGGCAAGATGTCTTCTAAGGTAGATTGCCAAATAGCAGAGTGGGTAGGGAGATGGAACATTTCTATATAATAAAGTGTTATGGTTCAGTTGCTTCTATAACAGTGGATGTTATAGAGTGTAGTATTCATATTATATTGATGAAGAAATCTTTTATGGTGGGCTAAAGATAAATGAAAGGTTGAATAAAGATAGGCCTCAATGATGGACAAATTTTGTCAACCCACCCAAAAAGTGGAATTTAATAGTCCAATATTAGATTTGCAGCTAACTTGATCAGAAACCATTATCCATGTTGTGGATATACATCTCCATTTTTTTTCTTATTTTAGTTTTTAGTTACAAACAATAATGTAAGATAGCTTATTTTTCTACCATTACATATAGACAGATTTCACTGACAAAGAAAGCAAATATTCTTTTTTTTTTTTCAACGTTTATTTATTTTTGGGACAGTGACAGAGCATGAACGGGGGAGGGGCAGAGAGAGAGGGAGACACAGAATCGGAAACAGGCTCCAGGCTCTGAGCCATCAGCCCAGAGCCCGACACGGGGCTCGAACTCACGGACTGCGAGATCGTGACCTGGCTGAAGTCGGACACTTAACTGACTGCGCCACCCAGGCGCCCCAAGAAAGCAAATATTCTATCCTACTTTTTTTTTTTTTAAAAAAGAAAATGACTCTCATCAGCACTGAACTAATAGAGATATACATTTGAAGGAAATTTCAACATCACTATGGTTCATACTAACAAATCAGTGTTTCTCACATATTCTATAAATTAAGAGGCCACTGCTGTGGGGTCAAATACCCCTACTAAAGTGAACTGAACTAGTTATTTCCATTTTCCCAGTTAAACTCCTAGAATCTGATAGTATGACAGATGCTCCTCAGTTAGTATTTTGGGAAGGCAAGAATGAAATATGTAAGTTATTGGGTGCTGTCACAGGCAATTTCTGTAGCAGTAAAGTGAAACACATTGAGACTACTTGAAACATGATCAATATAGGTTCTATCAAGGCCCATCTATATCATTTTAGCACTCAGTGTTCCTGTCAATGGTGTCTTAATTCAAGCACATGGGATTATCTGTCTCAGAATTTCCTCTGGCCACAGGAGCATGCCCAGTCCACACAAGGGGCAGGCCAGAAGTGCCAAGGAATTAACCGTCCTGGGAGCAGCCATCTACCAACAATGATTGAGAATGGTGAATAAATATCTCTGCTTCCTTTCCCCTTGTGTTGTCCTTTACACTGTCTTCCAGGGGTCCGCAGCATGTTGAGTCCCTGTTTCCTACAGCAGTAATATTAATGCTCAAAAACATACCTCTATTGGCTTCCTTCCCTTCTCTGTCTCAATTTTCCACCCCTCTACCAGTGCTTCTTGGGATCACTTACCAAATAAACTACCTGCACTGAAATTCTTTTACTAAGATCTGCTTCTAGGGAAACTTCAACTAGGATGATCAGTAAGGGACAAAGGATCTCATAGGAGTCCAAGAACTGGCACTGGAATGAGACTCAGTCTCATGGCAGATAGGTTTGGCATTGGGATCTTATGATTATTCACTATGAGTTTCCATTATTACATAACACATGTTGCTTTTCTTTCTAAGTCTTTTCTCCCCTCTCCTTCAAACTAATTTCTCACCCTCTATTTTGCAGATTTTTTCTTAACTTTGGAGCTCCTACTTATTCATAAATTTGAGTTACTCACAATGTTGACTTACTCATGGCATATCCTGACCCTCCCACTTCTCTCTACTTCATGAATTTTCAGTTTCAGACTTCACTGTTAATCACAGGAGTCTAATTTCATTTTTTAATTCAAATGGTAGAGAGTGAAAATCTAATATACTTAATCTTTGAGCAGAGCTAATTACAATAGATTACTGATGAGGAGTTAAGTATTATCCAATCCAGAACACCAGATTGCCTCTTCCACTCTGTGAAAGAGGCACTGTTTATAATTAATCCAGGACAGTAGGTACAAACTAGGACTATTCTGGGCAAATTAGGTTGTATGGTCACCTGAGCATATGACACTAATCAATTTATACTGACTTTTCTAGGATTGGTTTCTCAGTGATTGTCACATTAGTTATGACCTTTATGTGTGTACAGGGAGTGTGGGGGGTGACTGGCACATGATCATTCATTAAAGAAACCACTAATTTTCTAAATAAATAAAAATATGGTCACTGTTAAGTTATAGAACATTCATACTATAGGACAATGAGAACTGTTACGGATTATCAATGATTCTCATACCAAGCTTCACCAAAATTATCCACTCTTTGATGCACTATCAGTGCACATTCTAAGGCTGAAAATAACTTAGCCATGAATTCAGCTATGGCCTGTTTTGTAAATATGTAAAGCCATTGGTAAAACATCATTCCACAACAGAACACTTCAAATAAGTATTGATGAAGTTAGAGCACGAAATCCTACTGTATCCACTCAGCATTAGGATTTATTAAAATTAATGATCTTGGTAGCCATTGATGTCTCAGATGGAAATTATCAGTTGGGATATAATTGAAATTAAAACATCCAGAACTATATTCACAGGTGTTTCAGATACAATTCATAGGAAGGTAAGTTCTTGATATTACAAAGGAAGTAAATAGTTTCTTTCAGTATCTTAACACTGTGAAAATTAAGAAGTTTGTTCAACCAATGGTTTACATCAATGTATTACAAAAGATTTATCTTTCTAGGTTGACCTTGTAAAAATAGTTTCTAAAATTATTTCAGAAAGATTTCAGAGAAGATCTATTTCTTTCTATGGAGTTTCAGATACACAAGGTACCTGAGCTTTTTTTCTACTACAGGATAATAAAAAGATATAAGCTTTCAATATTCTCTTGGTATGTTGAGCAGTGACTAGATGAGATAGTAGTCAGGAGTTCTAGGTTCAAGTTTCATCTCAGCTACTTTTGTATCTAAATCTCTTTTCATCTGAGAAATGAGCAGAATGAGCTAAATCAGACTTTCCAACTGGGGCCTGCTGGTCTACAGAGTTCCATGTGTCACATTCTCTCTTATGTGCTTCAGCTACTTGAGTCTTCCTTTTGGGTCCTTTTACATGTCACTGTCACTTCTGCCATAGGACCTTTGCATGAGTTATCATCTGCATTTGAAATGCTCTTTCTTCTACATCCCACCTCCAAACACTTTGCTTGGTGAATTCCTATTCATCATTTTGATGAAGTCAAGCATTGGTTCCTCAGGGAAACTTTGCACAATCCTCAAGTTGGGTCAGATTCCTGTTATTTGTACTTTTATAACCACATTCTATTCCTTATTCACTCAGTTCACTAATTTGTGTGATTATTTTATTAATAAATAAATTATCCAGTAGTTCTAACTCTGTAAGAACAAGTCTATCATAGATTGTATTTTGCAAAGATGGTTGCAATAATATTACCTATCCCACATGGCTTTCTACAATGTGACCTCATGATTTTTCCATGAAGTGGAATTTAATTCCTCTCTCTTTGAATTGGGGCAAGCCTATGACTACTTTGTGAATTGAATACATCAGAAGTGACACTTCATGACTTCACAGGCTAAATAATAAAAGGCAATACAATTCCCTCCTTGTTCACTGGAATACTTGCACTTTGAACCATGAAGTACCATGTATAAAGTCCAACTACCCTGAAGCTCCTGTGCTTAAAGAAGCCAAGTACTCCAGTTGGCAGTTCTAATCTTCATATTATTCCAGCCATATGCCATACATATGAATAAAAAGTCTTTGATAATTCCAATCTCTAGCAATCAATTTGCCTCTAGCCATTGAAACTTCCTAGTTGAGGTCCCAGACATCAAGAAGCAAAGACAGACTACCCTTCTGGTGGTACTGTTATAATTACTAACCCACAGAATCCATGAGCATAATAAAATGTTTGCTTTAAGCTGCTAAATTTTGAGTGATTTGTTACTCAGCAAGAGGAAATGGAACAGAGGGTTGTGTCTGCCTTTCTTACAGAGGTGTCCCAATTGCCTAACACAATGTCAATGATACCTAGTAGGTGCTCAGTATATATTTACAGAAAGAATAAATAAATGCCCATGCCTTTGAGTTATTCTCCCAACACCTTACAGAAAGTTCTTTTCCCTCCTCTGTTATGAAGTCATATACAGCCTTCAGTGGCCAATCATGGAACTTTTAGTCAACAGTTTTAGTGAGTTCTGTATAAAACTATACATAATATAAAATCTCATGAAAAGCAATGAGCCAAAAACTGTTTGGTTTTTAAAAATTCTTCAATTAACTCATCTCTCTTCATTTCTATTATAATTATTGTTTCATCTTTATTTACTAACAGCTTCTTTATCAGCTTATCCATCTCTTTATCCCTATCAAGGACTTAGAGGTTTTAAAGTGATATTGGCAAAATCACTATCTTTATGTGCTAAGAGCAATGGGAATTTGAATTTATGAATTGACTGTATCAGAAGGAAATTAAGCTGTGGAGACTGGGAGATCCTTACCGCTAATTTATTAAAGGCAAGGTCCAGTGAAGATGCAGAAGGGAGCATCTGAGAAAAAGTAGAAACAGACTTTGCCATGTGGACAGATAATCTTTTAAGCTGCTAGAAGGTGAAACATTTAAGGAATTACTGGTAGCTTTCCTTGTATATTATTATATTAAAAAACAAAATAAAATATATCAGTTCTGTCTGATTACATAGTGATACTGTATGAAAAGAGGCTCTAGGACCAAAAATAGGCAACTCAACTATGGTTTATTAAAAAAAAAAAAGCCCAGGGGCGCCTGGGTGGCGCAGTTGGTTAAGCGTCCGACTTCAGCCAGGTCAAGATCTCGCGGTCCGTGAGTTCGAGCCCCGCGTCAGGCTCTGGGCTGATGGCTCAGAGCCTGGAGCCTGTTTCCGATTCTGTGTCTCCCTCTCTCTCTGCCCCTCCCCTGTTCATGCTCTGCCTCTCTCTGTCCCAAAAATAAATAAACGTTGAAAAAAAAAATTAAAAAAAAAAAGCCTGTTTTGCAGAAAGAAGAGAGAAAAAACTGAGCTATAACAGCTCTCCAAGAAGTTGTTTGGAGCGGACAAGCCTAACACTAAACAAAGATCTCAGTGAAAATTATCAGCTTCATGAACAGCTTTTACCAGTAAGAAGGTGTGAAATGTGTCTGCATTTCTGGGTGCCTTGTAATATAATTGTAGAGCTACCATACCTGGGGAAACTATTCAAGAAAGGTTAATCTATTACTCACAAAATTAAGTTTCTGCTTTGCACTCCTTGTTTTTTCTTTCTAGATTGTACCTCCCTTTTAGATGAGACATAAAAGTGCTGGACTAGTTTGGTAATTCAGCAGCACACTCAGCATTGATGATCTAATTGTGTTTGCATGTGAGTTTCACATATATTTACATATGAAACATATATATGGGCAACTATATGTATATATTATACCATATATTACATTATATATGTGTTTATATATGTGTGTGTGTATATATATATATACCATAAATACATATTGAGCACCTAGTAGGTATCATTGTCATTATAATGTCAGTGATACCTATTAAGTGCTCAATATATATTTCTGTAATGACTGAATAAATGCCTATGTCTTTAAGTTGCTTTCCCCAACACCTTGCAAAAAAGTACATGTATTTCTCTTTATCTTTAATCATATACACACAGACGCCACACATTTACTCCTTCCTCATTTTGGCAAACTATTGTCAATAATATAAGTTCAAAAATGCACAGATACCACTAGAGAAATTAACAGTAGGATTTGCAAAATGTAGAAGGAAGGTAAATATCAAATTCATTTCCAAAGGGGTGTGTGTGTGTGTGTATGTGTATGCGTGTGTAGGTTGCCATGCCAGTTATGTGCCTGTTTATTCTCAGATCCATTTCCTGCCCTTTTCTGCCTTTCTCTGTAGAGAAAGGAACCATGTGTCAAGAAAGGAGTATGTGTAAAGGAACCACATATTCCAGACTCCATTGTTGACTGGATCCCAAGCATGATAAACCAAGTGGAAGCTCTGATGGAGGACTAGATAGTGGAAGGAAGGGAGAAGGAAGAGAATATCTCACTCTCTTTCTCTGTTTTCGTCAGTGTCTCTTCCATGGCTCCAAGTCCTGATACACAACCTCTCCCTCCCCAGTCCCAGCCTCCCCTGGTCAGACACGCCCTGATTAATTTCCCTTGAACTTCTCTGATTCCTGGGCTCTGGTAATACCACCTCCTCTGTTTTCCTTTCAAACCTTAGATGGGTAGTGGTATTGTGCTGTCACTAATCTCTGGGTTAGCTACCTGTCTCCTGTTTGGTTCCTTAGATCTTTATCATCTTTATAATAAGCTTCCTAGAGTAAGTTCCTCCTGTTTGAAATATTTAGCATAGTTTCCATCTCTTGACAGCTCTCTGATACAGTTCTTGGTATGGGGTAGTCCCAGCCCAGACCTTCAAAATGAGACTCTGTTTGGGGTTAAACACAATTATGACTTCCCTGTGGGTGAAAAATGGGGTATCAATAAGCCATGATCCTAGTAGACCATGACATCATTCATAACTTGAATGAAGAAAAATCTTGCTACTTGTAGTAATATAGTTCAGGCATGTTTATGATGACACAAATTAATATAGATACTTTGTGTTACAAGTTTTAAATGAGCCTTTAGCTTGTGCTTCATTAAAACAATTCACAGCTGCTTGCTTTTTTTCTTTTTTAACTCTGCAGTCAAATGCTTTAGGTAAGAGATGATGGCAAAGTAAGGGACAAATTATTATTCTGTTAATAATTTTTGAGGGTTGTTTTTAAGGGCTTATCTCTATTCCCACTCTAACAGAAGACCAAGCTCTTACATCACAAGCATGAGCTGCGGAAGTGCAAGGGAGTAGAAAAAACATGTACTACAGAATCATGAAAGTATTTGCTCAAAACCTCAAATTTTGAAATCATATAGTACTGAGGAAATCTTTTTAGCCCATACATGTTTTTAGAACAGGAATATAGACTGAATAAAAGATTCACAGTCTAAATCCTTTGGAACATCTACTTTTAAGAACTATATCCTATATGTGGTCCTAGAAAGAGATAGTTAACAAAACATTCCCTAAATACAAACATATTGATCCAATGAATATAATTATTTGAAATGGAAGAGTTAAATATTTGGAAATCCCTAAAGTTGGCTTTCTTGATCATCTGGAAAAATGACATCCTTTATATCAGGAATGGGGTGTTCCTATTAATCACTGGGCCTTAGAAACCATCAATTCTGAGTCATGATAAATGACTTCACTCTTACTGCAAAATGACTCACAAACAACTTAGAGCCCAAGAGATTACTTTGTAAGCTATATTAAATCATTTGGGGGCGCCTGGGTGGCTCAGTCAGTTAAGCGTCCAATTTCAGCTCAGGTCATGATCTCATGGCTTGTGTGTTCGAGCCCCGCGTCGGGCTCTGTGCTGACAGCTCAGAGCCTGGAGCCTGCTTCAGATTCTGTGTCTCCCTCTCGCTCTGCCCCTCCCCTTCTCATGCTCTGTCTCTCTCTCTCAAAAATAAATAAACATTTAAAAAATTAAAAAAAAATCATTTGGGGGCACCTGGGTGGCTCAGTCAGTTGAACGCCTGACTCATGATTTCGGCTCAGGTCATGATCTCATGGTTCATGAGTTTAAACCTTGCACTGGACTCTGCACTGACAGTGCAGAGCCTGCTTGGGATTCTCTCTCTCTCTTTCTCTTTCTGCTCCTCCCCCACTCGTGCTCTCTCCCTCTCCCTCTCTCTCTCTCAAAATAAATAAACTTATAAAAATTCATTTGGCTACCTTTCTTATTTAAAAATCAATACCTATATGGGCCTATAGATAAATACCCTTCCAGAACAGGTGATATCAACAAGTAGTCCATGAAATTCAAATGTTTGTAAGTCACTTTAGTATTACACAGAAGACTTTGTTGTTACTGTGTGGCCTCAAATTTTGTGAAACTGTAACTGCCTCTAATTTTCTTATTCCCCCCTTTGACACTCAGAAATTGACAGAAACTGGAAGAATAACATAAAATATCCCATGAGACCATTTTTAGATTATTCCCTAATTTAATTTAATACAGGCAAAGGATGCCATATAGAGCTTTATTTTATGTGCTATAATATATATTCATGTGTACAGAACTATTCCAGGTGTTAGATGAGAAGAGCAGCAGAAATTACCTATTAATCTACTGTCTTGAAGGTTAATCAGAACAGAAAAATAAAAGGAAACTATCTCTAGGTTTGCCAAAAGGTGAAAAAAACATTTTAAAGTTTAAACTTACATGATGAGATTTACAAATATGAAAAAAACGAATAGGACGCAGTGTTGCCAGAGATGAAGGGAAAAGGACAACTGCTATTCCAAAGGGCATTTTGAATCAGCAAATCAATTTTTAGAATTTTGTCTTAAGGAAATGATCACATAGGTATAATAGACCCAAGGATATTAATCAGAGCATTAAATAAAGGGTAATGAAAACAAAGTTAATATTTATAAATAGGGCACCAGCCAAGTAAAATATGGCAGTGTATGTCTTAGTTTGGTTTCTCTAGACTTGTGTTATCTAAACTGGTAGTCACTAGCCACATGTAACTAATAAAACTTTGATATGTGGCTAGATATACACCCAATGTCAAAGATGCAATATGAAAAAAGAATGTAAAATATCTCATTAATAACTTTTGTTTTGATTTTCTGTTGAAATGACAATTTTTATGTATTAGGTTAAATAAAACATTGAAATTAATTCCATTTGTTTCTTTTTACTTTTTTTAATGTGGCTACTAGAAAATTTTAAATCATATATATGACTCACATTTGTGGCTGAGATATTTCTAGGAATTGCACTGGCTAGAAGCAAGGCTTGAGAGAAGAATTTACATACAAGTAATTTATTAAGGAAGAGAATCTAGGAGAAACTAGTAAAAGATCAGGAAAAGCAAGATAGGGAATCAGAGGAAGCCGAGCCAAGATGTGATCAGATGAAGTCTCAGTCTCAGCCTAATACTGCAGGGAGCTCTAGAGCATAGATTACATCTCAGAGTTTGTCCAACTTTGAGGCAAAAGAGGTGGGCTTTCATACCTTCGTATCAGTCACATCAATCCTTAGCTATGGGGGCACCATGAAGGTGTGTAAATACTCAGGAATTTCTGTCTCTCTGTGGCTTTGAAGCAGTTCCAGTAGCACAAGGGACACCCTTCTAAAGCTCACAGGTGCAAGTCACTGGAAGCAAAGCATATAGGAACTGGGGGATGGGGACACAGAATAAGTTATAGGGACCTCAAGGGTATAAAAGCAGGCCACTGACAGTATCACTTACACTTTATACAATGGAATTCTATGCAATAATTTTGTAAATTTAGATTTGTAGACATATAAAACACCAGTAACATAGAACGGTATATTAAAAGCATGTTAGCAAACATATATAGTATGATCCTATGTATAAAATTATATACATATTCATATCTACATAAAAAGATGTTTGCAAGGATCTTCCACCAAAACATTAGTATATTTTAAGTCTGAATTGTGATGTTTCACTGTTATTTTATTCTTTATTTTTATTTGATTATTTTTAAATAACACATATGTTTCATATATTAGAAAAATAATAAAACTATTGAAGGCATTAATAACATGCAAGTGATAAGTAAAGCCTAAGATTTCAGATATAGAAACATTTGAAATTTTAATGGACTTATGCCTCGATTATCTATCAAATTTTTATACCTGGAATGCATTTGGTAATGTGATCATGGCTGACATGCATCTGGTATGTACTTGTATGGTCAAATGGCCAGCATCTATTCTGGTTGGCCAATGTGTGCTGTGCTGATCAGTAACTTGATGAAGAGAATCTAAAAGACATAAGTGTATATGGTCAAATCAGCCTTGGGTTAACTAGAGGATAAAAAAGGATGCTAGATCAGAGGACTCAAGATTCAGTACAAACTAAATAATATAAACAAACATCTTGAGTGATTACAGAACAAAATATCAACATTTTAAATAAAGATAGGAAGGGCACCTGGGTGGCTCAGTCTGTTAAGCGTCTGACTTCCACTTAGGTTTCGAACTCATGGTTTGTGGGTTTGAGCGTCATGTGGGGCTCTGTGCTGATAGCTCAGAGCCTGGAGCCTGCCTCAGATTCTTTGTCTCACTCTCTCTGCCCCTCCCCATCTCACACTCTATCTCTCAAAAATAAACAAACACTAAAAAAATTTTTTAATAAATAATAAATAAAGATAGGATAAATAACAGTGCCTTGCAGAGCCATATTGAAGCCTGAGGCAAAAAGAAAAATCAGTAATACTTTGCTAAAAATGTTTATATTTTGTTAATGGTGAATTCTTGCATGAATTTTGATTTTATAAGGTATTACATTAAAATATTAATTATTTTGACTACTAAGGTTTGTGGTGCCCCCATAAATTCTGCACCCTAGGTAAGTGCCTCACTCAACTCATTCACTCACTAGACTCTCCCTAGTCCAGTCCTGACTTGGTGTCTCGAAATAACTTTAATCTAACTAATCATTTGGTATGTAAAGCCATCTTCTGCCATGTTACTTTTGAGGTTGAGCTGGCAGAATGACATCTTAAAAACTTCGCTGTAAACCTTTCCTTTCATTAATGGTAATCTAACACTGTCTTTACCTAAATTACAAGAAGAAAAGAAAAAAATATTTTATTTTTTTAATGTTTATTTATTTTTGAGAGAGACAGAGTGCAAGCTGGGGAGGGGCAAGGAGCAAGGGAGACACAGAATCTGAAGCAGGCTCCAGGCTCTGAGCTGTCAGCACAAAGCCCAATGTGGGACTTGAACTCACAAACCGCAAGACCATGACCTGGACTGAAGTTGGAGGCTTAACCGACTGAGCCACCCAGACACCCCAAGGTAAAAATAGTTTAAATTAAGAAGTCTCTACAGGCATTTGAACAATTCCATGTATGCTTTGTTATGCTGCTGAGATACAAACCTTTCCAGGTCTGTTTGGGAACCACTGACAAAGCAGTAAATAATTGGATTGTGATAAGGAGGCGCTAACATTTGTATGCATGTTAATACAAAGAAAACAAAAGTAAAAAAGAAATACAAAGGGAAAAATTGTTCAGACAGGCACAAAAATGATTATTAAAAAGGACACTCATAGGTCAGAATTACAGAGAAATAACCTCCAGCAAAGGATCTTTGGCAGAAATTCCAAATTCATTCTTGGCTCCATGGGATCTTGCACGAAGATGAATGGAAAGATGTGCAGGATCTTGTTGCAGTGAATTTTTATATTATTTGCCATTTTGTTTGCTCCCAGATATTTAGGTTCCCTGAGTATGCAGTATGTTGAGAGCATGGAAATATTGTAAATTGGTGACCTCACTCTCTTTCTCATTTGCTTTCACATATACCTTTCATAAAACCCTTCTTTAAATAGTTGGCACTATAATGGGAAAAATAGAAATGTTGATACTCAAAGTTATTTCTTGGTGGTAGTTTTCTACTTAAAGCTTTGTATTAAGTTTTGTATGCATTCACATGTTTATTCTTTTCCCAATATAGGTATGCCACTATGGTGTTTAATTTTTCCTCCTAACTTTACAGAACTGCATATTTTCTAATTACATTTCTAGTGTCGATCCCAAACCTTACAAGAATCCTTGTACTAAAAAAAAATAGGGATTTATATTCTTGTTTAGAAATAAAATCTCAAATAGAGCTGATCAGTCATCTATGAAGCAGTTTAGAATTAATGCTTGATAATTTTCTTAATACCACATAGTTTCTCCACAGGAGAAAATATATATGAAATGTTTGGTTACTTTTGGGATATTTGATTTGTACTGTGAAAATCAGATCTTTAAGGAAATCCTTAAGAATTAATTAGCACTCAAACCAAAAAATACTGTACGTCTATTTAGGAAAATCAATACAATACGAGTGGTAGGTAATGCTTAAAAATAAATATGTGTGATAAAATGTACAGGATGACTGACTCTTTTACATGATCATTTTGAAATGGGCTGAAATGAAAAAGAACCTGTAAAGCAGGAAATGAGCTCTGTAGCAGATGCTGTTGGTGCTCTGACCATATATCTCCTAGGCACACACTGTTCCAAAATATGTTGAGGGCACTGGAGGGAAAATAAATACCTCAGTATCCTTGCACTTTGTGGGGTAGAAAAGGGAGTAGACAGATTTTAGCTTGTTCTCCATTGTCTGACAGATTTCCTCAGTGGAACTGAGCCCCATTTTCTAACAGTGACAACATGTTTGATAAAGCTCTCTGCATTGGCTTCCTTCCCTTCCCTGTTTCAATTCCCCCTTTCATACCAGGGCTTCCTGGGATCACCTTCCAAACAAACTACCTGCACTTGAACCCTTGGTGCAGCATCTGCTTTTAGGAGGATTCCAAAGGAAGATAATCTCCATGGAACAAATTAATGACGAAATGAGTCTAGTAATTAATTCAGATTGATCACTCCATCAACCCCGAAATCCTTGAATTTGATGAAGCTTTTCTGGTGTCTTTTACAAAAAAAAAAAATAAAATAAAAATAAAAAAAAATAAGTGAGAAGTATCTCATTTTGTAGACTTCCTTCCTCTCTTCCCAAAGTGCATCATGCTTGAAAACAACTTCGCATGGGCAGGAGTGTACAATATTGATGTAAAAACATTAGGCACATAATAAAAAATGAATAATTTTGAACTACTGTCCTCAAAGCCTCTGTATAATGACAGCTTTTATGGCTCAGTGTTGATAAATGACAAATTCAGGCCAACTGTGTACATCCACAGAATAAACTATTGAACAGCTTCAGGGGTAGAATGTTTTTTACAAATGAAACAGGACTAGCTGAACAGAATTTGTTCAAAAGTCATTAGCAACCTTTAGCATTTCATTTGGACTTCCATACGATTGCTACTGGGGCTACATTAATATTTGAACATCACACTAACAAAACACAGATGCATCAAGGCAGTGGAAAGACAAGGTATAAGAAATGTCTTCCACTCTACCCAAATAAATCAGCAGGATAATACTTAGGATCCTACATATATCTGTGTCCTTTTAGAATATACAACAGAGAGACAAATGAGGTATGCTGCCATAAAGAGCAGTGGTCTTTGCATGTCCCAAATTGAATCCTTTGTTCCCATGTTGGAATCTAAATGTCCTTCCCTTTTATAATTGTTTTGTATCATTTGCCACTGGAAAATAGTGTATTATACAGAGGTCAGTCCAGTAGTATTTTAATTCACACCTGAAAATCCCAGACATTCCATATGTGAATGTTCATAGCTATATTCATGATAGTCAAAAAAGTGTACACAACCCAAATGTCCATCAACAGATGAATGGATAAACAAATCATGTTATATACATGCAATGAAATACTATACAATAGAAAATAACAACATAGATGAATCTCAAAAACATGCATTAAGTGAAAGGAGCCAAACACAAAAGGGTATATACTACATGTTCCATTTACATGAAATTCTAGAAAAGGGGAACCCAATCTATAATAGAAAGCCAAAGAGTGGTTGCCTGGAGCCAAGAGAGGACTGACTACAAAGGGACATGAGGGAATTTTTGAGGTGATAAAAATTTTTTGTATCTTGATTGTGTGGTAGTTACATGAGTATAAAAATATGTCAAAAATGCACACTTAAATGGGTACATTTTTGTATACAAATTAATCCTCAATAAAGTTAATTTGAAACAAAACTTATCTGCATCTTCCTCTACCAGAACTTCAACTAACAAACCAATTACTATCATGTGGATAAGAGACTGAGGACAGTTACATTTTGCCAGGGGTTCAGACAGAATTATCACCTTGCATTATAGGAGCCTAGATGAGCTTGGGACAAGGAAAAAACAAAAGCAAAATTAAAAAAAAAATACCCTGATGCCTTAAGGGCATCTCCTAGATGAATTCTAGGAGAGGTATAAGGGAGATAGGTAGACAGAGAGGAGAAGGAAGGAGTAGAGGAAAACAAAAGCACATTTGATGTACTTCAGAATTTCATCTGCAAACAATACTATTTCTTTATCATCATCTTGACTTCCCATGCCCAAGAGTACCATTTTGGTGGTAGGGGTGTGGCATTGAGGAGGGCAAAAGGTGTTAAAGTATGGGCATGAATCTCTTGGTGATACCTTGAAGTCCAAAATTTGGGGATATGCTTTAGTGTGAACCTGACCTAGATCAATGTTTCTCAAACATTAGTGAACATCAGAATCATGCACAGAGCTAGGAAACATGAAGATGTCTGGTTCCCTACAGAGATCCTGATGCAACAGGTCTGGAGTGGGGCTGAGATTTCAAATTTCTAGCAAGCTTCTGGGTGATGTTGGTGCTGCTGGTCAAGTGACTACACTGTGAATAGACTTGATCTAAAGCCCTAGAGGGATTCCAAAGCAAGAATAAAATTCCATACTTAATTATTGCTGAAAAGTTGTTTTCATGGCTAAGGCATGTAGGATCAGAAGTTTTGTAGTATGGAGGACTTACTCCAGAGAGCTCTGAGAGCTCCTTGCTCCAAATTTGGTCAGTTTTCAGTAAGAAATCTTTTAGTTTGTTGATTAGCGGAGACAAATTAACTTTTAAAATAGATCATGGTCACTTACCATTTCTTTCTTAGAAAATTCAGTGCCATTTGTAGGTATGTGAAGGGCCCTCTTGTCCTGCAGTCAGGATGCAAGAGCTGATTGTCTGGGCCATTTCAGACGGAAGTTAATGGTTGTGTGGTCCCCAGAATATATAATTGGTAAGTTTCACTATACTGGTATTTTTAATGTCAACATCACCAACATCAGATGGGAGATGTCTGCATTGGGTGTCTGCTTCCAGTTAAGATCTTTAATTTATGATAAATTAATATATTTCAATCATGTCTGCCTTGCATTCAGTGTATGCTTGGTTGATCAACTATAAAAGATGCCAGGGCTGTTTTGGCACACAATGAGAGACTGAGTCAGATCACAGAAGAAGGCTCACTATTTTTATGGCTCCTTAAATAATTATATTAAACCAGAAAATTTCAGAAAAGGGTAATAAATGAGATTTGTGGTTCTTTTCCATATATGTATGCAAATATTTGGAAAATAGGGGTAAAGGTGTTTGTAGATATCACCACCCTAACACAAACACTAATAGCATTTAGGTATTTTCTCCCAGTCTTTGGACTATGAATAGAATCATTTAGAGTGGTATAATTATATATTGATTCCTGAATTGTTTTCCACCTTATATATCCTAAGCTTTACTATCTCCGTTTTTATGTAGTCTATTCCAATTATCTACTGCTGCATAGCAAATCACTCTGAAACTTGGTGGTTTAAAACAAGAAGATTAATTTGGATCAAGAATCTTTGATTTGGGCAAGGCTTGGCAAGATAGCTCAACATGGGTTATCCTAGCATTAATGTGGGTATTTCAAATGCTGGGGCTGGAATTATCCAATGACTTGTGCACTTGCATGTCCCTTGACTGATGATGCTTGTTGGCTTAATTAGGGCTGTCAGCAGAAACATATGTGACCTCTCCAATTGCTTGGACTTCCTCAAAAGATGGTTACTAGATTTCAAGGATGAGGTACTCATGAGAGTGAACCAGGTAGAAGCTGTATCATCTTTTATGAGCCAGCTTCAGAAGTCATACAGCATGGCTTCCATCACTTCTTATTCATTAGAAATGAGTCACTAAGTCCAGCCCATATTCAAGGAGAAGGAAATTACACTCCAGCTTTTTTATGGAGCATGGAAGAATTTGCTGATCTATTTTATAAAATGATGGCATAATATTCTATCAAGTTAATATACCAAGCTTAAACATTTCTTCTATAGTTACACATTTAGGTTGTTCCCATTCTTAGACCGTGATTAACATGTTTATTCAGCAGGTCTTCTAGAAGTAATTATATATTGTACTATACCAACTAGTTTCCAAAAGAGAATTTGTGTACACTTGCGAACACTTTTCATTTTGATTTTTAAAGGTCTAACTAGACCTTAACTAAAACAATATCGTTTTAAGAGCTAGGGCTATCTTAATAGGTGATAATCTTATAAAGAGATGAGAAAACAGACAGAGGCTCCTACCTTATAACTACCAATAAAGCTTAATGCCTCCCAAACTATAAATTCACACTTCAAGTCATGTCATTTTCCAATTTAAGATGGACTGTCAAGGTTATTTGGCATTTGCAGGTATAGGGGCTAAACTGGGATGTCCCATGAGATGGGGGTCCAAATGTTGATTGACAAACACAATGTCTCTTCTAGGGTATATGGAAACACAAGCAAATATTTTTTATGGCCTTTGTCTATATAAACAATTTGATTTAAAAATGTATGACAAAATTCATGGGCCCATTGGATTTGATAATGAATATTTAGAATATTGGGTAGAGAAGAGGCATTTACATATTTGTTTATTGTCCAGTCAAAGCACATAAAGATTCTTTTTAGTGTCCATGTACCTACAATCTCTGCTTGTTCAGATCCAGAAACCATATCTTCATGTTCTTTAATGTCAAATGTGCCATTCCTTAATAATTTCCTATCTCCTACCAGAAGAAATGGGTAATAAAACTGTTATTATTAAAGCACCTTGACTCTTCATAAACCCTGTATTGAAATAATATAGATATTGTCTCTGTAGTTCCCTAATATCTTGTATTTAATGGTAGTTACATCATTACTCATGATTCTGCATCTCCATCATGCTGCTTGTGAATACTGGCTTCCAGTGATTCTCTCAAGTGTTGTTACTGCGCTACATTGATGATGACCACACATACAAATCTTACCCAGAATATGCAGGAAAATATGAACAACAATTCATTTTCTGGTCACAATAAACTTACATTTCAAAATTTTACAGAGTAAATGTAGAACAACTCATATTTCAATCATGTATTTTCTTGAACCCCTCATTCCACAATTATTGCATTTCTAAAATATGATCTCTCTCAGTCTTGACTTCATCCCTTCCTACCACACATCAGCACCAATGGGGAGGATAGGGATCTTTTAGCAGAGTGAGAAGAGCAGAAAGAATATTCATTCTGGGTCTGGTCCAGGAGTGGCCCTCCCAGAAAGAAACTGCTGTCCCTGCCAGTTGCAGCCACCACAAGGCATCTTGGAAATTTTCAAGGAAGGTATTATAAAGCATGAGGCCCTTTGTGTAGCCTGGACTTAGGGGCCTGGGGCAGGGTTTCAGTTTTCCCAGGTTTAAGGACAGTTTTGAACACAGCTGTAGATGACAGAAGGAAGTTCATTGTTACAGATCAATACCTTAGGGGAGAGTTTGGTAATGGGTGTTACATTGTAGGATACAAGAGTAGCCAGCATCAGGGCAGTCTTCAAAGGTGATAGGCAAAAAAAAAGCAAAATTTTATTATTAGCAAAAAAAATTTTTTTTCATGATGAGTCATATGGAAGTGGACTCTATGAAGAGATTCAGACTAGAAAAGACTCATGGGATTTTAGTTCCATAGTTTTAAAACAGCACTGCAAGTTCTTCTACAGAGTTTTCTTGACAGTCAATTCTCAGTCTTATTCTTTCTTAACCTATCAGTAGCATTTGACACAGTTTATTATTGTTTCTACCTGAAACATTGTTTCTTTCCTTTGCTTCCAGGACATCAATTTCACTTATTTCTTCTCCCAACTCTCTGGATACTCTTTCTTTCTCTCCTGCTGATTATTCTTTGCCTCATGGAACTCTAATCATCAGATATTCCAGAGCTCGGTCCTTGGACTTAATCTCTTTTCTGTTTATGCTCACTATTTTGGTGATCTTATCCAGTTTCATAGGTTTAAATACCACTTAAATGCTCTTGACTCTCACATTCATAATATTCATATATCAATTCCAAATGTCTTCTCTTAACTTCAGCAACACATGTCTCCACTTGGATGCCTAAGAGACATCCCTAACTAATATGTCCAAAACTTAACTCCTTGTGTTTGGTTTCCCCCAACGTGATTTTATTTGATGATGATACCATTACTCCAGCTGCTCAAGAAATAAAAAAATTGAGATCATCCTTTACTCTTCTTTTTCTCTTAATAACCAGTGTTGTCCTGGGGCTGGCTTGAGCTGTGCAACTGTGGAAATCTTTGCCAACTCTGAACTTAGTACCTCCAGCACCTACAAGAGATCCTGGCACAAATATGTGCTCAATAAAAATTGTTCAAATAGACTTTATATAGCACATATGGGGAAAGGGGCAGGCCAAGTGGGCAATGTTCTGTGCTTTTGGGCCCTCAGTGAACCATTCAGCTCCACATTTTACATATTAGCCCCATTTGTTTTACATATTGGGTTGTTCATATAATTCTACTTGTGAAAAAAAAGTTTGTTGCATAAATAATAATAATACAGTTGACCCTTGAATAAAACAGTGTGATTGTGTGGGTCCATTTATATGCAGATATTTTCCCCACAAATATAGTACAGTACTGTAAATATATTTTATATTCTTTATGATTTTAACATGTTCTTATCTCTAGTGTATTTTATTAAAAATACAGTATATAGGGAGGAAGGACCAACATGGTAGAGAAGAAGGGGGATCTGAATTTCCCTCGTCTCTCAAACAAAGCAGTGTTGAAGCCAAAGGACTTTGAACTCCAAGAGTCTAGGAGGCAAAGAGACAGAGTCGCTTCCAGGGACCCACCAGCACAACCTGATGGGCTATAGGTGCATGATTGCAAATTGGGAGAGATAAAATTAACAGAGGGAAGGGATCCACTTCTGCTGAGAGACAAAGGGAAGAGAAAGAGAGACTGGGGAAGCATAGGACTGTATCTGGACAAGAGAGAAAAACCACAGACCAGGACAGAGAAAGATACAATCTCTAACTGAGGGGCTTTCCCTGGACTGGGGCCAGCAGCCCTGATCACACACCTGGGGAGGAGAGGAGCCAGCCCCAGGCTTGGTGGCTACCTCAGGGGTGCAGTCCACAGTGGGAGAGAGTGATCCCCATCATGGAGTGCTGTGAGAGGAGGGTTTGTATCCACTCAAAAGACAAAGACTGCTTGCACCCACCAGCCAAAGACCATATATCAAGCAGTGTGGAGTGGCACTCCTCAAGTACCATGGCGCACAGAGTGGCAGTTTGAATCCCAGCCAAGTGCCAGGGCACAGGAGTCAGCGGAGCGGGACAAACCTCTTATTTGCCCCCGAGGCACAGTGAGGACGGCTTGAACAGAGTGGTTTGGGACACCTGGTCCATGGAGGAGAGACTGAGGTGTCTCCATTTTCTACCCATCACCACCAAGGTGGGGCTTCAGAGAACTGGCAACAGCCCACAGTGGAGGCGGGACCCACCTACAACAAACCATACCCCTCCACACCTGGTAATTTCATATCTACTGAGGGGGGTTGATGCTAATGAACCAGACAGCCCCTCCTCCAGACCAGTGCTGTTGCATTGCCTGGTTTAATTCTAGGACAATTCTTATTATATAGATATACTTTTCCTTCCTTTTCTCTTTATCTCTTCCCTCTAGTCTGGTCACTCTGGTTGTTGCTTTCTTTAAGCAGACATATTTAATCCATTCTGTTGATACCTGTTCTACACCTTCTTTATTTTTCTTACTCTCTCTATGGATTAAGCTATATAGTTTCTTTGCCTGGTCGACATTATTTTCTTTTCTTTTCCCCCACCTCCTTCTTTGTTTTCCTTTCTATCTCTCTCTCTGGATTAAGCTGTATAGTTTCTCTGTCTGGTCAATTTTTATTTTTTCTTTTCCCCCACCCCTGTCATTTCACTCTTTGTATGGGATAAGGCCTCTTACATCAGCACTGCCTCCTCCCTGTTGTCTACTTGTAGCTGGTGTTTCTGATTTTTGTTTTTGTTTTTGTTTGTGTACTTGCGTGTTTTTGTTTTCTGTTTTTTGTTTGTTTGTTTTCTTTTCCAGGGCTACTTCAAAGAACAAGTAAAAGCACACCTGATGGAGGGTCCAAAACATCACTATGAGTAGGGAGATAAGTAACCAAAGTCACAACAACAGAGAGCAAGTAACACTCCCCAAAAAACACCTCCTGAAGGGCCAGACCCTGGACAATGTATGACCCCTCTTTAATATAGTAGTGCTCGCAGGTGCAGGACACATAACAAGCTTTTAAAACACATAAGGGACAGAAAAGCAGCCAAAATGACAAAATGGAAGAATTCTCAAAAGAAATTCCAGGAAGAAATGACAGCTAAAGAATTGCTCAAAATAGATATAAACAATATAGCTGAACAAGAATTTAGAATAATAGTCATAAGCTTAATCGCTTGGCTTGGAAAAAGCATAGAAGACAGCAGAGTCTATTGCAGCAGAGAGCAAAGAACCAAGAAATAGTCATGATGAATTAAAAAATGTTGTAAATGAGGTGCAAATTAAACTAGAGGTGGTGACAGTGAGGTTTGAAGAGGCAGAGGGGAGAATAGGTGATATAGAAGATAAAATTATGGAAAAAGATGAAGCTGAGAAAAAGAGAGAAAAAAATTCTGGATCATGAGAGGAGAATTAGAGAACTAAGTGATTCAATGAAATGGAACAATATCTGTATCATATGAGTTCCAGAAGAAGACAGAGAGGGAAAGGGGCTGAAGGTGTACTTGAACAAAACATAGCTGAGAACTTCCCCAATATGGGGAAGGAAACAGACATTGAAACACAGGAGGCACAGAGGCACAGAGAACTCCTTTCAGACGTAACTTGAATTGATCTTCTGTACGAAATATCATAGTGAAACTGGCAAAATACAAAGATAAAGAGAGAATTCTGAAAGCAGCTAGGGATAAATGGGCCTTAAACTACAAGGGTACACACATAAGGGTAGTATCAGACCTAACTACTGAAACTTGTCAGGCCAGAAATGAATAGCAGGAAATTTTCAATGTGATGAATAGGAAAAATATGCAGCCAAAAATCCTTGATCCAGCAAGCCTGTCATTCAGAATAGGAGAGATAAAGGTTTTCCCAAACAAACAAAAACTGAAGAAAAGCATCACCACTAAAACAGCCCTATAAGAGAACCTAAGGGGGACTATGTAAGTGGAATGTTGCAAAGACCACAAAGGACCACACATCACTACAAGCATGAAACCTACAGATAACACAATGACTCTAACCCATATCTTTCAATAATAACACTGAATGTAAATGCTGAGTGCTCCAATCAAAAGAAATAGGGTATTGGAATGGATAAAAAGACGAGACCCATCTATTTGCTGTCTACAAGAGACCCATTTTAGACCTGAAGACACCTTCAGATTGAAAGTGAGGGGATGGAGAAGAATCTATCATGCTACTGGAAGTCAAAATAAAGCTGGAGTAGCCATATGTATAGCAGATAAACTAGATTTTAAACTAAAGGCTATGAGAAGAGATGAAGGGCATTATATAATAATTACAGGGCCTATCCATCAAGAAAAGCTAACAGTTACAAATGTTTATTCACCGAATTTGAAAGCACCAAAATATATAAAACAATTAATCACAAACATTAAGAATCTTATTAGTAAGAATGTGATAATTGCAGGGGACTTTAATACCCCACTTACAGGATTAGACAAATCATTTAGACAGAAAATCAATAAAGAAACAAAGGCCCCAAATGATACACTTGACCAGATGGACTTGACAGATATATTTAGAACTTTCTATCCTAAAGCAGCAGAACACATTCTTCTTGAGTGCACATGAAACATTCTCCAAGGTAGACCATGTACTGGGTCACAAAACAGCCCTCAATACATACAAAAGAATTGAGATCATACCATGCACACTTTCAGACCACAATGCTATGAAACTTGAAATCAACCACAGGAAAAAGTTTGAAAAACCTCCAAATGCATGGAGGTTAAAGAACATCCTACTAATGAATGAATGAGTCAACCAGGCAATTAAAGAAGAAATTAAAAAATATATGGAAACAAATGAAAATGAAAACACAACAATCCAAACCCTTTGGGATGCAGAGAAGGCAGTCAAGAGGAAAATACATTGCACTCCTGCCCTATCTCAAGAAACAAGAAAAATCCCAAATACAAAACCTAATGACACACCTAAAGGAACTAGAAACAGAATAACAAAGAAACCCCAAATCCAGCAGAAGAAGACAAATAATAAAGGTAAGAGTAGAAATAAAAAATACAGAATCCACAAAAACAGTAGGACAGATCAATGAAACTTAGAGTTGGTTTTTTGAGAAAATAAACAAAATTGATAAAACCCTAAAAAGACTTCTCAAAAAGAAAAGAGAGAGAACCCAAATCAATAAATTCAGGAATGAAAATGGATTTATCACAACCAGTCCCTCAGAAATACAAGCAATTACCAGAGAATACTATGAAAAATTATATGCCAACAAACAGGACAACCTGGAAGAAATGGACGAATTCCTAGACACCCACACACTACCAAAACTCAAACAGGAAGAAATAGAAAATTTGAACAGACCCATAATTAGTGAAGAAATTTAATCAGTTATCAAAAATCTCCCGACAAGTAAGAGTTCTGGACCAGATGGCTTCCCTGGGGAATTCTACCAGACATTTGAAGCAGAGTTAATACCTATCCTTCTCAAGTTGTTTCAAAAAATAGAAATGGAAAGAAAACTTCTGGACTAATTCTATGAAGCCAGCATTACCTTGATTCCCAAACCAGACAGAGACCTAACAAAAAAGCAGAACCAGAGGCCAATATCTCTGATGAACTTGGATGCAAAAATTCTCAATAAGATACTAGCAAATCGAATTCAACAGCATATAAAAATAATTATTCACCGTGATCAAGTGGGATTCATTCCTGGGCTGCAGGGCTGTTTCAATGTTCACAAATCAATCAGTGTGATACATCACATTAACAGAAGAAAGGATAAGAACCATATGATCCTGTCAATAGATACAGAAAAAGCATTTGACAAAATACAGCATCCTTTCTTAGTAAAAACCCTCAAGATAGAAGGAACATACTTAAACATCATAAAAGCTATATATGAAAAGCCCACAGCTAATATCATCCTCAATAGGGAAAAGCTGAGAGCTTTCCCCCTGAAATCAGGAACACAAAAGGGATGTCCACTCTCACCACTGTTGTTTAACATAGTGTTGGAAGTCCTAGCATCAGTAATCAGACAACAAAATGAAATAAAAGGCATGAAAATTGGCAAAGATTCGAAGTAAAACTTTCAGTTTTTGCAGACGACATGATACTACTCTACACGGAAAACCCAAAAGACTCCATCAAAAGACTCCCAGAACTCATGCATGAAATCAACAAAGTCACAGGGTACAAAATCAATGTACAGAAATTGGTTGCATTTCTATATGCAAATAAAGAAGCAACAGAAAGAGAAATAAAGAAACTGATACCATTTACAATTGCACCAAGAACGATAATATATCTAGGAATAAATGTAACCAACGATAAAATATCTGTATGCTGGAAACTACAGAAAGCTTATGAAGGAAATTGAAGAAGACAAAAAGAAATGGAAAAACATTCCATGCTCATGGATTGGAAAAATAAATATTGTTAATGTCAATACTACCCAAAGCAATCTGCACATTTAATATGATCCCAATCAAAATTGCACCGGCATTCTTCTCAAAGCTAGAACAAACAAGCCTAAAATTTGTATGGAACCATAAGAGACCCTGAATAGCCAAAGTAATTTTGAAGAAGATCAAAGTGGGAGGCATCACAATCCCAGACTTTAGCCTCTACTACAAAACTATAATCATCAAGACAGTATGGTATTGGCACAGAAACAGATGCATAGACCAATGGAATAGAGTAGAGAACCCAGAATTGGACCCACAAATGTATGGCCAACTAATCTTTGACAAAGCAGGAAAGAGCATCCAATGGAAAAAAGACAGTCTCTTTAGCAAATGGTTCTGGGAGAACTGGACAGCAACATGCAGAAGAATGAAACTAGACAACTTTCTTACATCATTCACAAAAATAACCTCAAAATGGATGAAAGACCTAAATGTGAGACAGGAAACCATCAAAACCCTAGAGGAGAAAGCAGGCAACAACTTCTCTGACCTCAGACGCAGCAATTTCTTACTCAATACATTTCCAAAAGCAAGGGAATTAAAAGCAAAAATGAACTATTGGGACCTCATCAAGATAAAAAGCTTCTGCACTGCAAAGGAAACAATCAACAAAACTAAAAGGTAACTGATGGAATGGGAAAAGATATTTGCAAATGACACATCAGATAAAGGGCTAGTATCCAAAATCTATAAAGAACTTACCAAACTCCACACCCAAAAAACAAATAATCCAGTGAAGAAATGGGCAGAAAACATAGACACTTCTCTAAAGAAGACATCCACATGGCCAACAGGCACATGAAAAGATGCTCAACATAACTCCTCATGAGGGAAATACAAATCAAAGACACAGTGAGATACCATCTCACGCTGGTCAGAGTGGCTAAAATGAACAAATCAGGAAACTACAGATGCTGGCCCAGATGTGGAGAAATGGGAACTCTCTTGCACTGTTGGTAGGAATGCAAACTGGTGCAGCTACTCTGGAAAACAGTGTGGACATTCCTGAAAAAATTAAAAATAGAACTACTCGGGGTGCCTGGGTGGCTCAGTCTGTTAAGAGTCCAACTTCAGCTCAGGTCATGATCTCACGGTCCGTGAGTTTGAGCCCCGCGTTGGGCTCTGTGCTGACAGCTCAGAGCCTGGAGCCTGTTTCGGATTCTGTGTCTCCCTCTCTCTCTGACCCTCCCCTGTTCATGCTCTGTCTCTTTCTGTCTCAAAAATAAATAAACGTTAAAAAAAATAGCACTACCCTATGACCCAGCAATAGCACTACTAGGAATTTACCCAAGGGATACAGGAGTGCTGATGCATAGGGACACATGTACCCCAATGTTTATAGCAGCACTTTCAATAATAGACAAATCATGGAAAGAGCCTAAATATCCATCAACTGATGAACAGATAAAGAAGATGTGATTTATATATACAATGGAATACTACTTAGCAATGAGAAACAACGAAATCATGCCATTTGTGGCAATGTGTATAGAATTGGAAGGTATTATGCTGAGTGAAATAAGTGAACCAGAGAAGGAAAGATGTCCTATATTTTCACTCATATGTGGATCGAGAAACTTAACAGAAGACCATGGGGGAAGGGAAGGGGAAAAAATAGTTACAAACAGAGAGGGAGGGAGGTAACCCAAAAGAGACTCCTAAATACAGAGAACAAACTGAGGGTGGATGGGGAGGTGGGGAAGAGGGGAAAATGGGTGATGGGCATTGAGGAGGGTACCTCCTGAGATGAGCACTGGGTGTTGTATGGAAGCCAATTTGACAATAAATTATATTTTTAAAAAACAAAAAAATACAGTATATAATACGTATATAATGTATGTTAATTGACTGTTTATGTCATTGGTAAGGATTCTGGTTAACAGTAGGCTATTAATAGTCAAGTTTGGGTGGAGCCAAAAGTTATACTGAGTTTTTATACTGTAAGGGTGTTGGCATCTCTAAAACCTGTATTGTTTGAAGGTCAAGTGTAACGATAAGGTTTGAAATACACTTTCTAGTCCAGTACTCTCATTTTTCCTGTGGCAGAAACTGAGAATGACAGAAGTAAAATGCTTGCCTAAGGTCTCACAATTCTACCTTTACCTCCTATGCCTACTCTTTCATACAACCAAAATGGAGTGGAAGGAAAGGATTGCATAAAGTTGTGACTTTTTCACTCCACCTGAGTGGGATAAAGAAGCATGTATGGAATGAACACCTTCAAGAAGATAGACACAATTTAGGAATTATATTAATTACATTACTAGGAACACATAAGTACACCGATGGCTTATTGGTAATTAGATGAAAATAAGTGACTTTTCTAATTAAGAAAACAATAGTAATGGGGCACCTGGGTGGCTCAGTCGCTTAAGCGGCCAACTTCAGCTCAGGTCATGATCTTGTGGTCCGTGAGTTTGAGCCCCGCGTCGGGCTCTGTGCTGACAGCTCAGAGCCTGGAGCCTGTTTCGTATTCTGTGTCTCCCTCTCTCTGACCCTCCCCCGTTCATGCTCTGTCTCTCTCTGTCTCAAAAATAAATAAACATTACAAAAAAAATTAAAAAAAAAGCAATAGTAACAAGACATGGGAAAAACATAACTTTATTAAAAAGTCAAGATTTAAATGAAGTAATATGTAGTATGAAGTAATATGTAGTATGGAGATAACAAATAATATGTAACGAAGTTACACATTCACTAATCAGATAAGCCAGGAAGGAAGAAAGGGCCATTTGACTCTCTCAATTCTTGTATAATCTCTTTGGGGTTACATTAAATTATAGTTCTATCCATTTATGTATCATGTACTTGTTTATCCCTGGAAGTTATTTCCATTTTATGGTTCATTTTGCTTATACAGCAGTTCTTCCCCCAAATAATCTCCCAATAAAATCATCTTAAAAGTAGGTTTTGGGGAGCTCCTGGGTGGCTCAGTCACTTGAGTGTCAGACTCTTGATTTTATCTCAGGTCATGATCTCAAGGTGGTGGGATCAAGCCCCGTGTCAGGTTCCGCACTGAGTGTGGAGCCTGCTAAGATTTTCTCTCTCTCCCTCTACTTGTCTCTCCCTCTTGTGCATGGTCTCTCTCTTTCTCTCTCTAAAATAAAAAGAAAAAAAACTGGGGTGCCTGGGTGGCTCAGTCAGTTAAGCATCTGACTTCAGCTTAGGTCATGATCTCACAGTTTGTGAGTTTGAGCCCCACACCAGGCTCTGTGCTCACAGCTCAGAGCCTGGAGCCTGCTTTGGATTCTGTGTCTCCCCTTCTCTCACTGCCACTCTCCTGTTCACACTCTCTCTCTTTCTCTCAAAAATGAATAAACATTAAAAAAAACTAAATAAAATAAAATAAATTATAAAAGTAGGTTTCAGTAAATTCAGTCTTCAAAAAAAAGTTATGGCTTGGTTTGGTGTCATCTTGATGCTTTTTGTTAGTGGTGTTTTTAAAATTTTTATAAGACAGTTGGCTTTTTAGGTTTTATAAATGTAAACTCATGCATATGAAGTTTCATGAATTTTTCTTTTTTCAAAATCTAATAAAAATCCACTTTTCGTATTCACAATTTTTACTATTAAAGAAATCACTTAAAAGATATTGCTTTGGGTACCTATGTGGCTCAGTTGGTTGAACATCTGACTCTTGATTTCAGTTCGGGTCATGATCTTGTGGTCATGGGATCAAGCCCCAAGTGAGGCTTCACACTAAGTGTGGAGCCTGCTTGGGAGTCTCTCTTGCTCTCGCTCTTTGTCCCTCCCCCACTCACATGCTTTTTCGCTTGCTCAATCTCTCTCTCTCTCTCTCTCTCTCTCTCTCTGTCCCACCCTCAAAACTAAGTAAAGGGGTGCCTGGGTGGCCCAGTCAGTTAAGCGTCTGACTTTGGCCCAGGTCATGATCTCATGGTTCATGGGTTCGAGCCCCACATCAGACTCTCTGCTGTCAGCACGGAGCCTGCTTCAGATCCTCTGCCCACCCCCCTACTCCTACCCCATTCACATGCGCATGTGCATTCTCTCTCTAAAACGAATAAACATTAAAAATAAATAAATAAGCATCTTCTTAAATTAAAAAAAGAACAGATATTGCTTGTTTAATTCCTTTAGTTTCACTTTAGTTGACTGTCTTCTGGTTATAGTCAATTAAAACTAAAGTTCACAATTTGTATATTTCTATTTAAAATATTAGCAGTGATAGTGTTGGATGGTAGAATTGTTTTTTTTTTAACTTGAGTATAGTTGACACACAGTGTTCTATTAGTATCAGGTGTACAACATAGTGATTCAACATCTCTATACATTATGCTGTGCTCATAAGTGTAGCTGCCAACTGTCACCATACATTGCTATTGCAATACCATTGACTATATTCCCTATGCTGTGCCTTTTATTCCCGTGACTTATTCATTCCATAACTAGAAGCCTGTATCTCCTATTTCCCTTCAGAATTGGTTTAACACCTTTTCATTTCCCCAAATTGTTTTCTAATGAATACCTATTAATTTTATAATTTGACATTTACAAATTTTATAATTTTAAATAAGAAAGAACGAATTTGATTAAATCAAATATATGCTCAAATGTGCCCATACATATCAATAAGAAATTAAAATTTAATCTGTTTACCTCTTCAGATTTTTATCTAACAAAGAGGCTCTAACTTCAGCAATGACCTTTACTTCATTTAAGGATAGACAGTAACAGAAAGGGTGGTTCTTCACAGAAAAGGCTAGAACTTTCCTTTCTTGCCACTAGAGCTAATAAAAACCATAAACTCTCCTGTTTGATGTGATGAGCTCATTCACCTTAATATTAGCAAGATGGAAGAAATTGGGGGAAGTATGCAACAACAGCAGCAGCTACTGCTGCTCCCTCTAACACTGGAAGGAAGCAGTACCATTCTTTGCAGTACCCCTCCCCTCTCTCCTTCCAGTTATTAAGGCCCCAGACTCACCTCTTCTTGAGGTAAAATTCTCAGGGCCTTGAACTCAGCAAATTAAGGCTAAAGTGCTACAACGTTATGAATCCCACAGGTATTTACCTCTTACCATTCCCTTCTTTATTTATAATTTACAGTCTGATGACTCCAGGAAGAGGACTTATGATGTAGCATTTCAATAGGGAATCCTTGAGGACTAGAAACTCCAGAGGCTCAAAGGAATGCATTTCCAATGAGGAAATTTCTAGTATGATTGGCTTTGGATAAGGGGACTGTTCTGGAGAACTCATCCCATGTAGGTAGTTGTTGGCCTTCACAATCAGCAAAACTGACCCTGGAAATATTTCATAAAAATGTAAAATCTTCTAGGGGTGCATGGGTGGCTCAGTTGGTTGGGCATCCGACTTCAGCTCAGGTCATAATCTCGCTGGTCAGAGTTCAAGCCCTGTGTCAGGCTCTGTGCTGCAAGCTCAGAGCCTGGAGACTGTTTCAGATTCATTCTCTCTCTCCCTCTCTCTCTCTCTCTCTCTTTCTCTCTCTGTATGTATATATATGTGTATTATATGTATATGTATAATATAATATATGTATATGTATATTATATGTATACATGCATACATATATATGTATATTATATGTATACATGTATACATATATACATGTATGTATACATACACATATATGTATATTATATATGTATATATATGTATATATACATATATATGTATATATGTATATATATACATATATATAATAAACATTAAAAAAACTTTTAAATATAAAATCTTCTAGATTCATTCCTAAATCATTTTATATCAAAACCAAATATGGAAACAAAATAGTGGAAGATTAAGAGTGGGGCAGCACTACTTGTGGGTATATTGAGGAGGAAGAATGATTGCTTGGTGGATTTTGCTCTGTTTTCTTACAGTGTCTTTCCAAATACGTTTTATGTTTTTTAAAAATGTTTCCAGGGTCAGTTTTGTTGACTGGGAAGGCTAGCAACTACCCATGTGGCAGGCACCCCTATGTTTATAGCAGTATTATCAACAATATGCATATTACATAAGGAGCCCAAATTTCCATTGACTGATGGGTGGGTAAAGGAGATGTGATACACACACACACACACACACATTGTGTGTGCGCGTGTGTGTATATATATATGTATACATATATATATATATATACATACACGTGCACACACAATATAGTATTAATCACCCATAAAAAAGAATGAAAGCTTGCCATTTGCAATGACATGGATGGAACTAGAGAGTATTACACAAAGCAAAATAAGCCAGTCAGAGAAAGACAAATACCATATGATTTCACTTATATGTGGAATTTAAGAAACATAACAAATGAACATAGTGGGGAAAGAAAGAGAGGCAAACCAGAAAACAGACTCTTAACTACAGAGAACAAACTGAGGGTTGCTGGAGGGGAGGTGCAGGGGGGCTGGGTTAAATAGGTGATGGGTGTTAAAGAGGGCACTTGTGATGAGCACTGGGTTTTGTATATAAGCAATGAATCACTAAATTCTACACCTGAAACTAATATTACACTGTATGTTAACTAACTGGAATTTAAATAAAAACTTGGGGAAAAAAGGAATGAATCCCATTTCTGTTTTTGCTCTGCTTCTAATCTGGATCCCTTGCGCTTATCTTTAAGGATCATGCAGATCCATGTTTGACCCCTATGGTTATTAATAAAAATTCACCCTGAAGTGTTGGAGACTGACAGGCAGAGGCAACATACAAATGTATGAGCCTGCAGGCCAACAGGAAACAAAACTACTCAGTTTCTTAGAAAACATGTTTGCCTTGTAAAAAAGTTTTGTTTACCATGCGGAATTTGCAGGACCTCAAAATTAGTGATTATTTTTGTTATTTTCTGTCCCACAAATAGCTTTGTAAAAAATTTATATTTCTTTCTGAAATTTAACATGGAATTAGTTTGCCTCTCTCAACTAGGACTGAAAAATGTTGAATTATGGGAGGAGAGGAGAAAACAGTATAAATTAGAAGGGCCCAGTGGTCCAGGAGAGATCCCAGGTCTGACTATGTAGCACAGGAATGCAAACCTCAGGTAAAGATTTATTAGCTGGTCCTGCCATAAAGAAGGCCTGAAACTGCTCTACACCAACTCTCATAAACACATATAAGATGAGATATTAACTTATAAAAAATATTTCCTTGGGGTTTAATCTAAGAAATATTTTGAATAATAAATATATCAAATTATAATTTGAACACTTATTTTAAGTTTTTAGAAATCTACCAACACTTAATCTTATATTTAATGTTCATAAATGACAATATTTTTAGTTAATATAATTTTCCATGAATTATTAACAAAGGCAAAGAATTTTTCTTTAATCCAGATTTCTATAGATAAGAAACTTACATGAATTGGCAACTGTTCATTTCATAATAAGAAATTCTTTCATTAAAATGGTTCTGCGAGGCTGCAAGATTCTGAGTCTACAAGTTAAACTGTGTTCAGTACAATGTTAGTGCTATTGTAGTTGGATATTTCTAATTGTTAGATATTTTATTGTAATTTAATTCTAATCTACACACTGTTTATATATGAGATACATAGTAACTCAGAGTTAACCAAAACATCCCCAAATTCTATAATTTTGTCATTTCAAGAATGGCATCATATAGTGTTAACCTTTTGGGATTGTTTTTTTCTTCCACTCAGCCTAATTCCCTGGAAATTTCTCCACTTGTTACCAATAGCTCTCATTCTTTTTTATTGCTAATTGGTATTCCATTGTATGGATATACCAGTTTGTTTAACCATCACCTGTTGGAGGACATCTGCATTGTCTCCAGTTTGGGCTATTTTGAATGAACCTATTATAAACATTTATGTACAGGTTTTTATGTGAAAATTATTTTTGTTTCTTTGTTATACAAGAGTGTAATTAGTGGGTCATATAGTAAGTTCGTGTTTAGTTTTGTAAGAAACCACCATACTTGTTACCAGAGAGGCTGTACCATTTTACATTCCCACCAGCAGTGTATAATTGATCTAGCGTGTCAACATTCCTGCAGCATTTGATGTTATCAGTAGTATTTTAGCAATTCTGATAGGAGTGTAATGATACCTCATTATGATTTGAATTTTCATTTTCTTAATGGTTAATAATGTTAAAATTCATTGCACATGCTTACTTTTGGCATACCTTCTTCAATGAAATGTCTGTTCCTGCCATGTGCCCATTTTCCACTTGAATTGTTTGTTTTCTCCCTGTTGAGTTTTGAGAGTTCTCTATATATTTTAGATACTTGTCCTTTTTTTTTGGAGACAGGGTTTGAAAATATCTTCTCGAAGTCTCTGGCTTATGTTTTCATCCACTTCACCAGGTCTTTTGCAGAGAAAATGTTTTCTATTTGGATGAGGTCCAATTTATTAATTTTTCCTTTTATAGATTTTGCTTTTGGTATTGATTCTAAAAATTCTCTGCCTAACCCATGGTCTCAAAGATTTTCTATGTTTATTTCTTGAAGTTTGTAGATTTATGCTTACATGTAAGTCTATAACCCATTTGGAGTTAATTTTTGCATAAAATATGAGGTCTAAGCTGAAGTTCTTTTTTTCTTTTTTTGTCTCTGGATAGGGATGCCCAATTGTACCAACATCTTGTTGAAAAGGTTATCCTTCCACTGAATTCCTTTGTCAGAATCAGTAGGGTAGAATAGACATTTCTCCAAAGAAGCCATATGAAAGGCCAACAGGTACATGAAAAGACACTCAACATCACCAGTCACACGAAAAAACACAAGTTAAAACCACAATGAGATATAATCTCATACATGTGAAAATGGCCATAATCAAAAAGAGAAGAGATAACTAAAGCTGATGCAGATGTGTAGAAAAGGGAACCCTTGTGCATTGTTGGTGGGATTCTGTACTTAGTACAGCCACTAGAGAAAACAGCATGAAGGTTCCACAAAAAAATTAAAAATAAAACTACCCTATGATCCAGCAATTCCACTTCTGGGACTGTATCCAAAGTAAATAAAAATACTAATTTTAAAATATATCTGTACCCTCATGTTCATAGCAACATTGTTTACAATAGCCAAGACACAGAAACAACCTAAGCGGCCAATGATGGATGAATGAATAAAGAAGGTGGGGTATATATATATCTATACATCTATATATATCTATTTCTATCTATCTATCTATCTATCTATCTATCTATCTATCTATCTATCTATACAATGGAATATTATTCAGCTATAAAAATGAGAAAATTCTCTTTGTGGCAACATGGATGGGCCTTGAAGGCATTATGCTACGTGAAATAAGCGAGACACAGAAAGATAAATATTGTATGAACTCACTTATATGTGGAATCTAAAATTAACAAACAAACTCATAGAAAAAGAGATCAGACTTGTGGCTATCAAAGGCAGAAGGAAGAGAGGGGGAAAATGGAGAAAGGTGGTCAAAAGATACAAACTTCCAGTTATAAGATAAATATTAGGAATGTAATGTACAACACGAGTAATATAGCTAACAGTGCTGTACAACATATGAAAAAGTTGTTAAGACAGTAAGTCCTAAGAGTTGTCATCACAAGAACATTTTTTCACCCTTTTTCTTTTCTTCTTTCTTTTTATTGTATGTATATGAGCAGATGGATATCAGTTGAACCTATTGTGGTAATCATTTCACAATATATTTAAACCACACCCTCATGCTGTACACCTTAAAATCATGCATTGATGTATGTGAATTATTTTTTAGTAAAACTTGAAAAAATCAGTAGGGCATATTTATATGTGTTTATTTCTTGGCTCTTTGTTCTATTCCCTAAATCTATGTGTCCCATCATTCTATTAATGCCACATTGCTTTGATTATTGTAGCTATACAGTAAGTTTTAACATCAGGTGAAGTGACTCTTCCCACTTTGTTATTCATTTTCACAATTTTTAGCTCTTCTAGGTACAGGGATTTCCCTTATAAATTTTAGAATAAGCCCATGTTTGTCTACAAAAAATGCAGTGGATATTACAGTAAAAATTGCATTAAACCTGCATATCAGTTTAAGAAAAATTGGTATCTTTCCTATGTGGAGTCTTTCAATCCATGAATACAAATGTCTCTCCATTTATTTAGGTTCTCTTTAAATTATTTCATTAGCATCTTGTAATTTTCAGGATATAGATCCTATACTGGTTTTGTTAGATTTATATCTAAATATTTTTTATTAAGCAACTGTAAGTGATATTTTGTTTTTAATTTGTTTCCAATATTTATTCTTAATGTGAAGGGGGTACACACAGGGAAGCATCAGGTTTGGTCAAGAGGTGTGGTGGTGGAGAGGAAGATATGGGTATGAGCCTTAATTATGGTTTTTACAGAAAGGAACAGATAAGGCAGGGTAAACAGGTTTAGGATTAATTAATTTGAATAATTTCAGTGGGCTCTGGGGTAGAAGGGCTGTCCTTAGCTGACTGGCACCTGGCCCTGGGGTGATTAGGCAGGGGAAGAGTAGCTCTGAATGTGATCCCTCAAGAAAGGAGGTCAATGGGTATGGGTTCCTGATTGGTTGGTTTACACAGGAAAGTTACATTTGCAGGCAAACCATTTACTATATCTAGGAATTGGCTGGCCCTGGGGTGTGGGCAATTCCTCCATAGTCATGAAGTCCCCAAGATGTTAAAGCATCAAATACAGAACCTAGAAAATGTGATTATTACAAAAATTCTCCAGTAATATATTAAACTAAAATGGTGAAAGTGGACATCCTTCCCTTGTTCCTGTATAGAAAGAAAGCATTAAGTTTTTTTGTAGATGTTTTTTTAACAAGTTCAGTGAGTGCTGGAGCTTCTCATATACTTTTCTGCAACAATTAATATGATCATATAAATTTTAATACATTGCTTGATTAGATTTGCTGATGTTTTATTGAGGACTTTTGCATCTAAGTCCAGGAGAGATATTTGTTTATAGTTTTCTTTTTCTCTTTCTCTTTCTTTCTTTATTTTTCTGGCATGGTGTTTGTACAGTTTTGATGTAAGGGTAATACTAGCCTTGTAAAATGAGTTGAAAAATGTCACCTTCTCTATTCTTTAGAATAAACTGTATAAACAAATGGTGCTAATTCTTCTTTAAATGTTTGGTAGAATTTTCCAGTGAAACCAATCTGGGTCTGGATATTTTTTGTCTTGAAAGAATTAAAATTATAAATTCAGGAAGAAGAGAAGATGGCAGTGGAGGAGAAGGACCTTGTCTCACCTTGTCCCACAAATACAACTAGATAACTATCAAATCATCCTAAACACCCCCAGATATCAACCTGAAGACTGACAGAACAACTCCACAACTAAAGGTAGAAAAGAGGCACCATCAAAGAAGGTATGAAGTGCAGAGAAGTGATTTTGGAGAGAAACAGATCCTGGCGGCTGCAGAGGAAAGGGAGCCATAGTTGTGGAGAAAGACAAGAGAAAGACTAGCACACAGGGAAGAGCATGTGTAAAGCAAATCTCCATAGCATTTGGCTTGGAAAGTGAGAGGGGTCTAATTTCCTAACTTCCTGCAACTAGTGGGACTTAAAGCCTGGAGTTTTAAAGGTCACTGGACTTGGCTCACATAAAGCCTAAAAGACATTGGGGCTGCTCTTGGAGAGAAGGCAGGGCAAACAGGCAGCAGACATAAAGCACAGAAACAGTATTTGAAGAGTGCCTGGGGCACACAGTAGGGAGGTTATTTGTTCATCTTGGAGCATATCCCAGACAGGCAGCATTCATGGAGAGAACTCTCTGGGAACAAAGGAACTGGTAGGCATCACTTTCTGTCCTCCATCCCTCAGCATAAGCACAGGACCACTTGCAGGAATGAGTGCATAGCAGACACTTACTACCTAACTTCCTTACACCAAGCACCATGCCCCTGAGCTCCAGTGAACCACCATTCCTAGTCATGCTTGTCTTACCCCCAGTATGGTGGGCCCTCTCCACTAAAAGATGGGCCCAAACACTGCCAACAGTGCATTTCCCAACCCAGGAGTTTTGCAGAATCATGGTTCTGGCACTGGTGGTGACAGGTCTCATTTCATAAGCAGACCAGAGCACACCTTGTTAAAACTCACATTCGGGCCAGGGACCAAACACTGCCCACAATAGGCAAAGAGAGCCTCTGAAAATGACTGGCCTGAAGGATAAAGTAGCCAGGACACAACAGCAGAGCGCACACAGCACACATTGAAGTCACTCCCTGAAGCTCCAGGGCCTGGGAAATAGGGAACAATACATGGCAGGGCACTACAGAACCCCTTCTTCAAAACACCATTACCCCCCAAGAACAGGAACTATAGCTGACTTTCTTAACACAGAGAAGCAAGAACAGAGACTTAGACAAAATGAGAAAACAGAAATGTGTCCCAAATGAAAGAACACGACAAGGCCACAGCCAGAGAACTAAATGAAACAGATATAATTAACATGTCTGATAGAGAATTTAAAGTAATGATCATAAAGATGTTACCTGGACTTGGGAAAAAAGTAGAAAGTATTAGTGAGACCCTTAATACAGAGATAAGGACTAGCACAGCAAAAATAAAAGGGCTCAATAAACAAAATGAGAAACATGCTTGATGGAAAAAACAGCAGGCTAGAAGAAGCAGAAGAATGAATAACCTAGAACAAAGTAATAGAAAGTAATCAAGCTGAAAAAAGAGAGAAAGAAGAATCTCATCAACATGGAAATAGACTTAGGGAATTCAGATATAAATAGACTTAGAGACTTCCCTCTCCCTAATCTGGGGAAGGAAACAGATATCCAGATCCAGGAAACACAAAGAACCCCCAAAAAATTTTTAAAAAAAGGCAGATTCACACCAAGACATAATGTAATTAAAGTGGCAAAATATATTGATAAAGAAAAAAAATTAAAGCACCAAGACAAAAGAAGACAATAACTTACAAGGAGACTATCAGGGGATTTTTTAGCAGAAACTTTCCAACCCAGAAAGGAGGGGCACTGAATGGGAAAAATCTACAGCCAAGAATACTCTATATAGCAAGGGTATCATTCAGGATAAAAAAAACAGATAAAGAGTTTCCAAGACAAACAAAACTAAAGGAGTTCATGACCACCAAACCAGACCAGGAAGAAATATTAAAGGGGACTCTTTGAGTGAAAAGAAAAAAACAAAAAAGACAGTATGGAGGTAGTAAACACAAAATCAATAAAAATGAATATTTCTATAAAAATCAGTCAAGGAATTCAAAAAATAAAAGGACGTAAAATATGACACCATATACCTAAAACATGGGGAGGAGAGGAGTAAAGAATGGGTTCAAACTTAAAAGAACATCAACTTATTACAGACTGCTTTATGCACAAGAGGTTATATACAAACTTAATGGTAACCACAAATCAAAAACCACAAATAAACATGCGAAGAATAAAGAGAAAGAAATCCAAAGATATCACTAAAGAAAACCAGCAAAGCATGAAAGAGAGAAAGACAAGAAAGGATCAGAGAAAATCAGAAACAATCACAAAACAAATAATAGAATGGCAATAAATAAATAAATAAATAAATAAATATCAATAATTACTTGGAATGAAACTGGACTAAATGCTCCAATCAAAAGATACAGCATGACAGAATGGATAAAAAAGCAAGACCTATCTATATGCTGCCTACAAGAGACTCATTATAGACCTAAGACACCTGCAGATTGAAAATGAGGGGATGGGGAAACATCTATAATGCAAATAGATGCCAAAAGAAAGCCAGAGTAGCAATACTTATATTGAACAAAACAGACTTTAAAACAAAATCTATATTAAGAGACAAAGAGGAAAACTATGTAATAATAAAGGGGAAATTACAGCAAAAAGATATAACAATGGTAAATATTTATGCACCCAAGATGGAAGCACTGAAATACATAAAACAGCTAATAACACACATAAAGGAAGTAACCAGCAATAATACAATAATACTAGAGGACTTTAACACCCCACTTATAGCAATACACAGATCATCTAAACAGAAAATCAATGAGGAAACAATGCTTTGAATGACACACTGGAAAAGGTGGATTTAACAGATATATTAAGAACACTGCATCCTAAAACAGCAGAGTACACAATCTTTTCAAGTGAGCATGGAACATTCTCCAGAATAGAACACATATTTAGGCCACAAAACAAGTCACGACAAATTTTAAAAAATCAAGGTCACACCATGTATCTTTTCTGACAACACTTTGAAACTAGAAGTCAACCACAAGAAAACACCTGGAAGGAACACAAATACATGTAGGTTAAATAGCATGATACTAAACAGTGACTGGCTCAACCAAGAAATCAAAGGGGAAATTAAAAGTACATGGAAACAAATGAAAATGAAAACCCAATGGTCCAAAACCTCTGGGATACGGCAAAAGGGGTTCTATGGGGAAAGTTTATAGCAATACAGGCCTTTCTCAAGAAGCAAGAAAAATCTCAAATAAACAATGTAACCTTACCCCTAAAAGAGTTAGAAAAAGAAGAACAAACAAACTCCAAACCAGTAAAAGGAAGGAAATAATAAATATTACAGCAGAAATAAATGATACAGAAACTAAAAAAACAATATTACAGATTAAAGAAACAAGCAGCCATTTTTTTCAAAATCAATAAAATCCATAAACTTTTATCCAGGCTTATCAAGAAAAAAACCAGAAAGGACTCCAGTAAATAAAATCACAAATGAAAGAGGAGAGATAACAACCAACACTACAGAAATACAAACAATTCTAAGAGAATATTATGAAAACCTGTATGTCAACAAATTGGACAAGCTAGAAGAAATGGATAAATTCCTATGAACATATAAACTGCCAAAACTGACACAAGAAGCAAGAGAAAATCTGAACAGACCAACAACCATCAAAGAAATTGAATCAGTAATCAAAAAACTCCCAACAAACAAAAGTCCATGACCAGAAAGCTTCATAGATGAAATCTACCAAATATTTAAAGAAGACTTAATACCTACTTTTCTCAAACTATTCCAAAAAAATAGAACTGGGAGGAAAACTTCCAAGTTCATTCTTTGAGGCCAATATTACTTGATACCAAAATCAGATAAAAACACCACACAAAAGAGAACTAAAGGCCAATATTTCTGATGAACATAGATGCAAAACTCCTCAACAAAATACTACCAAACCAAGGGGTGCCTAGAGCACTCAGTTGATTTTGGCTCAGGTCATAATCTCATGGTTTGTGGGTTTTAGCCCTGTTTTGGACTCTGTGCTGACAGGGGGGCCTGCCTAAGATTCTTTCTCTCTCTCCCTCCCTGCCCCTCGTCTGCTCATGCTCTACCTCTCTCAAAATAAATAAATGAACTTAAAAAAATACTAGCAAACCAAATACAAAAATACATTAAAAAGATCACTTAGCACAATCAAGTGGGGTTTATTCCTGGGATGCAAGGGTGGTTCAATATTCACAAATTAATCAGTGTGGTACATCACATCAATAAGAGAAAAGATAAAAAACTGAATAATCATTTCAACAGATGCAGAAAAAGCATTTGACAAAGTACAACATCTATTTATGACAAAAACCATTAACAAGGTAGATTTAGAGGCAATATACCTCAGCATAATAAAAGTCATATATGAAGGACTCACAGCTAACATCATCCTTAAAGGGAAAACTGAGAGCTTGTCCTCTAAGCTCAGGAAGAAGACAAGGATTTCTACTCTCACCACTTTTATTCAACATAGTATTAGATGTCCTAGCCACAGCAATCAGACAACAAAATGAAATAAAAGGCATCCAAATCATTAAGAAGCAAAACTTTCACTATTTGCAGATGACTTAATACTCTATATAGAAAACCCGAAAGACTCTACCAAAAAACTGCTAAACTGATAAATAAATTAAGTTGTAGGATACAAAATCATTGTACAGAAATATGTTGCATTTCTATACACCAATAATGAAACATCAGAAAGAGAAATTAAGAAAATAACCCCATTTACAATTTCACCCAAAATAATAAAATACCTAGAAATAAACCTAACCAAAGAGATAAAAGACCTGTACTCTAAAAGCTATAAAATATTAATGAAAGAAATTGATGACACAAAGAAATGGAAAGACATACCATGCTCATGGATTGGAAGAACAAATATTGTTAAAATGTCTATACTACTGAAAGCAATCTACACATTTAATGTAACCCCTATCAAAATACCAACAGCATTGTTCACAGAAATGAAACAAACAATCCTAAAATTTGTATGGAACCACAAAAAACACCAAATAGCAAAGCTATCTTGATAAAGAAAGGTAAAGCTGGAGGCATCACAACTCCAGACTTCAAGTTATACTGCAAAGCTGTAGTAATCAAAGCAGTATGTTACTGGAACAAAAACAGACTCATAGACCAATAGAACAGAATAGGAAATTCAGAAATAACCCCACAATTAGATGGTCAATTAATCTGCGACAAAGAAAGAAACAATATCCAATGGGAAAAAGTCTTTTTAACAAGTGCTGTTGGGAAAACTGGACAGCAACATGCAAAAGAATGAAACCAGACCACTTTCTTACACCATACACAAAAATAAACTCAAAATGGATTAAAGAGCTAAATGTGAGACCTGAAACCATGAAAATCCTAGAAGACAACACAGGCAGTCACTTATCTGACATTGGATGTAGCAAATTTTTTCTAGATATGTCTCCTGAGGCAAGGGAAACAAAAGCAAAAATAAACTATTGGGACTACATCAAAATAATATTCTTCTGCACAGTCAAGGAAACAATCAACAAAACTAAAAGGCAGGGTGCCTGGGTGGCTCTGTTAGTTAAGCGTCCAACTCTTGGTTTTGGCTCAGGTCTTGATCTTGCAGTTTCATGAGTTTGAGCCCCACATCAGGCTCTGTGCTGGCAGTGTGGAGCCTGCTTGGGATTCTCTCTCTTACTCTCTCTCTGCCACTCATCCACTTGCACTTTCTCTGTCTCTCTCAAAATAAATAAATAAACTTAAAAAATGTTTTTTAAAAACTAAAAGGCAACCTACAGAATGAGAGAAAATATTTGCAAATGACATACGCAATAGTGGGTTAGTATCCAAAATATATAAAGAACTTACACAACTCAACACTCCAAAAATTTAATAATTCAATTAAAAAATGGGCAGGAGACATGATCAGTCATTTTTCCAAAGAAGACATAGAGATGGCCAACAGACACATGAAAAGATGTTCATCATCACTCATCATCAGGGAAATGAAAATAAAAAAAAATACAATGAGATATCATTACCTCACACTTGTCAGAATGACTAAAATTATAGCACAAGGAACAACAGGTGTTGATGAGGATGTGGAGAAAAAGGAACCTTTGTGTACTGCTAGTGGGGATGCAAACTGGTGCAGCCACTCTGGAAAACACTATGGAGGTTTCTCAAAAAGTGAAAAATAGAACTACCCTATGATCCAGCAATCACACTACTGGGTATTCACCCAAGGAATATCAAAACACTAATTCAGAGGGATACATGCACCCTTATGTTTATAGCAGCATTATTTACAATAGCCAAATTATGCAAGCAGCCTAAGTGTCTAGCAATAGATGAATGGATAAAGAAGATGTGGTATATGTGTACAATGGAATAGTATTCCAGAATAAAAAAGAATTAAATCATGCCATTTGCAATGACATGGATGGAGCTAGAGAGTATAAGGCTAAGTGAAATAAGTCAGAGAAAGACAAATACCATATAATTTCATTCATAAATGAAATTTAAGAAACAACAAAGTTGGGGTGCCTGGGTGGCTCAGTCACTTAAGTGTCTGACTCGAGCTCAGGTCATGATCTCATGGTTTGTGAGTTCAAGCCCTGCATCAGGCTCTGTGCTAACAGCTCAGAGCCTGGAGCCTGCTTCAGATTCTGTGTCTCCCCCTCTCTCTGCCCCTCCCCCGCTTATGCTCTGTCTCTGTCTCTGTCTCTATCTCTCTTAAAAATAAGTAAACATTAAAAAAATTTTAATTATGTTAAAAAAAGAAACAAAACAAAGGAGAAAAGGGAAAAAGGAGAGAAAGACAGCCAAGAAACAGACACTGAACTATAGAGAACAAACTGATGGTTACCAGAGGAGAAAGGGATGAGGGCATGGTGATACAGGTGATGGGAATTAAGGAGTGCACTTGTCATGATGAACACTGGGCAATGTATGGAATTGTTGAATTACTATATTGTACACCCAAAACTAACATAACACTGTATAGTAACTAACTGGAATGAAAATATAGACTTTAAAAAATAAAAATAAAATATCTAATATGTGAAAAAATAAAACTATGAATTTAGTTTATTTAATGAGTATAGAACTATTCAGATTATTTCATGTTGGTTTATTCTGGTAATTTGTAGTGATTTTTTTAGTGATTAACCTATTTTTCCCTAAGTTTTAGAATTTGTTTATTAGTACAAATTTCTTTGTAGTATTCTCTGCTGAGTCAATAGTGATATTAACTGTTTCATTCATGAAATTGGTGATGTTTGTCATCTTACTTTTTGTCATTATTAATCTTCCTGGAGGTTTATCAGTTTTACAGATTTTTTTTTCTAAAAACCAGCTTTTTGTTTCATTACTTTTTCACTATTCTTTCCCTGTTTTCAAATTCATTGATTTCTGCCTTATGTTACTTACTTATGCTTGTTTGGGGTTTATGTTACTCTGTTTTGTGGGTTTTTGAGATAGGAAGTTAAATTATTGATATGAGACTTTTCCGCTTTTATGATATGTACATTCAGTATTATAAATTTCTCTCTCAGCCCTCCTTTAGTTGTGTCCCTCATTTTGATACGTTGTATATTCATTTGCATTGAGTTCTATGTATTTTTAAATTTTACTTTAATACTTCCTTTTGATATATGGATTATTTAGAAGTATGAACTTACTCACACAGCCTCATTTCAAATGAATGAAGTTGAAGTCCAGCTGCTCCCTTGGCCCTGCTTACAATTATTGTCACGGGGTGAGGACAAAAGCTCAGCTCCCAGCTGGCCCTCACTGAAACTGTCAGGTGGATGTGTACAATTCCTCACTGATGTTTAGCCAGAGTAGGGCAAGTATTGCTAAAAAGTTTACTGTTGTTAGCACATTTTTTCCCCAGTCCTTTGAATAAAGGGAATAGGATTTTCTTAGAGCTTTTTTTGTCTGTGCCTATTGGTGGGCCTGGGTTGGAGGTTTCTGTATCATCTGAAATATACTTGAAGCGATATGAAAACCCAAAGAACTTCACCACTGTGTCTTTCCATCAGTCCCAAACTCCGTAAGTAGTCTGCCTTCTTTCCACTTTTCAGTGTTTTCTTATGTTTGTTTATTATGTTATATCTAGGGAATTTTTAGTATAAGAGAGAGGAACTCGGAAGAATGGGGCTATTCCATCTTGACTGGAAACAGAAGACTATGGTAAGTTTCTTTTTTTTTTATGAGAGAGAGAGAGAGAGAGAGAGAGAGAGAACACAAGCAGGAGAGAAGGGGAGAGGGAAAGAGAGAGAATATCAAGAAGGCTCCATGCTCAGTGTGGAGCCTGATGCAAGGCTCAACCCCATGGCTCCGAGATCAGGACCTGAGCTAAAATCAAGAGCTGGACACTCAACTAACCCACTGAGCCACCCAGGTGCCCCTATGATAAGTTTTTGATACTAAGAAGAGTTATCATGCATGGAAAGTTGGGAGCCACTGCTATAGTATATTTCTTGTCAGATATTTTTGCATGTATACATTTTTGTGTATTTCTTGAAAATTTTTATTATACTATATATACTACTTTTAAATGTCCTTTTACTCTTAATATTATACCGGGCACTTTCCCCATTCTATCATAGCCTCCTTGTGAACATAATTTTAATGGTTTATTGAACTATTCTAGTGTTAGTTACATAGATTGTTTCTAGCTTTGTATCATTACAAATAATACTATAATAAACATATATGAGCATAAAGCTTTTTTTCTAGTTCAGATTATTTGCTTCTATTTTATAAATGAAATTACTATGTCCAAGCATAAACATTTTGAAGTCAATTGGCATAATAGATGGTTTTAATTTTTAGTATATTTTGATATGGGAGGGTACCTTTCTCACCTAAAACCCAGCATTATCTAAAGCCCAATTTAAATGGTCCTTCTGAACTGAGAAAAAAATATTTTATGTGAACTACATTGGAAAAACTGATATGAAATGTAGAAAACTGCCTTAATCCAAGAGAATCATTATGTATTTAAAAAAAATGTGTATATACTTGAGAACCCTAAGGAAATACGCCTGAGAAGTTCTTTGAAGTAATCCAGATCCTGTAACATGTAAAACAATAGCTGGCTGTGTTATTTATGGCGGCTGTTACTGAGGAAACCGAAGCAATGCGTTGTGAAATCTGGGTTTGTTAGGATAGAGAGCTAGTCTGATGCCATTTCTAGTTCCTAGTCCCCAAGACAACCAAGCATCACAGGTATACAGACATCAACATAGACAGGATTATCTCTGCCCCCAGTTATGGGTTCTGTATTGTTCTCTTGGAAGGTCTCACTACAGCTTGTTCTTTGGCACTTCAGCAGCTTAACCCTGCCTAACTAGTCAACTTTCATCTTTCTTTCAGACTTACACAATAAAAAACACAAAATATTGCTGGAAGAAATTAAAGAACAAACAAATAAATGGAAAGACATCCCATGACCATGGGTTGAGAGACTTAACATTGTTTAAATACCATATTACCCAAAGGGCTCTATACAGATTCAATGTAATCCCTATCAAAATACCAATGGCACTTTTCTTTGCAGAAATAGAAAAAAATAATTGTAAAATTCATACGGAACTACAAAGAATACCAAAGAGTCAAAACTATCTTGAGAAAAAAGAATAAAGCTGGAGGCATCACATACTATGTTTTCAAAACATATTATAAAGCTACAGTAATCCAAACAATGCGGTACTGGCATAAAGACAGACAGATTGACCAGTGGGACAGAATAGAGAGCCCATAAATAAACCCATGCGTATATGGTTAACTGACCTTCAGTGAGAATACCAGACTACACAATGGCTAAGAGATAGTCTCTTCAACAAATGGTGTTGGGGAAACTGGATATGCACATAGAAAATAATGAAATTGCACCCTTACCTTACACCTTACACAAAAATCAACTCAAAATGGATTAAACACTTGAATGTAAGACCTGTAACTGTAAAACTCCTAGATGAAAAAATAGGGAAAAGCTTCATGAAATTGGTTTTGGCAATTATTTCTTTAACATAACACCAAAATCACAAACAACAAAAGCAAAAATAAACAAATAGGACTACATCAAACTGTAAAGTTATGCAGAAAAGGAAAAAAAAAGTTAACAGAGTGAAAAGATAATCTATGGAATGGGAGAAGATAATTACAAACAATATATCTGATAAGAGGTCAATATCCCAAAAATATATAGAACTCTTACAAATCAACAGTAAAAAATACCAAATAACCTGATTAAAAATGGTTAAAGGACTTGATTAGACATTTCTCCAAAGAGACATACAAATGGCCAACAAGTTTATGTTTAGATGCTCAACATCACTAATCATCAGGGAAATGCAAATAAAAATCACAATGAGATATCACTTCACACCTGTTAGGATGGTGATTATAAAAAAAAAAGAAAAACAGAAAAATAAGAAGTATTAGTAAGGATGTGGAGAAATGCACACTCTTTTGCACTACTGGTGGGAAAGAAAACTGGTGCAGCCACTGATGAAAACAGCATGGAGATACCTCAAAATACTTAAAGTAAAACTACCATATGATCTAGAAATCTCACTTGTAGTATTTATCCAAAAGAATTGAAAAAAATATCTTGAAGAGATATTTGCATTCCATGTTCATTGCAGCATTATTTACAACAGCCAAGATGTGAAAATAACTGACATGTCCATTGACAGATGAATGGATAACTGAAATGTGCCAGTCTTAGAAGGACAAATACTGCATGATTCCATTTATATAAAGGTATCTAAAGTAGTTAAACCTGTAAAGGCAAAAAGTGGAATGGTGGTTGCCAGGGACTAGGAGAAGGGTGAAATAAGGAGTTGCTGGCTGTTCAATGGGTATAGAGTTTCAGTTAGGCAAGATGAAAAAGTTCCAGAGATCTGCTGTACAACATGCATATGGTTAGCAATAAAGTACTATATACTTTAAAATATATTAAGAAGTTAGATTTCATGTTGTATGTTTTACCACAACAAAAAAATCCTCACCTCTCAGCACTATAGGGCTAAAAAAAAAAATCTTGTTTTTTGAAGCATTTCATGCTGATATATTGGCTTACCATCTTTTTACATATAAACATCAAGAGAATTATACAATATTGCTCTCCTGCCACTGAATAAAGCTAGCTCACAATGATTGAACATCTACTGCTGTGTTATTTATAAGCTGTCTTATTTAGTTCTCTAAAGGAATCCTTCAAAATCAATATTACTTATGCATTCATTGATTCATTTAACAAATATTTTTGTGTATTTGCTATTTGCCTACATTGTTTACGGCACTGGAGATGCAGCAGTGTGTAAGACAAGCAAATGACCTGACCTCATGAAACTTAGGTTCCAGGGAAGGATACAGAAAATAAATAAATAGTTACACAAATTTTTATAAGTAGATATAAAAGTATGATACAATTTAATATAAAGTAATATAATACAATATAATTCAATATTATGTCAAGTTGTTAAAAGTGTTATGACAAATAATAAAGCAAGATGAAAAAATAGAGTTAGGAGCTTACAAAGGTCAGAGAAGCCACTCTGAGGAGGTAGCATTTATTTTATGTTATTTTAAATAATTTATTGTCAAGTTAGCTAACATACAGTGTATACAGTATAGTCTTGGTTTCAGGAGTATATTCCAATGATTCATCACTTACATATAACACCTAGTGCTCATCCCAGCAAATGCCCTCCTTAATGCCCATCAACCGTTTTCCCCACCCCCATCAACCCTCAGTTTGTTCTCTGTATTTAAGAGTCTCTTATGGTTTGCCTCCCTCTTTGTTTTTATTTTTTACTGGTTTGGAGTTTTGTTTGTTCTTCTTTTTCTAGCTCCTTCAGGTGTAAGGTTGGGTTGTTTATTGAGATCTGTCTTGTTCCGTGAGGTAGGCCTGTAATTCCTATAAACTTTCCCCTTAGAACAGCTTTTGCTGTATCACAATATATTGGATTGTTGTGTTTTCATTTTCATTTGCCTCCATGTATTTTTTAATTTCCCCTTTTATTTCTTGATTGACTCACTCATTGTTTAGTAGCATGTTAGTTAACCTCCTTGTATTTGTGTTATTTCCAGGTTTTTTCTTCTGGTTGATTTCTAGTTTCATAGCATTTTGAATTTTTTGAGACTTGTTTTGTGGCATCATATGTGACCTAGTCTGGAGAATGTTCCATGTACACTTGAGAAAAATGTGCATTTTGCTGTTTTAAGATGGAATCTTCTGAAAATATCTATTAGTGCCATCTGGTCCAGTGTATCATTCAAAGCCACTGTTTTCTTGTTAATTTTCTGATTGGATGATGTACCCATTGATGTAAGTGGGGTGTGAAAGTCCCCTGCTGTTATTATATTACTATCAATTACTTCCTTTATGTTTGTTACTCGCTTCTTTATGTATTTGGGTGCTCCCATGTCAGGCACATAAATAATATTTACAACTGTTATATCTTCTTGTTGGATTTCTCCCTTTATGATTATATAGTGCCCTTCTTTGTCTTTGTTATATTCTTTCTTTTAAAGTCTATTCTGTCCTATATTAAGTATTTCTACTCTGGCTTTCTTTTCATACCCATTTGCAATATAAATGCTTTTCTATTCCCTCACTCTCAATCTGCATGTGAATTTAGGTCTGAAAAGAGTCTTGTATAGGCAGTATGTAGATGGGTCTTGCATTTTTATTCATTCCATCACCCTGTGACATTTGATTGTAGCATTTAGTCCATTTATATTCAAATTAATTATTGATAGGTATATGCTTATTAACATTTTGTTATTTGTTTTCTGGTTGTTTTTGTAGCTCTCTGTTCCCTTTTTCTGCCCCCTTTCTCTCTTCTCCTTCTTGGATCCCAATAATGTGGATATTATTATGCTTGATGATATTGCTGAATTACCTAAACCTCTTTTCATATTTTATTATTATTTTTCTCTCTTTGTTGTTCAGCTTGATGGATTTTCTTTACTCTGTCCTCCAGGTTACTGATCAGTTCTACCGCTTCCTCTAGTCTACTATTTATTCCATCTAGTGTATTTTTAATTTCAGTTACTGAGTTCTTCATCTCTGATTCTTTTTTTATCTTTTTTATCTCTTTGTTGAGGGTCTCACTGAGGTCTCCCACTCTTCTCTCAAGTCTAGTGAGTATATTTATGACCATTAGTTTAAATTCTCTATCAGGCATATTACTCACCTCCATTTCATTTAGCTGTCTTGTTATTTATTTGGCCTATTTTTTCATTTGGGACATATTCCTCTGTCTCCTCACTTTGTCTAACTCCCTGTGTCCATTACTACGTATCAGGAAAGTCAGCTACATCTCTTGCTCTTGAAAGTACTGTCCCTATGAAGAAGAGGTCCTATAATGACCTGCAGTGCAATGCTCCCTGCTCACCAGAACTGATGTTTTGGGGATGTCTCTTATGTGTGTTGCATACACCCTGCTCTTTTGGCTGAGTCACTTTTGCCTGCAACATCTCTCTTTGCCTGTTGTGGGCCTGGTTTGGTTCCCGTGTTGTTAGTGGACCCATTTAGGCCCACCTTGGGCTTGAGTGAGTCAGACCAGGTGTTTGCCAGAGATGATGTAGTACAAAACTGCAGCCACTTTCCTTGTGTTGTCTCCTGAGAAGCTTTCGTTGGTGGCTAGGACCTCAAGTTATATATGATGTCTGCCCCCAGCCCACTGGTGTCACAGTTGGACTGGTGTATGTGTGGTTCCCTTCCCCTCTCCCTGGGGTATAAGTCATTTTGGCTTGGTACTGGCCCCAGTCAGGGCTGCTTGCACACTGCCAGGCTTGTGGTACTTCTTTGGATGGGCTCCAGCCAAGGGTGTATTAGAGGAGGAAGTTCATAGAAGAACATGAGGGCAGGGCACCCAGTGATAGCAAGGTCCATGTTGGCTTGCTAAGGGAGGGGACATGTAATTGCATGGGAAAACTGCTCAGGCTTGGATAGAGGGGGCATTTCAGCAGGATAATGGTGGGGGCAAGGTGTCTTACTAGCAAGCTAGGTGGAGAGTATTAGCACTCTGCTGTTTCCCGCAGAGTGTTTACTGGTGTTTTCCTACTACAAAGTTGATAAGAAAGGAAAATATTACTTGAATATTCTGGCTGTCTTATTTGAGACTCATATTTTTCACAAAATTGCCATCTGGAGTGGAGAATAAAGTTCGTAAGGTGCCTTAATACCTCAAGATGTGTATTAATAAAAATACAACATTTATGTTGATTTAAAATTTTTCCATGTACATCACTTCATTTACATAGCAAATATGCTAATCTCTTAATGCAATCTCTACAATATCTCATGAGAGTACTATTGAAGACCTTAAGGAATTTAATGGCCCTTTAGGAAACGTAACTTTTTAAGGGACAGATTAAAAAATTAATATTTCTGACCAAGTGTACATTTCCATTTTTTAAAAGAAATATTTGAATGAAACTTAGAATATAAGATAAATAGGGTAAAACTATTTAAAAAATATATTTCAATCATGGTGATTCATGCTAACAGCAAAAATTTTAAAAATGTCTGCCCAAGAAAGATCCAGGCAGCTAAAGCCTAGTACAAATATATAGATTTCCTTAATGGCAACTAGAAATGTTTCTATGTGATTTCTTTTTGAAGGAAAAATAAATAGGCAACTTTTATGGTTTTGCATATTCTATATAAATTCCCATCTATCAGTGTCAGTCTACTATTTTTACCTTCTTTTGAAGAAAGCTATCATTAAAACTCACAAATATGGACCAAGTAACAAGAGGGCTACAGAAAGACAATTTATTGTTTTCAAATTATAAGTAAAAAAAAAAAACAGAGAAAATTACCTTATAAAAAGGTGCCCATGGGGCTAGAAAAGAAAAAAAAAACAATCCACCTGAAAAGGAGACCAGGAAAATTGCATTTTCCCCATTGAGGATGATATTAGCGTTGGGTCTTTCATATATGGCTTTTATAATCTCAAGGTATGCTCCTTCTATCCCTACTTTCTTGAGGGTTTTTATCAAGAAAGGATGCTGTATTTTGTCAAATGCTTTCTCTTCATCTATTGAGAGAATCATATAGTTCTTGTCCTTTCTTTTACTGATGTAATGAACCACGTTAATTGTTTAGCAGCTATTGAACCAGCCCTGCATCCCAGGTATAAATACCACTTGGTCGTGGTGAATAATATTTTTTAATGTATTGTTGGATCCAGTGAGATAATATCTTGTTGAGGATTTTTGTGTCCATGTTCATCAGGGAAATTGGTCTATAGTTCTACTTTTTAGTGGGGTCTCTGTCTGGTTTTGGAATCAAGGTGATGCTGGCTTCATAGAAAGAATTTGGAAGTTTTCCTTCCATTTCTATTTTTTGGAACAGTTTCAAGAGAATAGGTGTTAACTCTTCCTTAAATGTTGGTAGAATTCCCCTGGAAAGCCATCTGGCCCTGGACTCTTCTTTTTTGGCAGATTTTTGATTACTAATTCAATTTCCTTACTGGTTATGGGTCTGTTCAAATTTTCTATTTCTTCCCGTTTCAGTTTTGGTAGCGTATATGTTTCTAGGAATTTGTCCATTTCTTCCAGATTACCCATTTTATTGGCATATAATTGCTCATAATATTCTCTTATTATTGTTTGTATTTCTGCTGTGATCTCTCCTCTTTCATTCTTGATTTTATTTATTTGGGTCCTTTCCTTTTTCTTCTTGATCAAACTGGCTAGTGGTTTATCAATTTTGTTAATTCTTTCAAAGAACCAGCTTCTGGTTTCATTGATCTGTTCTACTGTTTTTTTTGGTTTTGATAGCATTAATTTCTGCTCTAATCTTTGTTATTTTCTGTCTTCTGCTGGTTTTGGGTTTTATTTGCTGTTCTTTTTCCAGCTCCTTAAGGCATAAGGTTGTGTATCTGAGATCTTTCTTCCTTCTTTAGGAAGGCCTGGATTGCTATATACTTTTCTCTTATGACTGCCTTTGCTGTGTCCCAGAGGTTTTGGGTTGTGGTGTTATCATTTTCATTGGCTTCCATATACTTTTTAATTTCCTCTTTGACTTCTTGGTTAGCCCCTTCATTCTTTAGTAGGATGTTCTTCAGTCTCCAAGTATTTGTTACCTTTCCAAATTTTTTCTTGTGGCTGATTTCGAGTTTCATAGCATTGTGGTCTGAAAATATGCACGGTATGATCTCGATCTTTTTGTACTTGTTGAGGGCTGATTTGTGTCCCAGTATATGGTCTATTCTGGAGAATGTTCCATGTGCACTGGAGATGAATGTATATTTTGCTGCTGTAGGATGAAATGTTCTGAAAATATCTGTTAAGCTCATCTGGTCCAGTGTGTCATTCAAAGCCATTGTTTCCTTGTTGATTTTCTAATTAGATGATCTGTCCATTGCTGTGAGTGGGGTGCTGAAGTCTCCTACTATTATGCTATTACTATTGATGAGTTTATGTTTGTGATTAATTGATTTATCTATTTGGGTGTTTCCACATTTGGCACATAAATGTTTACAAATGTTAGGTCTTCTTGGTCGATAGACCCCTTAAGTGTGATATAATGCCCTTCTTCATCTCTTGATACAGTCTATTTTAAAGTCTAGATTGTCTGATATAAGTATGGCTACTCTGGCTTTCTTCTGTTGACCATTAGCATGATAGATGGTTCTCCATCCCCTTATTTTCAATCTGAAGGTGTCTTTAGGTCTAAAGTGGGTCTCTTGTAAACAGCATAGAGATGGATCTTGTTATCTTATCCATTCTGTTACCCTATGTCTTCTGATTGGAGCATTGAGTCCATTGATATTTACAGTGAAAGATATGAATTTATTGCCATTATGATGCTTGTAGAGTTGGAGTTTCTGGTAGTGTGCTCTGTTCCTTTCTAACCTTGTTGCTTTTGGTATATATATATATATATATATATATATATATATATATATATATAATTTTTTTTTCCATCTTTTCTCCCCTCAGATAGTCCCCCTTAAAATTTCTTGCAGGGCTGGTTTAGTGGTCACAAACTCTTCTAATTTTTGTTTGTCTGAGAAATTTTTTATCTCTCCTATTTTGAATGACAGCCTTGCTGGATAAAGAATTCTTGGCTGCAGATTTTTCTGATTCAGCATAGTGAATATATCCCACCACTCCTTTCTGGCCTTCCAAGTTTCTGTGGATGGTCTATCGCAAACCTGATCTGTCTTTCAGTAGTGGTAATTCCCCTGCAGTATGCCTGCCCCTTCACAATGACCTTGCCGTTCTTTTCACCTAGAGATTCAGTCTGTTTCTTCACCCCCATGAATCTGGGCTGCACTTGGGACTTGCTTTCACCAGTCAAATGTAACAGAAGTGACATTCTCTGAGTTCCAAAGCCTAGGCCTCAAGAGGTCATATAGCTTGTACCTCTCCATCGCAGTCACTGCCCTGAAGGAAACCACAGTTTAGCCTACTAGAGGATAAGAGTCCACATGGAGGTTAAGAGACCAGTACCAACCACCAGGCATATGACTGAAGACATCTCAGAACTTCCTGACCAGCCAATCTTCCAGCAGAGCACCATTTCAGAAATGAGTCCAAGTAAGACCAGCAGAACAACCCAATCAACTCATGGAATTATGAAAAATAACATATCAATGCTGTTTTAAGCCAAAAATAAAAGGAAGTCTTCCATTACTTTCCCTCTTGTTGATATTTTTAGGATAAGATCCAGGATCATTAATTTGGTTTCTGAGGTCCACCATGACATGGTACTTTATCATATGGGCCATAAAAATTTCCACTAAGAGCCTAGATTCCATATATGATCATTGGAAATGTTTGCCTATTTTCCTTAAGGAAGAGCTGGAAAACATGGGAAGCTGTTTAGGCTGCTGTCACCATTTTATATAATTACAAAACTCAACAAAATAGCTGCCAGTGTGCAAAACAGCTGCCAATGTGCAGAGTCTGAAAAGGGAGCCTATCACACACAGGCTGTTTTCTGGAGAATTCACAGAGAGCTATGCTGGGGTATGCAGGGCAGTTTGCAATTTATGTCACAGGCTATTGCCAACAGCTGCCGTTGCTAGAATCCATGCCTGCAATCACACACACACACACACACACACACACACACACACACACACACGAGAGACAGAGAGAGAGAGAGAGAGAGAGAGAGAGAGAGATTTTTTATGTTTTCATAGAGAGAGGCTCTTTATTGAATTAATTTTGGTTTAAAGATTGTTTTAGAAAATGTCTTCGAACTAACTTCTTAAAAAAGATCACAAGGTAAAAATTCTACAAATGCCACTCTTCACACTCATAAAACCCTGTTAGCACCCATTTGGACAATTATATTTCCTTTCTGAGATTTCCTTTTCTTATAATATAAAAGTAAGTCCCACATGAAAAGGAAAAGGAAAAATTCCCCAGAGAAGAGCCAGAGACCTCATGGATTGTTGGGTGATACTGCTTTCTTCTGCCATCGTTTTCCTTCTCACACAGTTAAACCCAAATCCAGATGTATGCTTGCTTTATGCCACTTCTTGCCAATTTGGGGATATGAGAAGATAGTTTATTGAATGATAGGTTGGGAATAAATACCAGTAATCGAGATCCATCACAAAACTTGGGGATTATTAATAGACTGATTCACATGAAACAGTGTGAGGAATGAAAGAAATGTTTTTCTTCTTTGGAGGTATCTCTGTTTATCTCCCCAGCTTTGTCTCTAGCCACTCCTTCTTTCTCAAATCACTGAACTTCTAGTGCACTAGCTACAATGTACTTCATTGTTTCTTATATGGTGTTAAGAGAAATATCATGAATTGGACCAGGGCAGCTTGAAGCCATAGACAAAACCCCAACCCTGGTTTAAATCCATCTTGTCACCTTTTCATGCCCCCACCTCACTTTCTGAATATGAATGGAAAAAAGGTATGGAGATGGACTCATTTTAGATTTATGACTATGAGCTACACATGGATCTTCAGTGCTGCCTGGCAGTGCTGTTATACTTTCCTATGATGAAATCATTCTCCCACTGTCTAAGATGATTAAGTTACATGGTCGCCTCCTGCTTCAAAACTCCACTTTTCCCCACTCCTCACTTTTAGCTGATGAGTACACTTCTTGTTTCACTAAAAAATCAATTTTAAAAAGTTGTAACTTCCGTATCCTTCACCATCACATCTTCCAATCTCATTGCATCTGCACCCATACACTTTGCCTTCTCTCCAATTACAACAGGTAAACTGCCTGGCTCCTATCTTTATGTATTATAACCCATATCCTTCTCACTACCTGAAGAACAATGCCTCTGTAACTGTCCCTCTTTTCTCCTGCAGCATCTATTTTGCTATCATTTTCATTAGCACACAAGTAAGCTGTAATAGATCCAATCACTAAAAACACTCCCTTGTTCCAATATTTTCAAAACTTCATTACTCCATGTTAATAGCCAAAGTCTTTGAAAATGTTGCCTATACAAACTTCACTTCTTTCCTTCCAACTGTTCCTTGAATCCACTACAACATGATTTTTGTCATCAACACCCCATTGAAATCTGCCTCTTTAAGTCACCTCCACATTTAAATCCAATCCTCATTTTTCATATTCCTTGAACTCTTAGCATCATTTGTCAAAGTTGATCATTCTCTCCCTCATGAAACACTTTCTTCACTTGGCTTCCAGGAACTGGTTTAGGTTCCCTTGATGGCTGCTTCTTCTGAGTCTCCTTTACTATCTTCTTGTTCCATACGTCTATGTATCATAACGCCCACATGTCAGTCCTCATACACCTTCTCTTCTCTATCTACACTCTCAAAATTATTTCATTTTGCTTTAAATACAATTTAATGTCTCTAGCTCCAACCTCCCCTGAATTCCAGCCTTCTATCTCTTACTCATCCTTGGATTTCTATTAAAGATCTCAAAATTAACATGTCCAAAAAATGAACCCTAGATTCACCCCCTACTTTCTCCTTCTCCAGTGTTTACCATCTCAACAAATGTTTCCCAACTCAAGAAATGGGACTTCTATAAACTCAATGTTTGTATCTGTTTCCCAAATTCATGTATTGAAATCTTAACCCCCAGTGTGATGGTATCAGAAGGTGGGACATCTGGGAGGTAATGAAGTGATGACAGTGGAACCTTCATGAATGAAATTGGTACCCTTATAAAAGAGACCCTGGGAATATCCTTCACCCCTTCTGTCATGTGAAGACATAGCAAGAAGACAGCTACCTATGAAATAGGAAATGGGCCATCACTATTGTTTGGAATTTGAAAAACAAACACTGAATCTGCCAGTGCCTTGATCTCAGACTTCCCAGCTTCTAGAACTATGAAAAATAAATTTTTGTTATTTATAGGCCACCAGTCTAGGGTATTCTGTTATAGCAGCCCAAAGAGATTAAGACAGGCACCATTATTAATACATTTGCTCAAGTCATGAAAGTTTTAGTCATCTTTTATTCCCTCTCTTACAAACTACATTTAATCTATTTGCCAATACTATAGATTCTACTCTCACCCATCCCACCACTTCCACCAGTACTCCAGGTCCCAGCCACTATGATCTCTCATATTTTGGATTACTACAGTAGCTTCCAACCTTGTTTTCTACTTTTCACTCTTATCTCTCTATAGTGCATTCTCCTAGAGTTTTTAGAATGACCCTCAAAAAATATGTCATTACTATGTTCAAAACTTTCCAGTGGTTTCCCGTGACTTTTAGAATCAAACCTAGTCTTTATTGTGGTCTACTGAGCCCTTCACTTTGTGGCCTTTAGCTATTTCTCTGGCCTCATTTCCTACCACTAGCTCTCTTTTTAACCAAACTCAAACCACACACTGACGTCCTGCTCTTCCTCTTGCACAGCAAATATATTCTTACCTCAGGACCTTTGCACTTGACATTCTTTCCTCTCTCAGGAACTATCTTCCCTAATATCTTCACATGACTCACTCTCTCACTTCATTTAGGTCTCTGCTCAAATATATCCTCTACATTGAGGTCTTCCCTGATCATTCTACCTTAAATGCCATCACCCATACTTCTATTCTAATGCACTGATTAATTTCCTTTTCATAACACCACTAGCATCAAAATACATATCCACTAATCAACTTTATTCTGTTTACTGATGCATATTCAGTATCCAGAACAGTGATTTAACCTAGTAAGGCCTCAGTAAATACTGTTGAACTTATTAATCAATAACTTCCTGAACAACCTTGAGAAAGAGGACTATCTGATCTTGTCTGAAAAGGGTATCAGTCTATGGAGGAAAAGTGAATGAGAATGTCTATTTTCTTTAAATAGTAGATTCAAATCATAATGGGAAAGTCTAGGCATGAGCAAGGCTTTATTTACAAGGATCTTTGTAAATTAATTATAATATGTACACAACAAAATCTAGAATGCTTGGGCATTCCCAAGAATGCCCAAAATCAGAGAAGTTTTTCTGATTCCTGCTTGATACAACTATCTGAATGTGCCTTGTGGATATGCCATTTCAAACTTAGTTCACAGGACATTATGTATTCCAAACAGTTTCTGATTTGGATTTTAAAACAGCATTTCTTTTTCCTAAGTGAAGGAAAGTTTTACCTAGTACTTGAAAATACAGAAGTTCTCACCAATAGGCCAGAAACTTTTTTTTTTTTAATTTTTTTTTCAACGTTTTATTTTATTTTTGGGACAGAGAGAGACAGAGCATGAACGGGGGAGGGGCAGAGAGAGAGGGAGACACAGAATCAGAAACAGGCTCCAGGCTCCAAGCCATCAGCCCAGAGCCTGACGCGGGTCTCGAACTCACGGACTGTGAGATCGTGACCTGGCTGAAGTCGGAGGCTTAACCGACTGCGCCACCCAGGCGCCCTCAGAAACTTTTTAAATAAAGATTCATCATATTGATTAACAGGACTGTTTAAAGATGTTTCATTCTTCTGAGTAGAGCCACTAGGAGTTTCTCTTCAATGTGCTGTTTGCTTTGCACCCCAGGAATTTTTTTCCCCACCAGCCTAATTTGAGGGTTTTTCAACTAAACTCCAATATTGGTGCTCCTTCTTCAATTCACAGGGGGGAAAGTTAGACTAATAAATGGGAATTTTTCAATCTTATAATTCCATCAATAAATTCTTCTCACACTGCTGGAAATGATAGCAAGTGACATTATTATTAAAGTGGCAGCAAATGCAGACTAGTGGAGTAATTCAGAAATGTTTTATTCGCACATGTGATTGTGGTTATATATTTCAATCATAGGCCAAATTTACTTTGAGTAAAACTGCTCCTACTTCATAAGATTGAGTTATATATGTCAGAATTTCATGGTGTTTCTCAAAGAGCACTATGATTCTCAGATGCTTCACCATCTAAAACAGATTGGCAAACTTCCCTTACAGATAAATAAACTAAAGTTTACCGAGAGTATGCTTTCTCTTCTTATTTAATTTTTTTTAGTTTTTGAATTGCTTATGACAACCACATTTTATAGATATGGAAACTGAGGGTTTAGAAGAATAGATTATCTGTTTCAAGTCACAAAGGTGTAAGGGATAGAGAATCCACTGTACAAACACATATAGATAAAAATCTATGCTGAAATAGCAGCTACTTTGTGAGACTGGCTTATAGGTACCAGTACAATGCTGAAGTAGTATACTCAGCACTCTTTTCCTAAACTTAATATTTCAAAAATACAAAAAAGAAAATAATACAATGAATACCTGTGTATCAACTATCTAGTTTATGAAATAAAATATTATAAAAGGATGGAACTTCCTACATATTCCTTTTCCCATTTCCCCCACCCCAGAATTTAGGTTTACTATTCCTATAGATGTCTTTTAATTGTGATTGTTTTAAATTCTTAAATTCATTTTGGGACAATTGGCATATTTATGATCATTGAATCTTCTCCATAAACATGGTATTTCTCATCATTTCCTTGAGTTTTCTTTAGTCTTGTAATAACAGTTTCTACTTTTTCTCCATTAAGGCTGTATATATCTTTTGTTAGATCTATTAGTGGGTATCTTTTTAAACTGCTGTTGAAAATGGCACCTTTCAAAAATTACATTTTCTAATTTTTTTTTTTTTACTGATGAAATACAATAGATTTTAACATATTTAACTTTTTCCCGCTTTTTAATTTAAATTCCAGTTAGTTAACATTCAGTATAATATTAGTTTCAAGTGTAGAATTTAGTGATTCAACACTTACATACAAATCCTGGTGCTCATCACAAGAAGCACACCCCTTAATCCCCATCACCTATTTAACCCATTTCCTCCTTTTGGTAACTGTCAGTTTGTTCTCTATAGTTAAGAGTCTGCTTATTGTCTTTCCTCTCTTTTTTTCCCCCATGTTTGTATGTTTTGATTCTTAAATTCCACATGAGCTTCACATATTAATCTTATCTTTTGTTAATTTGCTGTATTTTCTTATAACTTCTAATAATTTTCTATAGTTTTTCTTGGATCTTCTCTATAGACAATTGCATATTCCATAGATAGTGTTAGTTGTATCTCTTGCTTTCCTTTTCTAATACATTTTATTCTAATTTTTTAATTCTTGTCTACCATACTGGACAGAATTTCCAGTGAATGTTGAAATGAAGTAAAACCAAAGGTATCCTTGCCTTGATCCTTATTTTTAAAATAAGGCTGCTATGATGTTTACTATGCAAGTTTTTTTTATAAACACTATTTTTTTTTAGATAGATTGCAAGCACAAAGGGGGAGGGACAGAGGGAGGAGAGAATTTTAAACAGGCTACATACCCAGCCCAGAGCCCAGCACAGGGCTTAATCTCACGACTGTGAGATCATGACCTGAGCTGAAATAAGAGTTGGATACTTAACCAACAGAGCCACCCAGGTACCCCTAGATACTCTTAATCAGATTAAGTAATACTTTTGTATTGTTAGTTTGTAAGAGATTTCTAAGTCATAAACATATACTGAATTCTGTCAAATAATTCTTCTTCTATTGAGATAAAATACATTTTTGTCCTTTATTTGTTTATTGTATTGAATTACATGAATGAATTTTCCTAACAGTAAGCCAACCTTGTGAAACAGGATTTTAAAATGAAACTATTTCAGTCTCAATGTTGGCTGAAGCCCAAAGACAATAAACAACACATTCCAATAGGAGGTGTGAGACCACCATGCTGGTCTTGTAAGGGAGGTAATTTCAAACTGGTTTTGTGACCTTAGCTGACCACCAATTCCCAAAACTGAAAGAAGCTGGAGAAGACAAGAAAAGGTTTGGAAATTAGGAGAGAAATTGGAAGAAAGCTGTAGGCATTCTGTGTATCTAAAGCTCTCTCAGTGAAAGGTCTTGGGAGAAGGGATCACATTTACCTTAGGCCTAAGGAATGGAGCTTCATTGGAAGCACTTGAAGGTTTGATATGTGCCACCCAGATCCCAGGAGACACAGTATATTGGTTGTCAACTCTGCCTGAGAAATAGGAGGGACAGAAAGGTCTCAGAAAAGGCCATAAAAATATTCCATAATAAAACAAATTGTTTTCTTTAATGTTCATTTATTTATTTTGAGAGAGAGAGAGAGAGCATGAGTTGGGGGGGCAGAGAGAGAGAAGAGAGAGAATCCCAAGCAGGCTCCACACTGTCACCACAAGCTCACTACATTAAGGCTCAGTCCCATGAACCATGAGATCATGACCTGGACCAAAATCAAGAGTCAAATATTTAACCAACTGAGCCTCTCAGGCACCCCGAAAACAAATTGGTTTTAAACATGAGCTAGATTCAGACAATGTTGATACTGCTTCATGGAAGTATTAATCAAGAAAAAACTTATATTTCTTCTTCTTCTCCCCTATCCCCTCCTCTGGTGCAATTCCAGAGGGATCACAAAACCTCATAAGCAATATGGAGGAAAAGGGTTAGAAGTACTCTATGGAGAAAGTGAGAAGATACTGGCCACATCTCCTTCCTTACTTCTGCTGCCTAGCTCACAGTAGGCCTAAGATGAAATGGAGGAAGATATAACTTTAAAGAAATATTGAAGCTTTAATTATGATTGATATTTTAATTAAACTGAGACTCTTCTGTGACAAAACATAACCAAAATGCTCAAGTGTCATGGAACTGCCTGAGCTTTGATCACAACAAAAGAAGATCTAATCCCACAGAGTGGACTTAAAGTAGCAATAGGGGAATCAAAGTTGTTTTCTGATTATACCCCATGAGTCCCACTTATTCAATTTACTAGTTACACTTTCTTTTTAATTCCAGTATAATTAGCATACAGTGTTATATTAGTTTCAGGTGTACAATATTGTGATTCAATAATTCTATACATTACTCAGTACTTATCACAGTGTACTCTTTAATCTCCACCACCTATTTCACCCATCCCCACACCCACCTCCCCTCTGGTAACCATTTGTTTGTTCTCTATGGTTAAGAGTCTCTTTTTTGGCTTGTCTAATTTTTTCTTTATTTGTTTTGTTCCTTAAATTCCACTTATGAGTGAAATCATATGGTCTTTCTCTAAACTAGTTACACTTTTGTGCTTGAGTTAATCCTAACTTGGTTGTATTGCATATTTTAAGACATTAAAATGCAAACATACTAAATGAAATCTTATTGGTAATATTTTTATAATTATTGGAATACTATTGATAATATTTTATTTAGGATCTTTTGTTTGTGTTAACTACTGAGATTAGCCGGAAATTTTCCTTTCTTAAAACGCCCATGTCTATTTTTATTATATTAGCCTCAATAAAATAATTGAGCATTTCTTCATTTTCTAATGACTTGGAAAATCTACAAATTAAAATTCTATGTCCCTTGAATATTTAGTAGAATTCCTCCATTAAATTAGTTTAACCTAGTGTTTTGTGCTCATGTAGAAGTGAATCTTTGGCAACTGACTCAGATTCTTTAGTGATTATGTTTATTCAAGTTCTCTGTTTAGTAAGTTTAAATGTTATATTTTTATAGGGAGTTGCTTGTTTTATCTAAGTTTTCAAGTGTATGATCATATAAGTTGATTATAGAAACTCACATTTTAAATTTCTGATGTATTTAACTTCCAATGTTTTGTGTCATTCTTATTCATAATATTGTTTAATTGTACCTAACCTTTTTTTCATTTTTGATATTTTATTCAAATAAAGTTATAAGAAATGGATATAGAAAGATACCATATACTCTTCACCCAGTCTCCTCTAATGGCAACATCTTGCATAACTATGGTACCATATCACAACCACAATATTGATATTAATAGAATCTGGTTTATTTAGATTTTATTAGCTTTTCATGCACTCACTTGTGAATATATCTATATAGAGATATATATTTGTATTTATTCAGCTCACTGAAATTTTATCACATGTGTAGATCCATGTGTGAAAGCCTTCACTCATGCACCATAAAGTATGAGGTTAGGGATAGATTTTTTTTTGTAAATTCTGTTTATCAATTTGAGGAGGTCCTCTCTATTGCTAATTTGCTGAGAGGGTTTTGTTTTTTTTCATGTATGATTGTTGGATTTCTGCAAATGCTTTTTCTGCATCAACTGATATAATTTTTGTTCATTAGCTTAATGATATGGTGGATTACCTTGATTGATTTTCAGATATTAAACCAGCCTTTCATACCTGGACTATTTTTGATACCTCATCTAAGTGGAATTATGCAGTATTTTTCCATCTGTGACTGGCTAATTATACTTAGCACAGTGTCCTCAAGGTTCATTTATGTTATTGCACATAACAAGATTTTTTAAGCCTGTATGATATTACTTTGTATGTATAAATCATATTTTCTGATTTCCTTCATCCATTGATGGATATTTAGGTTGTTTCCACATTATGGCTCTTTTGAATAATGCTATAATAACCACAGAGTACAAATATTCTTCAAGATTCTGTTTTCAAATCTTTTGAATTCCTTTTGTGTGTGTGTGTGTGTGTGTGTGTGTGTGTGTGTGTATGTGTGCAGAATCCCCATAGTGTTTTCCATAAAACCTACATCATTTTTACATTCCCACCAATAATGTATTAGCATTCCAATCCCTCCACATCCTCACTAACATTTCTTATCTTCTATTTTTATTTTTTTTTGTTTTTGAAAGTGGCCATCCTAATAGGTATGAGATGGTTTCTCATTGCATTTCCCTGAGGATTACTAATGTTGAGCAACTTTACATATAATTGTTATGGTTTCTATAGAGAAATGTCTAATCAAGTTCTTTGCCCATTTTTTTAAAAAAAATGTTTATTCGTTTTTGAGAGAGAGAGCATTAGCAGAGGAAGGGCAGAGACAGGAATGGAGGATCTGAAGCAGACTGTGTGCTGATAGCAGCCAGCCCATGGTGGGGCTCAAACTCATGAACTATGAAATCATGACCTGAGCTGAGGTTGGATGCTCAACCAACAGAGTCACCTAGGCATCTTCTTTGCCCATTTTTTAATCAAGCTATTTGGAGTTCCTTTCCCTTCTTTTCTTTATCCTCCTTCCTTCTTTCCTTCTTCCTTCCTTCCTTCCTTCCTTCCTTCCTTCCATTGAGTTATAGGAATTCCTTACAGTTTTTGTATATTAGCGTCTTATCACATATTTGCATTATTTTCTCACATTCTATAGGTTGCCTTTTCATTCTGTTAGTTATTTCCTTTGTTGCAAAGAAATTTGGCCTCATGTAGCCCCACTTGTCTATTTACTCTTTTGTTGCCTATATTTTTGGTATCATATTCAAGAAATCATTGTTAAGACCAATTTCATGAATCTATCCCTTACGTTTCCTTATGGGTGTTTGACAATTTCCGTTTGAGGTCTTACAATCAAATCTTTAATCCATTTTGAGTTGGATTTTGTGTATGGTGTAAGATAAGGGTTCAATTTTATTCTTTTCCATGTGGTGATCCATTTTCTCCAACACCATTTGTTGAACAGACTATCCTTTCCGCATTACATCCTCTTTGCACCCTTGTCAAAGATCAGTTCATCATATGTATGTGGGTTTGTTTCTGGGCTCTCTATTCTGTTCCATTGGTCTGTTTGCCTGTGTGTTTTTTTGATGTTTGTTTATTTTGAGAGGGAGAGTGTGTGTGTGTGTTCATGCAGTGGGGGAGGTGAACAGAGAGAGGAGGACAGAGGATGTGAAGCGGGCTCTGCGCTGACAGTGTCGAGTCCGAGGTGGGGCTCAAACTCACAAACCATGGGATTGTGACCTGAGCAGAAGTCAGACGCTCAACCAACTGAGCTACCTAGGTGCCCCTGTATGTCTCTCTTTAGGCCAATACCATCTTGTTTGGATAACGGTAGCTTTGTAATATGTATGATATTGTATGTATTGTATGATATTGTATGTACCATAATGTATGATGTCTCCAACTTTGTTCTTCTTTCTCAAGATTGTTTTGGCTATTTGGTATCCTTTATGGTTCCATATTAATTTTAGGATTGTTTTCTCTATTTTTGTACAAAAACGCCACTGGTCATTTTATATAGATTGCATTGAATCTTTATTACCACTCTGGGTGGTATGGACATTTAACAATATTAAGTCTTCCAATCCATGAACACAAGATATCTTCCCATTTACTTGGGTTTTCTTTAATGTCTTTAAAAAATATTTTGTAGAAATACAAAACTGAGGTTTTCTGGAGAAGAAATTCTGTCTCAAGACTGGAACATCAAGGGGTGCCTGGGTGGCGCAGTCGGTTAAGCGTCCGACTTCAGCCAGGTCACGATCTCGCGGTCCGTGAGTTCGAGCCCCGCGTCGGGCTCTGGGCTGATGGCTCAGAGCCTGGAGCCTGTTTCTGATTCTGTGTCTCCCTCTCTCTCTGCCCCTCGCCCGTTCATGCTCTGTCTCTCTCTGTCCCAAAAATAAATAAACGTTGAAAAAAAATTAAAAAAAAAAAAAAGACTGGAACATCAATTCCTGCCTGAGTTTCCAGCTTACCAGCCTGCCCTATAGATTTCAGACTTGCCAGCTCCAACAATTGGATGAGCCAATCCCTACAAAGAAATCTCAAAAACCCTAATTTTCTCTTCCCTCATTTAACAATTCATGCCATCATCTTCCTAGTCTTATAAAACCATCTCTTCTTCATCATCACTGTTAGCAACTTATTTTTTATATAACTTTCCACGTATTAAAGACTGGCTCAGTCTTTACAAATCCCAGTGTCATCATGGATAACCCATCCAACAGCCTATCCTATACATTTCTTGACCCTTCAATTTTAGTGACTTCTATACTTCATATACACACACCCATGGTCATAACTTGAACTATCTGTATCCTCACTTCAAGGAATCTGGGTCATCATAGTAATCAACCCCAAAATTTTCAGTATTGTCAGATATGAATAGGATGGAGATATCTGGCACAATGCCAGAGTAAGCATGGGAGGGAGCAACTGCTACTTTTCAACTTATATCAAAGAAGTAGATAAGTGTTTATACCTAAGGAGGGAATTCATACTGGGCAACTTGGAGACCCAATGTTTTGGGATACAGAAAACATTTATTTTATTTTATTCTTCCTTTTCCATCTAAACGAGTTATTGCCTCTGTCTTCTCATTTCCAAAACTAATTATTTTCATGTAAATATATTTCCTATTCTTTTTTTCTAGAGGCTTTCCCTTTCATCTGATTGTAAATTCCTGAGTGGGACTCCTCTTTCTCCTTTCTGAAAGATTTGCAATTTATATGACATAGCATCCAATTCAACATCATAAAATTACAAATATCACAAAAATTGCACTGAAACTAGGGGGAAGTTCTTTTTTAAAATAAAATGCAAGGTCATCAACCATTCTGGGAAATCATGTTGAAATTCATACTTTCTTGTTGATTATAGTTGACAAGAAGGAAAAGGAGAAAATAATTTGTTTGCTAAAAGGATAAGAAGAAGTAATGGGGCTTGGGGCTTGTGTTAAATCCTTAAGAAGAGAAAAAATAAAGAGATAGCACATTGCTTCTAAAAAGGGCCTAGGATAGTGAATAGTCAAAGGCAACTAGACAAACTCAAACTCATTTTGCTTTAAGCAGAAACAAATAAAAGTAATCGCTTATCTTTTCCTCTTCATCCCCAGAGAGTTAGAGAACTTGCAAAGGTAACTAATTCCTCCCCTTTCTAAGAAGTAAAGCGAACATGTGTTTCTAGAAATTTCACAATGACTATTCTTCAGCACCACTTTCAGAAAGCTAAAATAAAAAACACAAGAAACAAGAAGAGTTATTGAGGATGTGGGGGAAAAAAAGGAACCCTCATGCACTGTTTGTAGGAATGCAAACTGGGAAGCAGCCACTGTAGAAAACAGTATGGAGTTCCTCAGAAAGTTAAAAATATAACTACCCTATGAGTCAGTGCTTGCAGAACTAGATATTTACCAAAAGAATACAAAAATACTAATTCAAAGAATACATGCACCCCAATGTTTACAGCACCATTCTCTACAACAGCTAAATTATGGAAATAATCCGTGTCTACTCATTGATGAAGGGATAAAGAAGATTTTGGTGTGTGTGTGTGTGTGTATACATGTACATATGTGTGTATGTATATATGTATGTATGTATATATGTGTGTATGTATATGTGTATGTATGTATGTATGTATGTGTGTATGTATGTATATATATATGTATATGGGAATATTACCCATAAAAAAGAAAGAAACCTTGCTATTTGCAAAGACATGGATACACCTAGAGAGTATACTGTTAGGTGAAATAAGTTAGTTAGAGAAAGACAAATACCATATGATTTCACTCATGTGGAATTTAAGAAACAAAACAAACAAGGGGAATAAAGAGAGAGAGAGAGGGAAACCAAGAAACAGACTCTTTTTTTTGGAATTTTCATGTTTATTTATTTTTGAGAGAGAGAGAGAGACAGACAGACAGAGAGTGAGCAAGAGAGGGGCAGACAGAGAGGGAGACACAGAATCCAAAGCAGACTCCAGGCTTTTAGCTGTCAGCACAGAGCCCGACATGGGGCTCAAACCCCCAAACCATGAGACCATGACCTGAGCCAAAGTCAGACGCTTAACGGACTGAGCCACCCAGGCTCTCAAAGAAACAGACTCTTAACTACAGAGAATAGAGTGAGGGTTACCAGAGGGGAGGTGGGTGGGGGGATGAGTGAAACAGGTGATGGGGAGTAAGGAGCGCACTTGAGATGAGTACTGGGTGATATTTGGGGAAGTGTTGAATCACTTTATATGTACAACTGAAACTAATATAACACTGTATGTTAACTGTACTGGAATTAAATTTAAATTAAAAAATAAAAAAAGCATATCAAGTGGATTATGATTTGGACACCAAGGAACTTAGCTCCTGAAATGGATCTATCATTCCTTGAATGTTCTAACTATACAAAACATTTTCTAAGAATGCCCTGGATAAAAGAACCACACCACAGCTCTCTCATGAATACAGACTAGGACACTGCACATGCCTCCAAAGCATGTTTGCTTTAAAAGTAGAGTTCAGAAGAATTAAGTTTACTTGTCAATTTCTCCACCCCTTAGGAAATACCAAAATGCTAAATTAACATGTTAAGCTAATCCCTTCTCAGGGTCATTTGGTGAGGGATGGATAATAATACAGTTTCCCAGGCTCTAAACTTTTAAGCTGCCTTTGATACCCTTCTCTCTTCAGCCTCTCCTCAACAAGTCCTTTTACTACTTCTTCCTTTGCACCACCCCTTATAATCCTGCCCTTATTTTCCACGTTCACTGCCAGCACCCTGGCTCTGTAACACACTCTCTCAAATCTCTCTAGAAATGTTGTACTAATACCTCAGCAGCCATATTCCCACATTTATTCTTTAGTATTCCTTCCAATTTATTATTCCCACAGAACAGAAATTCACATTTCTAGAAGATATCATGGCAGTCCCACATTCATAAACATTTAATGACTTCCCTTTAAATACAAGGTAAAGTTCATACAAATTGCAAAATGGTTTCTTGGCTAACTTCAATCATTTACAAACAGCCTAATATTTCGATTTTCCTTAGCCATACCAGTTATTTTCAAAAGCAAAATAATTCTAATAATATTCTGCCAAAAAACTCTAATTCACACACAAATATTGGAATTTTCTGATTTTCCAATTTTAGGAAACTTAGAGAACTTTTAAAAAATATATGTTTCAAATCTCTCTTTATCAATTTGGCCCTAACACACTTCAAATTTTTTTCACCCGGCATTCCCTCAGTATAGTTTAAATGAGCTAACATATACACAGAGCTTAGAACTGTGCCTGACACACAGAAGTCCTATCCAAGTATTTACTGTAATTACTATACAGTTAGTAACGGGAAGCATGGAGTTTCTGGATGAAGACAGACTTAGGTTTTTGATTCTATGTCTGGACTCACTAGCTGGGTGATCATGGGTTAATCATTTAATCCTTATGGGCCTTGGTTTCTTCTTTTGCAAAATAGAGATAATAATGACTACCATGAAGAATTGTAGAATAAAAGATAATGAAGCCAAAATGCCTAGTATAGGACCTGGTACATAGCAAGCACTCCATAAGGGGAAGTTTTTACTATTATTATTCATTGCTGTACTTTGCTCTCTCCCTTAATTCTCTCTCTTCATTTGAACCCTATTCACCATTTCCTAAGAAACCAGACACAGAAGACTCATCCTTCTTTTTTCCCACTAACCATTTACCAGCACAGCTCATTTGGCTCATGCATGGCAAGCATATTCCATAGTAAGAACTTGATTCCAAATTTGGCAGATATCAAAGCCCTTTTTTCAAACAGCTTTACTGAGATATAATTCAAATGCTTTAAATTTATCCATGTGAAATATGCAATTCAATGGATTTTAACATAATCATAGTTGTCCATCCATCACCACAATCTTTAGAACATTTTCATTACCCCAAAAAGAAATCCCAGCCCCACCTTAGTCAACAAACCCCCAGATCCCCCACCCTCCAAAAAGCCTAGGCAACAACTAACCTACTTTCTGTCTCTATAGATTTCCTTATTCTACATATTTCATATAAATGAAATCATATAATATATGATTTTCTGTGACTGGCTTCTTTCATTTAGTATAATGTCTTCAAGATTTGCTCAAGTTTTGCCATATATTTATATTTCATTTCTATTCATTGCTAAATAATATTCCAGTGTGTGATTATAACATATTTTAAATTGTGCTTCTCATTGCCGTGTGCTGCCTCTCAGAAGACACTCTCCAGACCCAAAATAGGTTACATGAATGCCTATACCAGGTGGTTGTCTAGTACATGTCATATATAAAGGTATTCAAATATTGCCACCCAGCAACACACATCTTCAGGTAAAACTCATCCACAGCCCACTAGTTTGCTGCCTACTCCAATAGGCATAAAAGGTAGTATAATAATATAATCATTAATTAATTTGAGCACTTATTGAATGCTTCATATCTTAGTTTGAGTTCCCCTAGGAATAGCCCTTGAGACAAGAATTTGAGTGAAAATGGTTTTCTTGGGAAGTGATCCCAGAAAATACAAATGGAGAATGAAGGATGGAAAGTGAACCAGGGAAGGGAAGACAGCTAATACAAGATATGTGTTTGAAGTGAGTGGCACTGTTGGCAACTATAGCTTACCTGCACTGAGTAACTCTAGGGGATAATGTAGAACAGGGAACTTAGAGTTATACCTACCAAAGGGGGAGAAAGCTGGAGTTTTAATCCATCAACTCCATCAATCAGCCATTAATTGTGGGCTCCTCCCAGAGAGTGCTAATTCTCTATTCTTTTGGCCTGTCAGGTAGTGTAGAGCTGAATGGGCTCTGAAGGCCAAAAGAAATCTCTTAAGCAAAAAGATGCAAAGTGCTCACAGTTGGAGGTCAGGCTTGTATGCCTGGAAGGGGTAAGGGCTGAGGGGATGTGGGGTGTGTGGACAGTGTCTGTTGTACTTCCTATCTGGACTGCCATACAAAATGAAACAAATATAACAAATACTAATTGAGTTTCTCCTATGTGCCAGACAGTGTTCTGGGCACCAGGGATACAGCTGTGAACAAAAAAGGAAAATCTCTGCCCTCTGGTAATTTATATTCAGGTGATAGAGAAACAGTAAACAACATAAATAAATTACAGAATCTATTGGTAAAGGATGAGTACTAGGGTGGGGAGCAGTATAAGGAATCTGGGGAGTGGTCTCATAAATAAGGTGGTCACTGGAAAAATGACATGTAGCAGAGCTCAAGGGTCTTGTTCCACCCTCTATGTTCCCCCTGAAAGATGCTTAAGGATAATCACCAAGTTTGAAGGTTTTTAATATCAATTCCAGATCCAACATTCCAGAGGAAGAGCTTTTGTTAGTTCTCAAAGACTCTCAGCAATCTTGCCCTCTAAATAAGCTATGAGATGGAGACAGCTAGGAAAACACTAGAAAGGGAAAGGGGAAGCCTATTGTGGTGAGTTCTGAAGTTGGAAAGCAAATTCCCCACTCCCAATACCTGCCACCATCCCATGGAGCAAAATGGGCATGTTCACTGCAGCCTCCCGATGGATACTGCGCTCATTTCCAAAGCTTTTCCTGGCACCGGCAGCAAGAACCCACTGAGAGAAAAAATGAGCTGGCACCTCCAAGAAAAGCCTCAGTTAATGGAGAAATTCTTACCACATTTAGAACCAAATAGGAAGGCAGCCTCTCTTCCTCTCTAAAGAACTCTTGCCAGCTAAGGTCATGGCAGGTTTCAAATGGTGTGTTTGCTCCTGGCCCTGGGGGAAACAGTGTCATGGCTGATATATCTACTGTGCTGTAATGTATAAATCTGTACAGTGAAACAAACTCCAGGGGGCTCTTGCCTCTAAAACCTAATGCAAATTCTTTACCACTCTCTTTTGCCTTCTTTTTCAGTATCATCTCTTGCTGCTCCCCAAGGGGCTGTGGGGTTGGATATGGGAGATGCTGCTGACACACAGGACCATCAACTTTTGGAATATACCACCTCTGTAAAACCTTCCAAGATTATCCTACCGTCTTCCTCCTGGATCTTCTCACACACTTCTGGAGCAAAATCATTAGCCTCTCCCATTCTTGGAAAGATTCTTTATAATAATGTTTAGCATTTAGCTCATTGTGTTGAAATTAATTTTACACCTCTCTTATAGCAGCTAGACTGTGAATATCCCATCCTTATTATGGCAACCAGAACAGTCTATCCCCTTCCTTCTTACACCAACACTTCTTTCTACCACAAGTCCTTTATTCTTTTGTCCTCTTCACTTCCACCTAACTTGAAAATGCTATGATCATTACTGCCTTATATTATGGCTCACAAGTGATAATTATTGATATTCCATCCTTCTGAATTTTGAACCGATTGATAAACAGATATAGGAATGTAATAGGGGTCAAAATACCAACTTCATTTCTACCAAAACTGCTGTAGGGGCCAATGGCAGTCTGCCCCAAAATGTGGCATTTTGGCATACTGATTATTTTAAATATATGTTACTTAAGAGACAGCCCATGCAAACACAATCAGACCCGTGTACACCTGAAATTAGGAAAGAAATTTCCCATGTGAAAGGTACCACACCTGTACCAGGAGGTAAAGAGACATCCTTATCATCATCAGAGATGGGAAATTTAGAGCCAAAAAGTATGTATAAAAAAACCCTTGTTACTTTATACTAATTTACTAAGCCAGACCAATCATTTTTAGGTCTCAATTTCATTGTTGGGCCTCCATGCCCATGTGATAAAACTTTGAGTTATTTTCTCCTGTTAATCTGTCTCATATAAATTTAATTCTGAGTTCATTTGGAAGATATTGAGGGTAGAGAAAAATTTTTCCTTCCCTTTAGTTGGCATAGTCAGCAGGATGCTTGACACACTTGCCCTAGACAATGCTGCAACTAAGAGATTCTGGGACATCAGACATACAATCAACAGAAGGAAAGATTTCCCACCAGGTCAGCCTCCTGTAATCTCTGCCTGAAGAATTATACGGAGCAAGAGTGGTGGGAATCTTGCTTTCTCTCTCTGAATTTAGATTAGCAGGAGAAGATAATGTGGAACTAGTTCCTTGGGCTTGGAGACTCTTGGTAAAAATTTGGTAGAGTAATTTTTGTTTTCTGACCCATTACTCCCAGAGATGGTCGTTGTTTTTCTTTTTCTCCGTCTTTTGTGTCATTTGTCATAAAAAGGAATTACCATAGGGCAGAATTCAGGTATAGGCTCTATAAGCCTGTTGTTCAAGCCAGACTCCAGACTGGTGAGTTCATAGTTCTCATCAGACCATTGTCTGTTTAGACAAACTTTGCTGTGGGATAATGCACACATGAGGTAAAGGCTATTGCTAAGGGACATCTTGGAAGCCAAAGCTACAAAACTGGTGGGCCTGGATGAAGCATTTAAAAGCTATTAGAGTGTTTGCCACCTAACTCAAAGAGTCCCATATTAGGATAAGTTGGCCACAGAACAGGTTAAATTGACACTAGGTCACCTGCCAACCTCAAGAAAATTTCTGTGCAACAAGGTACACTGTAAAGCAACACACCTCCCCATCCCTGAAGCACATCCCTTCTACATATTAGTGTGGCTCCAAGAGATGCAAGACTTAGCCTAAGCTGTTAATGTGCATATAAGAAAAACTGCATGAGGTTTTTCCTTTCATTTTGTTCTGTGTCCTAACAGCTTAGTTTTATGACTAGTGAGAACATTCTCTCTGGTCTCTGCTATTCAGAGTGTGCACTTACCAGGGTGTCCTGGTGGCCAAATAGACTGGGGATCCAAGACACACAGTTACAGATAGCACATTCCTTGTCCAGCCGTGCAAACTCTCAGGGGACTAAGTCGTAAGAGGCCTCAGCCCACAAGGGGCCTTTATTGTCTCAACCTTCATTGCTTATCAGTGCTGGAAAAAGTGCACTCCAGTAGCACGTGCCCAGTGTCACAGATGAACAGGTCTGTAAAAGAAGGTATCTCATGATTTCATGCGAGACCGGAGACACTGTACTTACTATACTATCCTTACCACCTGTGCAAAGACGGTCTACACTTTCTTAGACTAATTTTGGGAATGAACATTTGAATCATGGGGGCTCATCTATGCCCTCTGTGGATGCCTCTTGCATCTCTGGTTAAAACATTAAAAGGCTTATTGGTTTGAGTCACTATTAATAGGTACTATTCACAAATAGCCAACAATGGCCAGACAATGGATCCTTTAAATTGGCTATATTTGAAAAAAAATATTTTATAAAGATCTCTCAGTTGTCTTATTAGAATACTAGCTGGCCTTAGGGACTCCCTTTATAAGATAAAAGAATAAAATTAGACTTAAGACAGGGGAAACGGGGTAGCTCAGTCAGTTAAGCATCTGACTCTTGATTTCGACTCTGGTCATTATCTCACCATTCGTGAGATTGAGCCCCATGTTGGGCTATGCACTGACAGCGCGGAGGCTGCTTGGGATTCTCTCTCTGCCTTTTCTCTCTCTGTTTCTCTCAAAATAAAATAAATAAGCTAAAAAATACATATTAGACTTAAGACAAATAAATGTCCACATCCACTGAAAATTCCCCTTCTTAAAATCCAGTTCCATCTGCCTGTTTTAACTTCCCTCTCCCTATAAGATTTGCAGAAAGCACTGTGGCCTAATCTTAAAGTTCAACATATCCAGGCTACTCTTGTAAATACTGAAAGCCAAAACTGAATTTAGCAAAAACACCTGAGACAGGCAGTATGGCTCAATTTGCTCTCTAATCAAGCTCTGGCAACTTCAGGCATTTCTATGCAATAACTTTCACAGATGTATCCAAACCCCACCGGCACTACAAAGAATTCATATCCCCTGAACAGCAGAGGATCTTTTAAATTATAAAGCCCCTTTTCCTCCACTTTCAAAGGATCTGACCAAATTTAGAGAATAATTGGAGATTAATTGCTATTCACAACCTCATTCACAGAGACCTGGACTAGCTGCTAAGGGGAGTTCTTCCAGCCCAAGATTATATTATGATTACTAGGCACTTTAGACTGCCCCCTGAAAAACCCCCTTCACAGAGGAAACATGATCAAAATTTCTCTTAGCCTCTCCTACATATGAACTGCAAAAGGTCAGTATTCAGAGAGTAATAGAAGCCAAGGTTGAATTGTGTACCCAGAAAGAAGGCTTTTGTTAAATTCATTATACAGATTTTACAAAGGCATAAATCTTCTGATTCCCATTTTAGTTAAAAATCTCCCTGACATAAAGAAACAAATTTAGTTGAAACTGTGGGTCAGTCCCTTGATATTCAGGCTGTAATCCAGTTTTGAGGGGGAATTAAAAACAACTGTCTTTGTCTTACAAGTATCTACAAAACTGGAGATGCAACTCTAAAATCAAGTCAAAGCCCACCACCCATGTTTATAAATCTTACCTATTACTCTCAAAATGTTTGTGGATATTATAAAAGATCAAAATACTGCAACACAACTGTCTTATATTTAGAAAAAAAATCCTTTCTTTCTTTCTCTGTTCCTTTAAAGTTACAAATCTTACCATATTGTTGAAGTGTAAACACAGCACTTAGTCCACTTGAGACTAAAGAAAAAAAGGGGGGGGAGGGGGAAAATACAAACTACTTTTAAAAAATAGAAACTGCCGAAAGGGCTGTTAAGCCCAGACTCTAGCATCTCTCTGATAACAGGCAGATATGTTCCAAATCTCCACCTTAGAGAAAACTTGGATACTTTCTCGGTAAACCCTTCTACCTGTATCTTCTCTAGGACCTATGAACCGTTCTTTGAAGGCAAACTTTAAGGAAAAGTTTTTCATTAAAAAGAAGAAGAAGAAGAAGAAGAAGAAGAAGAAGAAGAAGAAGAAGAAGAAAAAGGAGGAGGAGGAGGAGGAGGAGGAGGAGGAGGAGGAGGAGGAGAAAAAGAAGAACCAGCAGCAGCAGCAGGCATTTGGAAATTGGGCCTATAATGTACTCTGCACAAATATTAATAAAATAAAAGCTATAAGAGTTTGCTTGCCTCTTGTTTGTATATTTGTATATGTGTCCATGTCTGCTGTAAATGTGAGATATTTTCTCTACCTCCAAATGCTAATGCAAAAATTAATTTGTAAAAAAGCTCTGTTTAGTTGGTTTGAAGACAAGCACTTGTAAGGATTGGGCATTCCAAAACTCACAGAAAGACAGAAACTAACCCAAATATTTTACAAGTTCATGTTATCTGGGAAAATATTCACTATTAAAGCTAATTTAAGGTTGTTGGTTTTAATTAAAATAGACATGTCTTTAAAGTTATTACATTAAAATTAAAACTTTTATTCTGCCTGTGTTTACTTAAAGTCAAATAAGTTATCTCTGTCACAAATTGTTTAAAATAGTAATAATAGCTTGAAAGGATGACTGAGTTTGAGGTCTTGAAGTTTTTATGGGTAATCTAAGCATAATTTTTAAGAACAAATAAATAAATGTAAATAACATTAAAAGTTTTCAGATAAACTTTTAAAAGTTTCTCCAAAACATTTCTGGTAACCTAAAACCTTAAAATTTTGCTAAATTAAATGATAAATTGGGTTGAATTCATTAAATATTTAAGTCATTTCCCAAAAAGATAAAGTTATAAACACTGAGTGTTGAGAATTTTGTCTTTTGTCTTTTTTAAAAGAAATGGTTAGCAAAACATGTTTTGTGTTTTATTGGAAAATTGTACTATGAAGAAACACATGTTTCTAAATTATGAAATGTATTAATAAATTTGCCAATTTAAAAATTCTGGCATAACAGTTCACAGTTGCTTACTATTTAGTTTGGCACAAGAAAATTAAGAATTAATTAAGAATTCTAATAAATGTAATTAAGACTCCTAGAGATAATAAGAGAAACAACTCTGAATACAAGGAAAGTAAGATAAGAAAACATTTTAGAAACAGAAATACATTTTTATTGGGGCACCTGGGTGGCTCAGTCAGTTAATTGCCTGACTTGATTTCAGCTCAGGTCATGATCTCATGGTTCATGTGTTTGAGCCCCTGAATCTGGCTCTGCACTGACAGTGCAGAGCCTACTTGGGATTTCTCTCTCTCCCTCTCTCTTTCTTTCTCTCTCTCTGCCCCTCCCTGGCTCATGCACATGCATGCTCTCTCTAAAAATAAACTTAAAAAAAAAATACGGGCGCCTGGATGGCTCAGTCATCTGACTTCAGCTCAGGTCATGATATTGCAGTTCCTAAGTTTGAGCAATATGTTGAGCTTTGTGCTGACAGCTCAGAGCCTGGAGCCTACTTTGGATTCTGTGCCTTCCTCTCTCTCTGCCCCTTCCCTGCTCTCTCTCAAAAAAAAAAAAACATTAAATAAATAAATAAATTAATTAATAAATTAATTAAATACATTTTTGTTAAGGAAAAGAACTGCCCTAAAGTGAGGCTGGTTACTTAAAGATGAAAAATTTAGGATAAAATCTGAATGTAAAATATAGAGTTATAAAACATTCATAAAAAAAGAACCTTAAAAAATTAATTTTACATATGGTTGGTAATGGCTAAGATTAGAATAAATTTTTTAAAATTAGTTTTAATATCAACAGCACACTGGTACAAAATTACAGTTTGTTTTTTCTCTGTTAAAAACCAAAGTTTTCTTAGATTCTAATTTCTTAATAAGAAATTGTAAACAAATTTTTCTCTACCTTTAATGTAATCTGCCTAAAAAACAAAAATCCTATGTTTTCTCTTTATCAAAACATTCATTATTCAAGACAACTGAAACTTCTTAATACTAAAAGATCCAAGTTTTGTTCACAACTATGTAACCTTTTATATTTGCCTTTAAAAATCTTCTATTGTCACTTTGGTTAAATAGATAAATAGTGTTTCATAATGATCTGGGATTCAATTTAATCAAATGTCCAAACCTTTTAATATTTTTTTTACATATTTCCCCAAATGATATTCTAAAATGATATATTTTGACAACAATCTAACTGAAGTGCTCTAGAGACCTCCTGGAACATTTCAAAAATATTGTGAGAAATCAAACTAATTAGGCTTATTTGTTACGTTAAACTACATGGGAAGCATCATCAAATAAGTGATACTAAACACTCTTAAATTATATTTGGGTAGATATATATTATTAAAATAAGTGTTCTACCTGGGGGCAGACAATATGAAAAACACCTGGGGCACACAGCAGCGAGATTATTCACTATTCTAGGAGTGCTTCCTAGAGAGGCAGCCTTCAGGGAGACATGCTCTGGAAACAAGGGAGCTCTCTAGTGCCATTTTCCTCCCCCACTCATCTGCTAAGCATAGAGCCACCTAAGGGAAGGAGCTCAGCACTGAAACTAGCAGTTTTACTTGGTTACACTAAGCCCCACCCCTTGGCACTCGGGCAGGACTGCCTTTCTCAGTCAAGTTTGCCTCAGTCCCAGTACAATGAGCCCCTCCCAAAGAAGACCAGCACAAAACCCGGTCCACATCATATCTCCTGACCAGAGTTCTTAAGGGCCTTAGCTCTGGTGGAGATGGTGACAGGTCTCATTTCAGAAGTAGACCAGAGCACACCTAATTAAAACTTGCCACATTCAGGCCAGGAACCAATCATTGCCCACAGCAGGCAAGGAGAGCCTCTGCAGACCACTGGACTGAAGGATAAAGCAGTCAAAATACTATGGTAAAGCACATGCAGCACATGCTGGAGACACTCCCTGAAGTGTGAGGCTCTGGGCACTACTTGACCTCTTTTTCATAAGGCCATTACTTGCAGTAGCAGGAGACATAACTGGCTTTTCTAACACAGAGAAGGCAGACTTAGACAAATGGCAAGATGGAGGAATTTATCCCAAATGAAAGAACAAGATAAGACCAAAGCCAGATATCTAAGTGAAACAGATATAAGTAACATGCCTGCCAGAGAATTTAAAGCAACAATCCTAAGGATACTCATCGGGCTTGAATAAAGAAGAAATCAGTGAGACCCTTACCACAGAGATAAAAGAGTTTAAAAAATCAATCAGAGATGAAGAATGCAATAAACAAAATTGGAAACAGGTTTTATGCAATGAATAGCAGGCTGGAAGAAGCAGAGGAACAAATTAGTGACCTAGAAGGCAAGATAGTGGAAAATAATGAAGCTGAACAAAAGAGATAAAGAAGCATTGTGTAACAAGAGACTAGACTTAGGGAACTCAGTGACTCCATCAAACATAATAACATTCGTATTATAGGAGTCCCAGAAGAGAGATAAAAGGGTGCACAAAATTTGTTTCAAGAAATAATAGCATAAAACTTCCCTAATCTTAAGAAGGAAACACCTATCAAGATCCAGGTGGCACAGAGAAATCCCATCAAAACCAACAAAAGAAGGCCAATACCAAGACATATAATTACATTGAAAATACAGTGATAAAGGAAAAATCTTAAAAGCAACAAGAAAAAAGAAGTCCTTAATTTACAAGGTTAAACCCCTAAGGCTAACTGGAGATTTCTCAACAGAAACTTGGCAAACCAGAAGGGAGTGGCGTGATATATTCAAAGTGCTGAATTGGAAAAATATGCAGCCAAGTATATTCTATCCAGCAAGGCTATCATTCAGAATAGAAGGAGAGATAAAGAGTTTCTCAGACAAAAACGAAAGGAGTTCGTGACCACTAAACCAGTCTTATAAGAAATATTAAAGGGAACTTTTTGAATGCAAAGGCAAGACCAAAAGCAAGAAAGATAAGAAAGGATCAGAGAAAATCTCCAGAACAATGACAGAACAAGTAACAAAATGGCAATAAACATACATCTATCAATAATTACTTTGAATGCAAATGGACTAAATGCTCCAGTCAAAAGACATACGGTGTCATAATGTATGTAGAAAAAAGACCAATCTATATGTTGCCTGTAAGAGACTCATTTTAGACCTAAAGACACCTCCAGATTGAAAGTGAGGAGGTGGAGAATGATTTATCATGCTAATGGATGTCAAAATAAAGTCAGAGTGTCAATACTTATGTGGAACAAACCAGACTTTTTTTGTATTATATTGTTTTTATCCTGCTTTGGTATCAAGGTAGTACTGGAATCATGGAATGATTTTGAATGTGATCCCTCTATTCTATTGTTTGTAAGACTTTGATAAAGATTGCCATTAATTCTTTTTTTAAATGTTTGGTAGAATTTACCAATGGATCCATATGGTCTTGGGCTTTTTTGTGCTGGGAGATTGTTGCTCCCTTGTTCAACTTTCATTCTTGTTATTCTTCTAAGATTTCCTTCTTAGATTCAAGATTCATGATTCAACCTTGGTAATTTTTGAGTTTTTAGGAATTATCTGGGTTTTTTCTAAGTTATCTGAGTTGTTAGTTTATCAATATTTATAGTAATCTGTTATCACACCATGTATTTCTGTGGTTGTTGTATTTTTTTCTCTACCATTCTCATTTTGGTTTTTGAGTCTTCTCTCTTTTTTTTTCTTAGGTAATATAGTTAAAGCATTGCCAATTTTGTTTATATTTTTGGTCAGAACTTTCAATGTTATGTTATTGTTTACTCTTGTCTCTTTATTTCTAATTTTTCTTTGTTATTTCCTTCCTCTACTAAATTCAGCTAAGTTTCTTCTATTTCTAGTTCCTTGTGGTGTAATGTTAAGTTGTTTATTTGAAGTTCTTTTTCTTAATACAGGCATTTATAGCATAAATTTCACTCTAACATCTGCTTTTGGTGCATCCCATAGATTTTGGAATATTGTGTTTTCTTTTTATTTTGTTTTGAAACATATTTTGATTTACCATTTGTTATCTTATTTGGCCCACTGTGCAGTAGGGTGTTGTTTAATATTTACATATTAAATATCAAATATTTACATTGTAGATTTTCCAGCTTTGTTTTATTGTTGATCTTTAGTTTTATACCATTGTGGTTGGAAAATATACTTGTTATAATTTTAGTCTTCTTAAATTTGTAATATTTTTTATATCTCTTTTTATGTGATTTAACCAAGGGATTCTTCTGTGTGTACTTGAAAAAAAATGTGTATTCTATTTTTCCTGGATGGAATGTTTTACATATATCTTTTAGAACCATGTATTCTTGAAGTATGTTCCAGGAAAAAAAAATTTTCTTGTTGAAAAAAAAAACACCTTTATCTGCAGGTACTCATTTAAAGCACAAAATATCAGAGGGGAGGTTGGTAAGGGGCATGGGTGTAATAGGTGAAGGGGATTAAGACTACAAGTATCATGATGAGCACTGTGTACTGAATTACTATATTGTACACCTGAAATTAATATAACACTTTATGTTAACTATACTGGAATTAAAATAAAAAGATTAGTAAAAATAAAATTGAATTGAATTAAAGCATTCTAACATTGTATTAAAAAACTCCTAGAAATCTGCTATTCTGATATGTATTATCTTAAAGTGTTGTTTGTATATCACCAAAAAAACCAAATTTCCTTGTTAACTGCATTGTAATAAACTCTAATCAGATCTTTAACTATGGCCATTTTGTTTATTTTTTAAAAGTTTATTTATTTATTGAGAGAGAGAGAGAAAGAGAGAGAGAGAGAGAGACAGAATGAACAAGGGGGGGAAGGGGCAAAGAGAGAGGGAGAGAGAGAATCCCAAGGAGGCTCCACGCTGTCAGCACAGAGCAAGATGCAGGGCTGAACCCACACACTGTGAGATCATGACTTGAACCGAAATCAAGAGTAAGATGCTCAACCAACTGAACCACCCAGCTTTCCCTAACCATGGCCATTTTAAAGTCTTTTATCATATACAGACAGTTATCCTTTTACTCAAATGCTTTAACCAAAGCTTCCTACAAATGTGTTTCATTTTCAGAGAGATTCATGGAGAAGACTTTCAACAAACACAGGTTTCTGATAAACTTAAGATCAGAAAACTGAACTAAGTAAGGATTTCTGGAACTAATGGAAAAACTGAATTCAAGGAGAACAAGAAGTAATAACATGTGACTAAATAAACTGAGAATGATTATTATAATTTTTATAACATTTTTGTTTGAAATATTCTGGTTTTTTTAAATGATTTGTTTTTCTACATGTAGGGAAAATTTTTCTCTTAAGCTAACTGACTTACAGTGATTTGATAACGTATACCTTTGTGAACAAACTGAACATTTCTTTTTCTCCTTACCGGATCTCCCCAGAATTGAGAAACTCTCAATAAGTGCTCTTACATTTTTAATGGCAACCTATTTCTCTGCATAAGTTCACTAAGAATCTGTTCTCCTTATAGTAGGACACAATTGGAAACATTGGTTATATTGCCAAGGCTTTGATTGGAATGTCATATTTGAGACACATGCATAGACTCAGATATGTTCAGACAGCTTTAAGGAACTAAGGTTGACTATACAAAGCCAAAAATGCCCCTTGGGAAAATAGCCTGATACCTTGCTTACAAGTTTCTCAGCAATATTACCAGGTGAATAAAGAAGGTCACTTCCTGGCAGGTGTAAGAATCTCGGGATATTTTGGGGACCTTGAGAAGAGATGAATCAACCCAAATCTAAAGGTACTGCAGGCTAAGTCTGATGGCAAGTATTTGGTTTGCCTTCTGGCCTCGAGAGGCTATTAAAAATTCAGTCTAGAGATTCCTTATTTAAAAATTCCAGCAAAGAAGATTTAAAAGAACCTACATGATCAATCGCTATTCTTGCTGCACTCATGTAAATAATCATACCAAGGTTTTTTTTTTTTAACTAGACTTATTTTGCAAACAAATTAGTCTTAATTTGGCTATCATTGATAAAAATGATATATAGAGAATTATAGAGAGAAAAATTATAGAGAGAAAATTATATAGTGAAAAATTATGTTCCAATAACACACCTATGTAGATATTAATTCTAATACCATTAATTATAAACTGGATTAAATCCTGATTTCTTCTAGATTCCTCAAATGCCAGGCTACAACACTCTCAAATAATGTTTTTTTTTCCACTATCCTTTTTGCTTGAAATCATTTTGTGACTAAAGCTGCCTTTTTCCTGAAGCCCTGCAAGCTAAATATACACAACTTGATGTAAACTTCAGAGAAATCACCACAACGGCACATGTATAGACAGTCTTCACGCTTGTTGGTCAGTGGGCCACTCAACGATCATCAAAGACACGTGAACTACAAACCAGGAAAATATGTCAGACTGCCACTGCCTGCCCTCACTCTGTCCGAAGACGCTTCCAGTCTAATGTCTACAAATCTTGACTGGCTGGCCTAAAAATTCAGAACTTGGTTTAGAATTTCAGCCAGTCATTAACCATTATTTTTGTGTTTTCATAGAAATTCTCTTATTTAATACATACTTACTTGAAACATATGCCTAAATTTAAGAACATACTTATAACATGGCCTTTTGAAATGAGTTTAACTTAACTGACCTGTGAAAATTAAGAGACTGATTCAAAAGATGAACAATCTACTAACTCAACTCTTTTTTTTAATATAATTTGTTGTCAAGTTAGCTAACAGACAGTGTATACAGTGTGCTCTTGGTTTCGGGGGTAGATTCCCATGATTCATCACTTACATACAACACCCAGTGCTCATCCCAACAAATGCCCTCCTCAATGTCCATCACCCATTTTCCCCTTTTCCTGGCTCCCCATCAACCCTCAGTTTGTTCTCTATATTTAAGAGTCTCTTATGTGTTTGCAACCCTTCTGTTTGAAACTATTTTTTCCCCTTCCATTCCCCCATGGTCTTCTGTTAAGTTTCTCAAGTTCCACATAAGAGTGAAAACATATGATATCTGTCTTTCTCTGACTCATTTCACTTAGCACAATACCCTCCAGTTCCATCAACATTGTTGCAAATTTCAGGATTTCATTCTTTCTCATTGCCAAGTAGTATTCCATTGTATATATAAACCACATCTTCTTTATCCATTCATCAGTTGCTGGACATTTGGGCTCTTTCCATAATTTGTCTATTGTTTAAAGCACTGCTATAAACATTGAGGTACATGTGTCCCTATTAATCAGCACTCCTGTATCCTTTGGACAAATTCCTACTAGTGCTATTTCTGGGTCATAGGGTAGTTCTATTTTTAATTTTTTGAGGAACGTCCACACTGTTTGCAGAGTGGCTGCACCAGTTTGCATTTCGACCAATAGTGCAAGAGGGTTCCCATTTCTCCACATCCTTGCTAACATCTGTTGTTTCCTGAGTTGTTAATTTTAGCCACTCTAACCAGTGTGAGGTGGTATCTCAATGTGGTTTTCATTTGTATTTCCCTGATAATGAGTGATGTTGAGCATATTTAATGTGTCTGTTACCCATCTGGATGTCTCCTTTGGAAAAGTGTCTATTCATGTCTTCTACCCATTTCTCCACTTGATTATTTGTTTTTTGGGTGTTGAGTTTGGCAATTTCTTTATAGATTTTGGATCTGATATGTCATTTGAAAATATCTTTTCCCATTCTGTCGGTTGCCTTTTAGTTTTGTTGATTGTTTCCTTTGCAAGGCAGAAGCTTTTTATCTTAATGAGGCTCCAATAGTTCATTTTTCTACTAGCTCAACTCTTAATATGTGAAACTTACAAGGAAGTTTCAGAGGAGAGAACTTCAGGCAAGGGCAGGCTGCACCAAAATGTACCACTTATTAGTTTAAGTTTTGTCTTTTTTTTTTTTTTAGAGAGGGAGGGGTGGGAGGGGCAGACAGAGAGAGAGATGGAAAAAGAGAATCCCAAGCAGGCCCCATGTTGTAAGCGCAGAGCCTGACATGGCACTTGATCCCACAAACCGCAAGACCATGACCCAAGCAGAAACCAAGAGTCATGTTCTCAACCGAGCCACCCAGGTGCTCTGGTATATTAATTATTTTAAGTAAAAGTTACAAAAGAGAAAACCTATACAACAAGGAGACTCAGATCCTCCTCCATCCCACTGAAAGGAGGAAAGAAATCTCCCATGTGAAAGGTGCCACCCCTGTACCAGGAAGTAAAGAGACATCCTTATTATAAGTGATGGGAAATTTAGAGCTGAGAAGGCTGTATAAACAAGCCTTATTACTTTTTATTAATGTACTACCCCAGCCCAAATTCTGTCTCGAAATCCTTACTAATTGAAGCTTTCAAAGTTGAGTTTTCCTTGTCCTGTCAATTTCTCACAGATTTATTATCTGTCTAAAATTATAAAAAACTGCCTGCCTTTTCATTTTTTTAGATCTCAATTTCATTACTGGGCCTCCATGCCCATGTAAGAAAACTGTTTTTTTCTCCTGTTAATCTGTCTCATGTAAATTTAATTTAGTGCAGCTCAAAGACCTTGAGGGTTGAGAAGAATTTTCCCTTCCCTTCACTGCCTTGGAGAATATAGCTCAGGTCTGAAGTCAGAATGGCTTTCTACTTCTTTACTCCAAGTCCAGACCTTGGGAACCAAACAAGGTGAACTGAATCTGCACAGGAGGCCATTGGGTAGACATTTAAGGGAACTTGGCCTTGGAAAGCACAGATGGGCCAAGAGAAAAACATCAGTGATCTCTAATCCACCAGCACAATCCTATAAAGAAGAAGCATAGACCCAAGGACGTCATTGTCTAACCATTCCACCACTCAGTTAATTAATTTCTGTCTCCACAGAAAACATTTGAAAAGGGTAAAAGAGAATTGAAACATTCTCTTCAATTCTCCCAGCAGAGTAAGAGCTATGATTTTATAGGCTGAGGTGGGTATGTGAAAAGAGAGACAAAATGATTCCCCCTCAACTGGACATTTCCTTACTCATTACTTCCCTGATCCAGAAAACCTACCTTCTTCCCTACTGTTTTCACAAAACCTCTTCCATACTGTTTTCACAAAATCCATCAAGTCTTCAAGCCCATCTTTTCCCTGAAGCCATCTCAGATTAACCAAGCCTATATGTCCCCTCTCTTAAATACTGAATGTGTGTGCACAATTGGTCATTTAGTGGCATGTGGTTTTGTGTTATTTACCATTTGTTTCATATGTATGATCTGGTCTCTCCAATGGGGTTCTATGCTCCTTGAAGGTTGTTACAATCCATGAGCACCTAACAATGCTTTGTACAGAGCAGTATCCAACAGTTAGTTGTAAAAAGTGGTGGAATGAAATGGGATTGAATGGAATGAAAAAGAATGGGATATGATAGGTTGAGATGGGATGACATGAAACTGCATTGAGACTGGGGAGGGGAAGCTGGATTAAAACACAAAATGCCAAGAAGTCAATCAAGTATATATTGAATGTTTTATTATGAACATATAATCATATAGTTGTTGAAAACTGTGATTTCATGGAGTACTTTAGGAGCCCAAATATCATGTCTTCACCATGTAATTCATCCAAAGTTTGCAGAGCCAGAATGGCCATTTGAAGATTACCAAGCCCACTTCCTTACATTTGGGGAAGGCTTTTTCCTGTACTCCCAGGACAAAAAACTCTCCATCGTGATGTCAAAGGTGCTCCAGTATTGAGGATCTTCCTCCTGACCTAATGCGCTTTCTTTCCACAGAACTCAAGCCATCTCACGGTGACTTACTCTCCAAGGAGTTAGTTTAAAGGCAAGTTTTTATGTCCACCCCCTATTACCCCTGAAATTGACCCATCAAAATTAAGAAACTTTAAGAAGTTTTACCTTTGGGTTGTCTTCATTGCTCCAAAAAGGCTTCTTCCTTTCTCCCAAAGACTATGTCCATTTCATATATATGTATGTCCATATATATATACTATATGTATATATATTTGGACACAACACACACACACACACACACACACACACACACACACACAATCAATGCTAAGTCTCTTTCCCAATTAGAAATTTGGTTTCAGGCTCTTTTCAAATTACATGTAAACAAAATATGTTATAAAACATAATGAAGATAAGTTAGATTTTTAAAATAAACTACCTAGTGTTACAACTCTCACTTGCATCACTGTACATAATATCTTGGTAGGAGAAAGTACCAAAGGTTGCTTAGAATCCAAATTTTTGTATGCAAAAACAATGTTGGTCTATATTGTATAAGTACTTTGAATTAATAATGGTCCATGTCCTTCCAGAATCTTTACCCATCAGGAGAATGGTAGTGAATACAGAACTGTTTTGCCACCTAACATGGTTATCTGGATATAGGAAGTGGCTACTTTTCATTGTCAGCTGTTGTATGGCTCTGTTAATGTGATGTTACTTATTAAATGTCTCTGCTTCACTTCCCACTGCCTTTGCCTGCTCATTCAATGGGGCCTACCAAAGCTGACCAAAAAAAAAAAAAAAAAAAAAAAAGAAGCAGAAGCTACACATATAAGCACATACTCAATCTGCTACAGAGACCTTTATTCATCATGGTTTCCCAGGAGTTCACTGTCCAATGACAGCCAGTACTACCAATGTAGATCAAGGAATACCAAATGTGTAAATAGTTCAGCAGGAGGAAAAGAGCCAGGAAGAGCTTAGGAATCCTTCTTAACTAAATGTCGTGAAACGAGACAGGCTATAAATTGCTATTGGACCTGCAGAAATTATTTCCAGTTTATAAAGTTTTTGTCAGTCTTTTCCCCAGTTATCCATATGAACAGTACTACCTCCTGAAGGTAAACAATGTCAAGTGGGCTACAGAAACGAAAGTTTGAAGGCATTCACCTCCTACAATCTCCTGTTACTCTACACACAGTCTCCCCAAAAGTGCTGTGGTCTTTTACTCACTATACAGCATACAAAGTCCAGTTGGGGACACCCATACAAGAAGGTTGTGGTGGGCATAAAAATGTCTTTTCCTTTGCCATGGCTATGGTGAGAATTTCTCTTTTCCTTACCTTTTACTGTAGGGCAGGGATAAGCAGATTTTTCTCTAAAGGGCCAGAAACTAAAAATTTTAGGCTTTTCAGGCCCTCTGAGACCCTTGTTGCATATTCAAAGTGTTTTTTTAAATTTTTAAACAACCTTTTAAAAATATAAAAATCTTTCCTAGCTCATGAATCTAAAAAAATAAGCCATAGGCCAGAATTACCTCACTGGCCATGGTTTGCCAACCTCTACTCTAGATGACTAGCTACCTAGTATATTACTTTGCTATTGACACATAATGCTATATAACAAACTACTCCAAAATTCAGTGGTATATAGCAATAAGCATTATTCCTCTTACTCATAGGTCTGTAGATCAACTAGAGTTGCTCTGTTCATTTCTCAGCCTGAAATAATACATGTGTATCCTAATTTTATTTTACCCATAGTCTATGTTTTTAAAGTAATTTTGATACAAGAAAATATGGCTCTGTTGGAAAAATGCATCCTTATTTATAAAGGAAAGTTACTAAAGTTGAGAGATTTCTGTATTGGAAAGGAAACATCATGCTGGCTGTATTTTATCTATATTTGCCATCTGATTTACTTTAAGTGATAAAGTATCAACATTTATTAGCATATACTATGGGTTAGGGACAATTTTAGCCTTATAAACATATTAACATATTTAATCCTGCTAACTATTATTCCCAAACTAAGGACACTGTCCAAGATCATACTTCTAGGAAATAGAGGAGTCTGTGAATCACTAGATTATATTGGCTCCCAGAATTTCCTTAAGACCTACAATAATCTTGGCACTTCTGCTGTATAGAATAATAAGACAAATAAAAAACAGGAGCCTATATTCAGATTTTAAGTCTTAAAATTATTTTGTTCATGAAACTAACTCTCCTTGGATGCAAGATAAGTGTTCTTATGAATTAGACTTATCGTGTTCATTACACTCACATCAGTTTATAAAGCCTTTAAACTACTTGAACAAAAGAATAACTGTATAATCATCAGCCATTTTTGTTATGCCAACCAATTAAGTCTTCCAAAGGCTGACTATTTTAGACATGCACATGTGTTGAACATTGAAACACATCTGGCTTTATCCATTTGAATGTAAATGGCTTAAATAAAATTGCTTCTATGTTTGTATGACAGTGCATGTTGGAGTTAATTTTCTCTGGGATAAACACAGAGTAAACTATGTAAAATGCACCAATCTTAAGTATGCAGCAGGTAATTTTTACTGTATGAGTACACATTCCCCCCACCCCTGCAACCTTCCTTTTCCTCTTCCTATAACTATCACCCAGATCAAGATATAGAACATTTCCATTAACCTCCTTCTTTTTCCCAGTCTACACTCCCATACACATCGACCCCCCCAGGTAAACAGTATTTGGTCTCCTGTCTTCGTCAAGTAGTTTGCCCCTTCGTGGATTTGGTATAAATAAAATCATACATATGTACTCTTTTTATTTGGCTTTTCTCACTCAACGTAATCCACAATGCAATCCAACATCCATGTTGTTATGTGTACTAGTAGCATGTTCTTTTTATTGCTGTGTAGTTTTCCACTGTATAAGTATACTACCATTTATCCATTCTTCTGTTAACAAGCATTTGGCTTGTTTCTAGCTTTGGCTATTATGAATAAAGCTCTTATGAATATTCTTATGTATGTCTTTTCATGGACATATGCACTCATTTTTCTTGGGTGTGCTGAAAAGTGGAATTGCTGGGTCATAGGATAGATGCATGATTTGATTTATTAGAGTTTTCCAAACTGATTATGCGGAGTGACATGTTGAAATACCTAAGCAAGATGTGTAACATAGCTTAATGGTAATGCTCTCTTTAATGGTTCATTTACAAATAAGGTTTTTACATTACACATACATACACAATCATATTAAAGTACAATCTTCTGATGCAAAAAAAATTTTTTTGGGTGTCAGGGTGATTACTAAGTTTGGCAAATATGCTTGGGTATTCCATCTAATATCTCTTCATTCTCTAATTATGTACCTGATTTGAAATGAACCTCTCAAAAAGTAATTGCATAACATTCACTTTTCTGAGCCCAAGAGCTAAATTCTACTAGAAATTTTCTGTGTGATCCATCAGTCAGATAGGGCACATTTCTGTTCTCTAGAGTCATTATGCAAATGTGAGAGGAGAAACACCAGGAATTTCTAGGAATAAGGTATTCCATTTAGTTGGACAGCAAAACTCCTTGCTTTTGCTGAGTTAGACCTGGATGTTCCAAACTGAGCAAAATTTTGAAATTCTCTTATTTCCCCCTGTTGTTCTTCAGAACAGGCTATTTCGATTATGAAATAATCGATTAGGAGAAGCAAGAAGTGGACAAAAGTCATGACCTGGGAGTAAATTCATTCTAGAGAGGAAGTGAAGGCTATAGGTGGCAGAGCACTGAGGAAGACCTGACACGATATAAAAAGTTGTGCTAAACTTAGTGGTAACAACTACTATCTAAAATTTTAGATTGTCAGACCCTACTGGAGACCACCTTTACATTTAAGCCATTTGGTTTAGCCTTGGTCCTACTCTTATTTCATCAACTTTCTGTAACTGAAGCCCCAGTCTGTTTTAAAGTTAAACCCCCATAGGTCACTGTGAGCCACACATGAGTTCGTCCTGAGACAATCACATTCTAGGCTCATTTGAAGACCAGGATCCCTAAGAAACAATGTGGAGGCCTAGATCTATTTTCTCTTTCAGGTTTGGTTTACTAGATAGCTTTAATCCAAGCTTTGTCACTGCTATGAATCCCTCCCCTTCTCCACACTATGCTATGATTGACACAACTTGCAAAACTAAACTTTGCTCAAAAATCACAGGATGGGGCGATTATGAAGCTGAGGAGCATCAGTTAATTACTCTGAGAAGCTTTGGAAGGCCAAAGATAAAGAATAGAAGAGAGATAACAACAACTAGGAAAACATGCAGATCAGGTCTGGACACATTTCAGAAAAGCAGCTAACCAGGAAAGACACCTTAGCTCAGGTCAGGCTGAAGCTTAGTAAAGCAGGAGTCTCATTCAATTAAATTTGTAATAGTGAGAAAGATCCTGGGAATTTTTATACACAATAATTCTCCCAAAATGTATTATATAATGGCAAAGGGTACTAAAATGTCAATGCCAAAAGAAAGCAAGGCACTGAAGAAGTATCAATGAAGTAGAAGCAAATGTCAAAGCCAAAGATGATAAATATTTATAGCACAGAAGAACAATGACCAGTCTCTCTTGAATGTGTCTGTATATACTTCACTAATTATCTAAAAGTAAATGAAGAAACTACACTCTCTAGTGAGAAGTAAAGACTAGTTCAAGAGAATAATACTCCCTAGATACAAACACAAGTTTTTACCAACCAAGGAGAAAAGTTACTTAAAGTAGGTAAATAATTAACTCTAGGAAATAATAGAATACTACACGGAGTTTATGTATCTGCTGATTGTTCTTTAATTCAAAGGTTATGTTGGGATGAGCACTGGGTGTTGTATGGAAACCATTTTGACAATAAATTACATATAAAATAATAATAATAAAATGATTCAAAGGTGAGATATCTTTCTCTTTATCATATCTTATATGGCTGCATATAAGAATTTTAGGTGAGTGGGTGGGAGGGATGGTCTTTAAAAAAAGTGATGCCTAGACCCCAATGCATACCAAGTAAGTGAAACTGGGGATGAAGCCTCAATAGCATCCAATCCAAATATTTGTTTACATATAGTCAGCTTTGTTCATTAAAGGGTTTGAAGTGCTTCACAATTCTTAAGATAGAATTTAGTCCAACACAAATTTACCTTCCTCGGCTTAGTTATTTCCACAATTTAGGCTATATATGGCAGGCATTAAAGTTGAGGCTTCAAAGCACTGATTGAACACAGTAAGGAATACACAAATGATTTAGATATTCTTGCTCTCATAAAACTCACATTCTAGTAGAAGGAGAAAAAAAGTGGTTAATAATCATAATCTAATAGTAAATACAACATGTAGCAATGGAAAAGGTACTCATGAAGGCAATTCAAAAGATAAAAATATCACAGATACTTCCAGAGATCAGAAAAAGCTCCATAAAAGCAGGTGACTATTCTTTCTAATGAGTGAAAATTTATTGTTTTTAACATAAACAATGTACTCTTAAGATAAACTAACAAAAAAACTAAACCAGTCAATATTTATATGATGGTTAAAGGTGTCAAACTATAAACAACAGGACTAGTTTAGCAGTTAACACAAGCTATGAACAATATATTTGACATCTGTACATATAGTTTGCTACCCACACCAGGGGTCTCTGATATGCAATCAAATTCCCACCTAATTCAAAATATTTTCCAGTAGTTTCCTAGATGATTTAAAATGTCCACCTTTACATTCATCCTTCGTTTTAAAAGCAAGGTTTTTAAAGTAATGGTCTATGAGAAACCATGCCCCACAAAATGTAGAAAATCAATTCCCAGATCTGCCCCACAGGAATATCTAAAGGTAACAAACAAGCAAACAAACAAACAGGTGACCTATAATATAAATGTAAAAGGATAGCTAGTTCCTGACAGGCAGAGAAAGAGGGAGGAGTATTCCAGAATGCAGGAACAGCATAATCAAAAAGTGAAGACAATAAAGTGTGGGGTGTTTTCCAGAAGCAGCAAGTAATACATTTTAGCCAGGTAGAAAGAAAGAAAGAATAGACAGATGATAGTAATAAAATAAATAATTTCAAATATATGATAAAATTATGCGGGACTTCTAAAACTAAGATTAAAAATCTGAACTTCATTCTGTAGTAGGGAAGGAGATTTTTTTTTTTTTTTTGAGCAAGGGAAGACAATCTCAAAGGAGTTCTTTGGAAAACTAATGTGGACATTGATCTATAGAATTCTTTGGAAGAGAAGGAATTTGATGGTGGGATGAATAGCAAGGAAAAGGCTATTACAAAAACCTAGGTGACTAATAATGCCAAAAATTAGTTTAATGTCAGTAATCATGAAGGAAGAGCAATGGATTTGAGAGTAACTATAAAGGTAGATTTTACAAAGCAAGGAAATTGTTTACATCGGTTTAGGATAAAGCTGAGGGAGAGGTCAAAACATGAGCTTGTGGTTTTAAACCAAATGAATGATATCATTTATAAGGAGGCAGAATAATAATAACACAATCCAGCATTTATTGAGCACCTATGTATATCAGTCTAAGTGTTTTATATACTCTATCTTATTTAATCCCCTAACAGTCTTTTGAGGATTAAACAAACAACAAAGAGAAATAGACTCATGAATACAGAGACCAAACTAGTAGTTGTTTGGTGGTGGGGGGTGGTGGGTAATAAGCACAATAAGTGAAGGGGACTAAGAGATACAAATATCCAGGTATAAAATAAATAAGTCACAAGAATAAAAGGTACAGCATATGGAATATAGTCAATAATATTTCAGTAACTGTGTGTGGTGACAGATGGTGACTTACTTATTGTGAGCATACTGCAATTATGTAATTGTTGAATCTCTATGTTGCACACTTGGCACTAATATAGTATTGTGTCAACTGTACTTCAATTAAAAATGTAAATAAATTGGGGTACCTGGGTGGCTCAGTCAGTTAAGCATCTGACTCTTGATTTCAGCTCAGGTCATGATCTCACAGTTTGTGAGATCGAGCTCCACATCTGTCAGCACAGAGCCTGCCTGGGATTCTCTCTTTCTCTCTCTCTCTCTCAAAATAAATAAATAGTTTTTAAAAATGTAAACAAATATATAGTGCAGATAAATCGAAGTGTAGAGAAGTTAAAAATTTGCACAAGATCACCTAGCTAGCAAGTGGTGGGAGAGAATGATATAAGAGATGTATGTAACTAGTTTAGTAAACACTCTGAACTCAAGAGAGTACAAATAGAAAATGACTTTATTTTTCCTATCCACAGACTTAAAGCATTTGTCCAAGAACTCATTTTCTACCTCTTTTTGACATGTCAGGCCACTATGAAGTTTTCCAGTCCCTTTCAGTCTTAAGAACAATTCCAATAACTATAAATTGCTCTAGAAACTTAAAAGATATAAATCAAGTCTAAGCTAGTATAAATGAGAACTGTAATATAATGTCCAAATCAAACTTCCTCTCTTCCTCCATTTCAGGCCTGATCCATGGTCCCACATCAAGAATTGGGAATACTTGGTCCATTCCTTTTTTCTCTGTTAGCTCTCTTCTTTTCTGCCAAATATCATAGATTATTCTAGCCATTGTCTTGCTTTTGGAAGCAACTAAGTGAGAAGAAAACTACAATCTTTTTGATAATATATTCCCTAAAATCCTACGGGCCAATACCAAACTCTCCTAAGAAATATCCACATGGGTTCCTGGGTGGTTCAGTTGGTTAAGCACCTGACTCTTGATCTCAGCTCAGGTCATGATCTCAGGGTTGTGAGCTCAAGCCCTGCATTAGGATCCATGCTGGGCATGGAGGCTACATAAAGAAAGGAAATATCCACAGAAATATTCTGTGCTATTATAGGCCTATGAGTTTTACATCTCAGTAAGCATCCAGTTGGGAGTGATTTGCCAATCACTGCTTCCCCCTCCCTACCCCCCCCCCCCCGACAACACCACTGTCCTTAGAGTTCTCTCAAAGAAAACCCTGAGATAAGGATTCAAGTCCAAGTAGTTTATTTGGAAGGTGATTCCAGGAACATTGGCAGGCAAGAAGGTAAGTGAGACCAAGAAAGAAAGGAACCCAATAAAGGATATGTAATTAAGAAAGCTACATCAGTGGGCAACTGGGGCTGGAGAAACTCAGGAGCTGATATAAAACATCAACCTCAAAGTTCTACATGAGAATTAAAGGAGTTGAGGTATTTAATACACAAGTGCCAGAGAGTCATTGAGGGTTGTGTCCTCAATATGTTCAGCTTGCCTTATACTGAGGTAGAGAAACTATCTGCAGCTTCAGAAAAACACATGCAGGTGAAGAGTATCAGATATGTAGTTGAAAACAAGCCAGTGCACAAGACAGAGAAAATTCCTGAATGTATCTAACAAGGTCAACAATTTACTAAAATCTTATGAATAGCCTCTTTTATGGAATATCTTTCTTTAGTTTGCTCTCCTCAAATTACTAAGCTTTCTTTATGGGTTTTATGGGGTCATAGGGATGAGGGTCTACATCTGGTTAAATCTTGAGAGTATGTCTGGCATTATCTTGGCCCTGATGTTAGAATGGGGGATATTTAATACCTGTTGTCCTCAGTTTGGGAACTTCAATGGAAATTCAGACACCAGACAAATTTTCAGTCTCCTATTACAGAGCCTTTACCATATAGAAGTAGTAGGAGGACAAACTTGACAGTGGTCCAAAAGAAGAGAGAATTAAAATACATGTGCAAGAAAGTAGCATTGTTTATCACTGTAAAAAAAAAAGAAAAGAAAAAAGAAAAAGAAAACAACCTAAATGTCCACCAATAAAAGAAAAGTTAAAGAACTATTGTGTCTCTACTTTTGGGAACATATTAAGTATGTAACACTTTCAGAAAATAAGTCTGATCTATCTGTACTAACTTGGAAAGGCTGCTAAGCAAAACATCAAACATCACATTACAGAATATATATATATATATATATATATATATATATATATATATATATATATAGTAAATATATAAACCACCTCTGTCCCTCTCCCACAATAATTTTCCCTTTCTAAGGAGGATTTTTACTTGTTTGTGTCTCTCAAATTCTGGGTCTTGGTAGCACTGCTCAGAGATAAAAGGAGGAAATACTAACTTAGCATAGATACTCTCATTTGATTCATATTCAGCAGAGTGTGATGCTACCTGGGGAAGAAATAGATGGGCTATAGTTTCCAAGAGAAAGAGATGTCATGGTGACCTGAGGGAGAGAACAGTTTAAAGAAGAAATTTTGGAAATTTTGCTGTTTGTGTAAGTGTTGACTGGGCTGTTATAACCTAATTCCCATTCTCTATTCAAGAGGTTTTACTAAAAGCATACGTTAGAGTTCAATGTTTTAGGAAGTTAAATTTGGATTCTTTTAAATATGGCATTGCCATGAGATCAGTTTATGGTAGTAGAATAAAGGCCTTGTCTTATTTGTTGGATATATATGTTATATAACAATATATATAGTCTCTTATATAATATATATATATTATACATATATACATATATACATATATATAACATATACATATATATGTACATATATATACATATACATATACATATATATAACATATATATGTATATGTATATATATAACATATATATGTATATGTATAATATAATATACATTTCATATAATACATATTTCATATATATGAAATGTACATTATATATGAAATACATGTTGTCCCATATTACATATTATAGTATATATTATATAGGGCTAGGGTTACTATAGTACTTTTTATTTATCACATGTATTTTTTCTTTCTTTTTCTTATTATTTTTTTAATATGAAATTTATTGTCAAATTGGTTTCCCTACAACACCCAGTGCTCATCCCAACAGGTGACCTCCTCAACGCCCATCACCCACTTTGCCCTACCTCTCACCCCCACCAACCCTCAGTGTATTCTCAGTTTTTAAGAGTCTTATGGTTTGGCTCCCTCCCTCTCTAACTTTTTTTTTCCTTCCCCTCCTCCATGGTCTTCTGTTAGGTTTCTCAGGATCCACATAAGAGTGAAAGCATATCGTATCTGTCTTTCTCTGTATGACTTATTTCACTTAGCATAACACTCTCCAGTTCCATCCACGTTGCTACAAATGACCAGATTTCATTCTTTCTCATTGCCAAATAGTATTCCATTGTGTATATAAACCACAATTCCTTTATCCATTCATCAATTGATGGACATTTAGGCTCTTTCCCTAATTTGGCTATTGTTGAAAGTGCTGCAATAAACATTGGGGTACAAGTGCCCCTATGCATCAGCACTCCTGTATCCCTTGGGTAAATTGCTAGCAGTGCTATTGCTGGGTCATCGAGTAGATCTATTTTTAATTTTTTGAGGAACCTCCACACTGTTTCCCAGAGTGGCTGCACCAGTTTGGATTTCCACCAACAGTGCAAGAGGGTTCCCATTTCTCCACATCCTCGACAGCATCTATAGTCTCTTGATTTGTTCATTTTAGCCACTCTGACTGGCATGAGGTGACATCTCAGTGTAGTTTTGATTTGTATTTTCCTGGTGAGGAGTGACGTTGAGAATCTTTTCATGTGCCTGTTGGCCATCTGGATGTCTTCTTTAGAGAAGTGTGTATTCATGTTTTCTGCCCATTTCTTCACTGGATTATTTGTTTTTCGGGTGTGGAGTTTGGTGAGCTCTTTATAGATTTTGTATACTAGCCCGTTGTCTGATATGTGTTTTGCAAATATCTTTTCCCATTCCATCGGTTGCCTTTTAGTTTTGTTGATTGTTTCCTTTGCAGTACAGAAGCTTTTTATCTTGATGAGGTCCCAATAGTTCATTTTTGCTTTTAATTCCCTTGCCTTTGGAGATGTGTCAAGTAAGAAATTGCTGTGGCTGAAGTCACAGAGGTTTTTTTTCCTGCTTTCTCCTCTAGGGTTTTGATGGTTTGCTGTCTCACATTCAGTTCCTTTATCCATTTTGAGTTTGTTTTTGTGAATGGTGTAAGCAAGTGGTCTAGTTTCATCCTTCTGCATGTTGCTGTCCAGTTCTCCCAGCACCATTTGTTAAAGAGACTGTCTTTTTTCCATTGGATATTCTTTCCTGCTTTGTCAAAGATTAGTTGACCATACTTTTTTGGGTTTAATTCCGGGGCTTCTGTTCTATTCCATTGATCTATGTGTCTGTTTTCATGCCAATACCATGCTGTCTTGATGATTACAGCTTTGTAGTAGAGGCTAAAGTCTGGGATTGTGATGCCTCCTGCTTTGGTCTTCTTCTTCAAAATTCCTTTGGCTATTCGGGGCCTTTTGTGGTTCCATATGAATTTTAGGATTGCTTGTTCTAGTTTTGAGAAGAATGCTGGTGCAATTTTGATTGGGATTGCATTGAATGTGTAGATAGCTTTGGGTAGTATTGACATTTTGACAATATTTATTCTTCCAATCCATGAGCATGAAATGTTTTTCCATTTCTTTGTATCTTCAATTTCCTTCATAAGCTTTCTATAGTTTCCAGCATACAGATCTTTTACATTTTAGGTTAGGTTTATTACTAGGTATTTTATGATTCTTGTGCACTTGTGAATGGGATAAGTTTCTTTATTTGTCTTTCTGTTGTTTCATTATTAGTGTATAAGAATGCAACTTATTTTTGTACATTAATTTTGTATCCTGCGACTTTGCTGAATTCATGTATCAGTTCTAGCAGACGTTTGGTGGAGTCTGTCAGGTTTTCCATGTATAATAACATGTCATCTGAAAAAAGTGAAAGCTTGAATTCATCTTTGCCAATTTTGATGCCTTTGATTTCCTTTTGGTATCTGATTGTTGACACTAGAACTTTCAACACTACATTAAACCACAGAGGTGAGAGTGGACATCCCTGTTGTGTTCCTGATCTCAGGGGGAAAGCTCTCAGCTTTTCCCCATTGAGGATGATATTAGCTGTGGGCTTTTCATAAATGGCTTTGATGATGTTTAAGTATGTTACTTCTATCCCGACTTTCCCGAGAGTTTATATTAAGAAAGGATGCTGAATTTTGCCAAATGCTTTTTCTGTATCGATTGACAGGATCATATGGTTCTTATCTTTTCTTTCATTAATGTTATGTATCACGTTGATTGATTTGTGAATGTTGAACCAGCCCTGCAGCCCAGGAATGAATCCCACTTGATCATGGTGAATAACTCTTTTTATATGCTGTTGAATTCGATTTGCTAGTATCTCTTTGAGAATTTTTGCATCCATATTCATCAGGGATATTGGCCTGTAGTTCTCTATTTTTGCTGGGTCTCTGGTTTGGGAATAAAAGTAATGCTGGCTTCATAGAATGAGTCTGGAAGTTTTCTTTCCCTTTCTATTTTTTGGAAAAGCTCGAGAAGGATAGGTAGTATCTCTGCTTTAAATGTCTGGTAGAACTCCCCAGGAAGCCATCTGGTCCTGGACTCTTATTTGTTGGGAGATTTTTGAAAACTGCTTCAATTTCTTTGCTGGTTATGGGTCTGTTCAAGTTTTCTAATTCTTCATGTTTGAATTTTGGAAGTGTGTGGGTGCTTAGGAATTTGTCCATTTTTTCCAGGTTGTCCAGTTTGTTGGCATATAATTTTTTATAGTATTCCCTGATAATTGCTTGTATTTCTGAGGGATTGGTTGCAATAATTCCATTTTCATTCATGATTTTATCTATTTGGGTCATCTCCCTTTTCTTTTTGAGAAGCCTGGCTAGAGGCTTATCAATTTTGTTTATTTTTTCACAAAACCAACTCTTGGTTTCATTGATCTGCTCTACAGTTTTTTTTAGATTCTATATTGTTTACTTCTGCTCTGATCGTTATTATTTATCTTCTTCTTCTGGGTTTGGCATGTCTTTGCTGTTCTGCTTCTGTTTCCTTTAGGTGTGCTGTTAGATTTTGTATTTGGTATTTCTCTTGTTTCTTGAGATAGGCCTGGTTGCAATGTATTTTCCTCTCAGGACTGCCTTCACTGCATCCCAAAGTGTTTGGATTGTTGTATTTTCATTTTCGTTTGTTTCCATATATTTTTAAATTTCTTCTCTAATTGCCTGGTTGACCTATTCATTCTTTAGTAGGGTGATCTTTAACCTCCTTGCTTTTGGAGGTTTTCCATACTTATTCCTATGGTTGATTTCAAGTTTCATAGCACTGTGGTCTGAAATTGTGCATGGTATGATCTCAATTCTTTTATACTTATGAAGGGCTGTTTTGTGACCCAGTATGTGATCTATCTTGGAGAATGTTCCATGTGCACTACTCGAGAAGAAAGTATATTCTGTTGCTTTGGGATGCAGAGTTCTAAATATATCTGTCAAGTCCATCTGATCCAATGTACCATTCAGGGCCCTTGTTTCTTTATTGATCCTCTGTCTACTTGATCTATCCATTATTGTAAGTGGGGTATTAAAGTCCCCTGCACTTACCACGTTCTTATCAATAAGGCTGCTTATGTTCGTGATGAATTGTTTTATATATTTGGGGGCTCCTGTATTCGGTGCATAGACATTTATTATTGTTAGCTCTTCCTGATGGATAGACCCTGTAATTATTATATAATTCCCTTCTTCATCTCTTGTTACAGCCTTCAATTTAAATTCTAGTCTGTCTGATATAAGTATGGTACTCCAGCTTTCTTTTCACTTCCAGTAGCATGATATATAGTTCTCCATCCCCTCACTTTTAATCTGAAGGTGTTCTCAGGTCTAAAATGAGTCTCTTGTAGACAGCAAATAGATGGGTCTTGTTTTTATCCATTCTGATACCCTATGTCTCTTGGTTGGACATTTAATCCATTTACATTCAGTGTTATTATAGAAAGATATGGGTTTAGAGTCATTGTGATGTCTGTAGGTTTCATGCTTGTAGTGATGTCTCTGGTACTTTGTGGTCCTTGAAACATTTCACTCACAGAATCCCCCTTAGGATCTCTTGCAGGGCTGGTTTAGTGGTGATGAATTCCTTCAGTTTTTGTTTTTTTGTGAAGACCTTTATCTCTCCTTCTATGCTGAATGACAGACTTGCTGAATAAAGGAATCTCGGCTGCATATTTTTTCTGTTCATCACATTGAAGATTTCCTGCCATTCCTTTCTGGCCTGCCAAGTTTCAGTAGATAGGTCTGCTACTATTGTTATGTGTCTACCTTTGTAAGTTAGAGCCTGTTTATCCCTAGCTGCTTTCAGAATTTTCTCTTTATCTTTGTATTTTGCCAGTTTCACTATGATATGTCGTGCAGAAGATCGATTCAAGTTATGTCTGAAGGGAGTCCTCTGTGCCTCTTGGATTTCAATGCCTTTTTCCTTCCCCAGGAAGTTCTTAGCTGTGATTTGTTCAAGTACACCTTCAGCCCCTTTCTCTCCCTCTTCTTCTTCTGTAATTCCTATGATACGGATATTGTTTCATTTGATTGCATCACTTAGTTCTCTAATTCTCCCCTCATACTCCTGGATTTTTTATCTCTCTTTCACTCAGCTTCCTCTGTTTCCATAATTTTATCTTCTAATTCACCTATTCTCTCCTCTGCCTCTTCAATCCGTGCTATGGCCGTCTCTGTTTTGTTCTGCACCTCATTTATAGCATTTTTTAGTTCCTCATGACTATTACTTAGTCCCTGGATCTCTGTAGCAGTAGATTCTCTGCTGTCCGCTATGCTTTTTTCAAGCCCAGTGATTAATTTTATGACTATTATTCTAAATTCTTGTTCCATTATATTGCTTAAATCGTTTTTGATCAATTTGTTAGCTGTCGCTACTTCCTGGAGTTTCTTTTGAGGAGAGTTCTTCCATTTCGTCATTTTGGGTTGTCCCTGCAGTAGCTCCAAACTGCAGGGCACTTCCCCTGTGGTGTCCGGAGTAACTTGTGTTGGTGGGCCGGGCCGTAGTCAGACCCGATGTCTGCCCCCAGCCCACCACTGGGGTCACAGTCAGACTAGTGTGTACCTTATCTTCCCCTTTCCCAGGGGCAGTACTCACTGTGGAGTGGTGTGGCCCCTGTGTGGGCTACTTGCACACTGCCAGGCTTGTGGTGCTGCTTCAATGGGATCTGGCCAAGGGCATATTAACTGGGATGGATCCGCAAGGTGCACAGGGTGGTCGGGGCAGGCTTAGCTTGCTTTGCCATGGGTGGTCCCTTGTGGGAGGGGCCCTGCAGCACTGGGAGGGAGGAAGGCCCATTGGAACGATGGCTCCACAGAAGCACAGAGTTGAGTGTTTGGGTGGTGCAAGGAAGTTCAGTGAAGGGAACTGGTTCCCTTTGGAATTTCGGGCTGGGGGATGGGAGAGGGAAATGGCACTTACTCAGCTGAGCTGAGTTCTGTCTTCCGGAGTTCAACAACTTTCCCTCCTGGTGTCCTCTCACCCTCCCCGCTCTCTGGGAGCAGAGCTGTTGACTTTTAACATTCCAGATGTTAAGTCCCGCTGGCTGTCAGAACTCACCGAGTCCGGCCCCTCTGCTTTTGCAAGCCAGACTTTGGGGGTTCTGCCTTGCTGGGCAGGCTGCCCCTCCACTGCTGCAGCTCTCTTCCACCAGTCTGTGTAGCATGCATCACTTCTCTGCCCTTCCTACCCTCTTCTGTGGGCCTCTTCTCTAGGCTTGGCTCCAGAGAGTCCATTCTGCTAGTCTTCTGGTGTTTTTCTGGGTTATTTAGGCAGATGTGGGTGGAATCTAAGCAATCAGCAGTACAAGGTGAGCCCAGCGTCCTCCTACACTGCCATCTTCCCAGGTCTCCCTATCACATGTATTTTATATGCATACAAAATATCAACAAACTGTTGATAGCCAGAAATAGTTATTTCTGTATAACTAGATTGGGTGGGGATGTTGGATAAGATCTGAAATTTATATTTCGAATTATAGTTTCTTCTATACAATATGAATTTTTCACAAGGCTACATTCCTTTTACAATTAAAAAAACAGCAACAAAGAAAACAGAAAAGCATGACCTATTCTGAGATCAACTGGTAGAGCAGTTGTGTGGCTGGATTCTAAGTTCTTGAGATGGGAGGAATGTTTTAAGAGAAGACTAAAAATGGTAAGGTGAAAAGAGATTGTGTACCTTCATCTGCCACATGAAGGGCTGTGAACTTAACCCTGTTGGTAATAGAGGGCCTTTAGAGGATATTTTACCCTTGTATCATTTCATCAGAGCTGTGATTTCAATAGAGGGCAAAATTTCCCTTCACAGTGATTTTCTAACATCATTTTACTTACTACCTTTCCAATTCTTTACTTCTTTCCTTTGTGGCTTATTCTAGGTTTTCTATGTAACTGTCTCATAAACACATTAACTTGGGGGTCACTTGAATAAATTATGTGTAGTAAATCCTGTAAAACATATATACATGTTATTTTATTATCATTATCTATAATTATTATTACCATATCATCCAGCCTTAATTCATGTCTTATGTATTTAAATCATAATTTCCTGATTTATTTCCAGGTTGCCAATTATGTATTCTTTTTTTGGTATCTCTCAGTTTAGTCTTTAATTCCAATGAAAGTTGACAGGAAGTGTGGAGATGAGTGAAATAGGTGAAGGGGATTAAGAAGTTCAAGTTTCTAACTGTAAAATATATGTGTCAGAATGTAAATTACACCATAGAGAATATAGTCAATAATATTGTAATAATGTTGTATGGTGACACGGTAACTAGACTTATTGTGGTGATTTCATCATGTATATAAATACTGCATCACCATGTTGTATACCTGAAACTAACATAATTTTATATCTCAACTATACTTCAATAAAATTGTTTTCAGTTGTCTGGAGTTTTAAATAACATACCCACCCCCATTTGCTTATTCTTTCAAGGGCTATGCACAGCTCCCCTTTCTGCTTCATGTACTACTCTTTATTATTTTTTGTTCTCGTCATTTTTTATAAAACAAATGCTCATTTTGTCAGAGGAAGAGGGGATTCCCAAATACCAGAAGGTGCCCTCTGATATATGCTCTCAGAGGCTTGTGCCAGGAGAAAGAGGGGATTCAGAAGAAGAGCAGATTTGTGAGTAGAAGTGAAGTAATTGAAAGGCCTATGTAATGAAATAGGTATTTTCCAATCAACTGAATCTTAGCAAGCCTTCCAGTACCTCCCAAAACTCAGTGAAAAGAGAATATTAGGCATTAATAAATCAGATTCCTAACATATAGCAATAAGTAACCATGTATCTGAGGCCAGAGGAAACAAAAGCAGAGGTAGCTCAATCTGTTTTAAAACATGAATAAATGGGGCGCCTGGGTGGCTCAGTCGGTTGAGCGACCGACTTCAGCTCAGGTCATGATCTCGCGGTCTGTGAGTTCAAGCCACGTGTCGGGCTCTGTGCCGACAGCTCAGAGCCTGGAGCCTGCTTCTGATTATGTGTCTCCCTCTCTCTCTGCCCCTCCCCCACTTATGCTCTGTCTCTCTCTGTCTCAGAAATAAATTAACATTAAAAAAATTAAAGAAAACATGCATAGACTCCTTCTTTTCTATGAGAAGGGGAGACCATTTTAATAAAAACATTAATCAAACTCCCACCCTTTTAAGAAAAGAAAGATCTACAAAAGCCAAGACTTGAGCTACTTAAGAAGAAGCTGTTTTGTCCCCTCTTGAAGGGCTTAATGGGAATTCATTTCACCTTCAAGTAAATCCGACCTCAGTGCTTACTGCAGGCCAGAGGCTTATCCTAGATAATAATTTAGAGAGGCAAACAAATTTGCTGGATTCCCCTGTTAAGAAATTTTATTTTCCTGGAGAAATCATAGGTGGATTACTTTCAGAGAAACATAAATGATGGCACTGTCGTCCTCATTTACCTTCCTAGGTAAAGGTGAAGCTAGAGACTCCTTGCTGCTTTATTCTGTTGGTTGTACAAATGTTCCTGTTTGAAAGCTAGCAAAGGTTTTTCTATTCAGATTTGCCTGTCATGAAATTTGTTTATGCTCATATCAACTTATTTGAAAGTCTTTTTAGAATTGTTAGTATGGTATTTTACACATTGCTCATGGATATCCATTTCATCTTCAAATGAAATCATGTAGCTCAAGTTTTTAGGGGCACAAAATTTGAACAAGGAGAAGTTAGTATTTAAAACAAAACTGAGTAGAATAAAAGCACTGCTTTGTGACTCATGAAGTTGTGTGTGTATGGGGGTGGTTTATGGTATTTTCTGGAAGGCTAGAGATTACAAAACAGATAGTTTAAAAACATATATAAGAAAACTTGTAAGACTTCCATTCTGGGCTATAGGTCAGATTGTATATAGCATGAATTACCCTCTCTACCAAAACACTAAAATGCTGGATAAAAGAAAGTTCATCATCATTGTTGTGTTCAAATAAAAGTAGAAAATTAAGGGAGCTCCCACTTCAAAACAAGTTAAACCAAGATTAGAGGCAGAAGACATGGGCAGGTGGGAAGGGGAGTGCCAAAGCAGCTTTAAACCTTGGGTTTTTGTCAAACCTTGCAAATTTTGAGCTTCTTCATTTCATAACTGCACAAGGTATGGAAGACAGAACCAGTATCATTCCAAGTGGAGTTTGCAGTAAGTTATCCCACACATAAAAATGAGGCTACACAGGACCACACCTACCACATACACAGAATAAGGGTGAATGGAAAATCATACCCCACCACAGAAGGAGACAGAAAACTTGCTTCTCTTGATCCTAATAGAGGACAATAACATGAAATATCCTCTGAGAATTCACAATCATGAGAAATTTCTCTCTAGAGTTTACAGTTTAAATTCATACTACTTATATGGTCCAAAAAACCTCAAGTGGAAAATTAAGTTTAACATAGTCCAGGTTTGGTACCACTCCCAGCAGACTGCAGAAGCAAATAGAAATTTGTTCTGGAAGACCTTGATTTCAATCAAGAATTAAAAATTAGCAAAAATAAATTTCTAAGGAAAATGAATATCTCAGAGGTAAAAATTACAAAATACATCAGAAATAAAGCACCATGAGCAAGAACCAGAAAAACTAACAGCAATAAAAAAACAGATGCATAAAACTTGAGACACTAGAATATCAGGTACAGAAGAGAAAATACTTATGTTTATAAAAATAAAAGAATAGGGTGAAAGCAGACATGAAAATAGTCAACTAGAACTTCTGGGAAGGAAAAACATAATATGGATTTCTTGTAACTTTTCATTTAAAATAATTATATATTCAAAGGAAGTTGCAAAGGTAGTACACAGAGGTCCAACATACCCTTCACCCAATTTCACCCAATGGTACATCTTACATAACTATAGTACAAAGTAAAAAATCAGGAAATTGACCTTGGAATAAATTGTGTATACAGTTCTATGTCATTTTATCAAATTAATACATTCTGTAACCACCATGGAAATCAAAATACAGAACTATTCCATTACCACAAAGATCTCCTTTATAATTATATCCATCCATTCAACCTCCACCATCCTTAACCCTTGGAAACCACTTAATCTTCTTTCCTTCTCTATAAAATTGTCATTTCAAGAATGTCATAAAAATGGAATCATACAGTATGTGACCTTTTGAGTTTGGTTTCTTCCAGTAAGCATAATGCTTTGAGATCCATCCAAGTTGTTGTGTACATCAATGTTTGTTCCTTTTTTATTGCTAAGTAGCATTCAATAGTATGGATATACAACAGTTTGTTAAACGATTCAGTGACTGTAGGACAATTCAGTAGTTTCCTGCTTTTGACTATTGCAAATAAGCTGCCACAAACAATCATGTACAGGTGTATGTGTGTATGTGTGCATGTGTGTGTGTTGTGTAGATAAAGGTTTTCATTTTTCTAGTGTAAATGCACAGTTCTGTGGTTGCTGGGTCATATGGAACAAGTATGTTTAGTTTTTTTAAGAACCTGCCAAACTGTTTTCTAGAGTAGCTATATCATTTTACATACCCATATTTTCCCACATCCTCACCAATATGTGATGTCACTATTTTGTCATGAAAATGAAAAATAAGCATTTATTTTAGGTTCATTTGCAAACAAATATTATCTTCAATGTGTGTCCAAGTGTGATCAATACCCATGGGAAACAGCACAACAGCAAGATGAAATGGGAAATGCAGATTCTACAGTTAGAAAACCCAAGTTCAAATCCCAGCTCTGTCAATTAGCAGTAACTGAGTAAACTTAATATCATGAATCCACATCTGTTTCTCATCTATAAAACATAAGTTTTCTCTATTCTCAGCAAAGGGAGATTTGAATACTTTATCCTACATTTTACAACACTGTTATAAGGCAAGAATTATAGTTTCCATTTTACAGGGAGATTTCTGACTTCTTAATTTAAACAATAACTTCCATTTACACTCCACACTTCCTTTCGCCCATAATCCTTCTTTATTGTTCTCCACAGCACAACTCACCATCTGATATACTATTTATCAACTCGCACGTTTAAATTGAAGTATAATTGAGATACACTATAATAGTTTCAGGTGTATAACATAATCATTTGACATTTGTATACACTGCAAAATTATCATCACATTAAGTCTATTTACCATCTGTCACCATACAAATTTACAACACTTTTTCTTATAATGAGAACCTTTAAAATTTACTTTATTAGCAACTTTCAAGTTTGCAATACAATATTACTGACTATAGTCCCCATGCTGTACATTACATCCTCATGACTTATTTATTTTATAGCTGGAAGTTTGTACCTTTCAATCCCCTACATCTGTTTAACCCACTCCTGAACCTTCTTCCCCTGGCAGGCAACTAACCATCTGTTCTTTGTATCTATAAGTTTTGTTCTGTTTTGTTTGTTCATGTTTTGTTTTTTAGATTCCAGAAACAAGGAACATCATACAGTATTTTTCTTCCTCTGACTGATACCATTTAGCAAAATGTTTTTGAGGTCTATTTATACTATTGCAAATGGCAAGATTTCATTCTTTTTTATAGCTTAGTAGTATTCCAATGTGTGTGTGTGTGTGTGTGTGTGTGTGTGTGTGTGTGTACATCTTCTTTATCTGTTCAACCATCAAAGTCCATTTAGGTTGTTTCCATATCTTGGTTATTGTAACAATGCTGCAATGAACATGGGGGTGCATCCTTTCAAATAAGTGTTTTCATTTTCTTCAAATAAATACCCAGAAGTAGAGTTTCTGAAACATATGATAGTCCTATTTTTAATGTTTTGACGAGCATCCATTCTGTTTTCCACAGTGGCTGCTCCAGTTTATATTCCCACCAACAGTACAGAAGCATTCCCTTTTCTCCACATTCTCAGATAACATTTGTTATCTCTTGTCTTTTCAATAATAGACATTCTAACAAGTGTGAGGTGATATCTGATTGTGGTTTTGATTTGCATTTCCCTGATGATTAATGATGTTGAGCTTATCTATTGGCCATCTGTATGTCTTCTTTGGAAAAATGTCTATTCAGATCCTCTGCACTTTTATTAATCAGATTAATTTTGTTGTTATTATTAAACTGTAGTTATTTATATATTTTAGATATTAAGATTTTTACCAAATATATGATTTGCCAAGTTTTTCATCCATTCAGTAGGTTGCCTTTTATTTACTTTTATTTTTTAAGAAAGAAGCACAAATGTTCCAAAAGGATGGGAGGGCACAAATAAGAGGATGTGGATGAGAGGCTTTAGGGTTAGGGGCAAGTGCAGAGTCCCCTGACATGCAGAAGTGGGAAAGATTCAGCACCTAATCAGCCAGTGCTCTCCTCTGGCCTGAGAGCTCTTCTTTCAGAGCCTTAATGTCCTGCAGTGGCCCATTGTGGACCCATAATGGCCCAGAGCCTAGACCACAGTGGGCAGGAGGTGCCATGTTCACCCAGGGCTGCACTTTAGTAGGTTGCCTTTTAATTTTGTTGATGGTTTCCTTCACTACACAGAAGCTTTTCAGTTTGGTGTAGTCCCATTTGTTCATTTTTGCTTTTGTTGCCATTACTTCTGGAGTAAGATCTAAAAAGATATCACCAAGACCAACATTAAGGAGATTACCACCAATGTTTTCTTCTAGAAGTCTTATGGTTTCTGATCTTACATTAAGTCTTTAATTCATTTTGAGTTAACTTTTGTGTATAGTGTAAGATAGTGGTCCGGTTTCACTCTTTTATATCTGGCTGCCCAGTTTTCCCATCACCATTTATTAAAAAGATTGTCCTCTTCCTATTGTATATTCTTGCCTCATTATTCATAAATTAATTGACCATATATGAATGGGTTTATTTATGGGCTCTCTATTCTGTTCCACTGATCTATATGTCTGTTTTTATGCCAATACCATACTGTTCTAATTACTATAGCTTTGTAATACAGTTTGAAATCAGGTAATATGATGTCTCCAGCTTTGCTCTTCTTTCTCAGGATTGCTTTAGCTATTCAGGATCTTTCATGGTTCCATATAAATTTTAGGATTTTTTCTTCTCTTTCTGTGAAAAATGTCATTGGTGTTATGATAGGGATTTCATTGAATCTGTGGATGTCTTTGAGTAATATGGACATTTTAACAGTATTAGTCCTTTCAATCCATGAGCATGGAACATCTTTACCTTTATCTGTGTCATCCTCCATTTCTTTCAATCAGTGTCTAATAGTTTTCAGTTTACAAGTCTTGTCAACTCCTTGGTTGTATTTATTCTTAGGTATTTCATTCTTTTTGATGTAATTGTAAAGGGGATTGTTTTCTAATTTCTATTTCTGATAGTTCATTGCTAGTGTATAAAAAACACAACAGGTTTTTGTATATTGATTTCATATCCTGTAACTTTCTGAATTCACTTTTTAGTTCTAACAGTTTTTTGGTAAAGTCTTTAGGGTTTTCTATATATATTCTCCTCTCATCTGCAAACAGTGACAGTTTTACTTCTTCATTTTCAATGTGGATGCCTTTTATTTCTTTTTCTAAGCTAACTGCTCTGGCTAGGACTTCCAATACTATATTAAATAAAAGTAGCAAGAGTGGTCATACTTGTCTTGTTCCTGATCTTAAGGGAAAAGTTTTCAGCTTTTTACCATTGATCAAGATGTTAGCTGTATGTTTGTCATATATGAGCTTTATTATGTCAAGGTACATTCCCTCTATATGCACTTAATGGAGAGTTCTTATCACAAATGGAAGCTGCACTTTGTCAAATGATTTTTCTGCATCTCTTTCTTGAGGTGATCATAGAATTTCATCCTCCATTTTGTTAATGTGGTGTATCACGTTCATTGCTTTTTGGATGTTGAACCATTCTTTAACACTGGACTAAACCCCACTTGATTATGGCATATGATCCTTTTAATGTATTATTGAATTCAATTTGGTAATATTTTGTTGATAATTTTTGCATCCATGTTTATTAGGAATATTGACCTATAATTTTCTTTTCTTGTGGTGCCTTTGTCTGGTTTTGGTATCAGGGCAATGCTGCCCTTGTCAAATGAGCTTGGAAGCGTTCCCTCTTCTTTAATTTGTAAATGTCTCATAAATAACCTTGAAAATACAGTAGTGGAATACCTATAAATCATGATAAAAGTTCAATTAATCCTAAACTTAAAGTGTCATATTCCTCTCAGGATTTCCGAGTCTCCCTTTGACTACCATATCAGCCTACAGTCTGGGATTAATCAGGACCTAAATGTAGAGCCAGATGATTACAACCACAGAGACCTGAACTAATTCTTTTGTAGTAATCTCTTTTAGAGAAAAGAAATCTGTATTATGATTGTGCTCAGAAGGAGAGAGCAGTAGAAGAAAGAGAGAAATATGCTTAATGAAGCCAAGAACAGGGTTAAGAGACATCAAAAATCACACTTCAGCTTTGTGAATGGTACTGTGATTGGTGAAGCAATAAATAATATCTAGTCCTGATCTTCATAAAGTATATAATCTAATTAGGAAAATAAGAACTAATAAGTATTTGGGGGGGGATTAAATGATTCCCTATTACATACATAAACTAAAAATAAAAAATATAAGAAAATTCCCAATATAGCATATGATTTTTAACCAGTTGAATATAATTCAGTAAAGTCAGAGGAACTCCAAAGATGGAGCATTCTTTTTCATTATTGAAGTATAAATGACATGCAATGTTATATTAGTTTCAGGGGTACAACATAGTGATTCAACAATTCTATACATTACTCATTTCTCACCACATCAGGCTCTGCACTGGCAGTGGAGCCTGGTTGGGATTCTCTGTCTACCTCCCTCTCTCTCTTTCTGTCACTCCCCTGATTGCTCCCTCTCTCTTTCAAAATAAATAAATCATCATTTAAAAAATTTTAACACATTTATATTGTTCCGGTTGTCTACTAATATTTGAAAGTCAGGATGTTTGGGGATTCTCAAACTCCATAAGAGTAATAAAACTGTCTCCCACTACTGCTATACACATACTTGAGGACTCTTATTATGGTTGCATTGTAACTGTTATTTTAATTTTTTAATGACTAAGGATGGAGATTATTGTTTAAATGCTTCAATGTGTCACAATTAAAACTGTCACCAAAAGCAATGGTTATAAGGGCTATCATGCTCTGTGGAGTAAACACATGGGTTAGCACATGGCACTATGAAGTGTTAGATGTCAGTGAAGGTTTGTAGCCATCTGAAATATTTTCTTTTGTTGCATTTTGTTTTCCTTAGCCAGTGCCACATTTCAGGTTTATTTTGTCTTATAAGTCAGAGTTTATTCTCAAGTCTATATCAGCTATAGTTTCAATAAAAAATACACTGGGGCACCTGGGTGGCTCAGTCAGTTGAGCCTCTGACTCTTGATTTTGTCTCAGGTCATGATCCCAAGGTTGTGGGATTAAGCCCCACATCAGGCTCCACGCTTAGTGTGGAGACTGCTTAAGATTCCATACTCCTGGGGCGCCTGGGTGGCGCAGTCGGTTAAGCGTCCGACTTCAGCCAGGTCACGATCTCGCAGTCCGGGAGTTCGAGCCCCGCGTCGGGCTCTGGGCTGATGGCTCAGAGCCTGGAGCCGGTTTCTGATTCTGTGTCTCCCTCTCTCTCTGCCCCTCCCCCGTTCATGCTCTGTCTCTCTCTGTCCCAAAAATAAATAAACGTTGAAAAAAAAAATTAAAAAAAAAAAAGATTCCATACTCCTGCTCCTCTCCCCTTCTGACACACTTTCTCTCCAAAATAAATAAAAATAAAAATTAAATAAAAATAAAAATATGCCAAGACATATCATATTTTGGCTCCAACTAATAACTTTGGTCCAGTGAAGTGCTCTGGAAGATGAATGGAATGACAGAAGTGTCAAGGAATGTACAGACATGAAGAAGGCAGGATGGTTACACACAGAGGTATCAAGACAGGCTCATCTTGATCAGATGGTGATTACAATTTGGTTAGACACACAGTGGAGAGTAACATGAGAATCAATAAAGAAATCACATTTAAATGTGAGTGATCAGATCCCCTGTGCTGGGTACAAGTCAGAGACATTCAGAAGCTATCATATACAGGAAAGGAAACATAATTATGTAAGAGGAGAATCATTTATTCAAAACAGGGCAGGCCTCAAATTCTATGGCTGACAAAGTGGGGTTTAGTAAATAAATATATTGCTATTACAAGGCAAAATGTACTGACTGTATTAAGAAAAATTCAGCCACATTTCCATAAGGATTTATATTTATTTGGTGAAGTCAGAAAAGGGTTCCTCCCATATGTGACCTTGAGATGGGCAGGATGGTAAGGCCTTGACATTTCTCTTTTTAAGAAAGTTTTGCAATACATTCCATAATCCTTTACCATTAATACTCTATTTAGAAGTCTAGTGGGAGGTCATGGTTTGAGAAGAAATGGTCAGAGAAAAATTCTTTATGACAAAGATGGTGGAAGCACATTAAAACCTGGAATTTCCAGTAGTCCAATGTTTGGGCAGGCTGTGTAATAATGTAACCATCCTCTATCCTCCCCAAGCCTTAAGTTAAAGAGTGATACAGGCAAAAACCTTCATTCACAGTCGTTTTGAGGAATCAGGAACAGGGTCAGTGGTTCATGGTAGGGTTAGCAAAGAGGGAAGAGACCTATATTGGAAATAAGACATGAGAATATAGAGTTGTGCTATACAGTACATTAACTACTACCACATGTGGATACTGAACACTTGAATCATAGCTGGTGCCACTTGTTGAAATAATATTTGGACATACTGGGTTTTAAAAGATATTAAAATTAATTTCATTTGTTTTCATTTTGTTTTCATAATGTGGCTATAAGAAAATTAAAAATTATATATGTGGCTTTCATTACATTTTTGATGGACAGTATTAGACAGAGAATGTATAGAAATGTAGGTATTAGAGCAATAGATGACTAGGAGAAACATATGCTTATGTAAGAATTCTTAGAGACGCTGAGAAATGCTAAGTCTCTCACAATATGGGATGTAAACTCAAGTCATTTTATTTAAGTGTTAAATTGAGACTATCCTCCCAAGATTGAGTAATATGGGACTATACAGTTAAGGGAATACATAAATGAAAAATTTTAATCCAATGATTTATTCATATTTTAATAAATTATACCATTTAAAATTTACTAATGAAAATTATAAATAATTTAATTATTTAAAAAACTGTATATTCTCATGAAATATCACGTTGTTCACAAGAAACTGCACTGTTCTAAGTGTAAAGGTGTTAAAGATGTTCCCAGTTTTATCTTTATAGATAGCAAAATTATCCCCTCACATAATATCTCTGTAGGACAGAAATGACAAGAGGCAGTCAATAAAACAGCTTGATAGGTAGAATTGTCCCTGCCTTTCCCCCTACCTTCCTGAAGCAAGAGGTACTAGAAAAAACTGTATAGTAGAGTTAGCCCTTAGTTCTATAGAAACTAAAAAATCATATGATTGCTGCTTGTGCCTCTTCTTCCTCTCACCTGGATACAGCGGTAAGTAGCATCTGTTAAAAACAATGCCATTCTATCTGGGGAAACTCTGAGAAAGAGGTTGTGAAATGATGTTCCAATGTATCTTCCCTGCAAAATAGCACTGGTTTTTGTATGCAGAGATGAGGAAAAGGGATATAGAACCAACACTGTAACTATAATGTAACTCCCCTCAGAAAAGTTAAAAGAAATGAATGTGGAATTGTGGGATTTTAAGTATTTTAAGCAAAAGGTTACTCCTATTTACAATTAATCTATGTGAAAACTGATCACTGGATAATGCCTCCAGATTCATTTGGCCCACCTTCAGTACTTCAGATAAAACCACACCCCCTAGACTGGACAAGTTGTTACTTACAGAAACATCCAATGTAGATTCTAAGATAACCAACTTGCACTGCTTGGGAATTCTTTCTTATATCTAACCTTATAGGAAGGTACTGTGCAAAATAATGTATTTCATTTTCTTTGAGCTGTTAGAATGAAAAATGTGCCTTTCAGTAAAAAGAAACTGGAAAAAGAAACTGGAAAGCATGCTCAACACTACAATTAGAGTTCAGAATGCATAGCCCTTGTTTTTTATGGGATTATAACCAAGGTCCTACTAACATCATGCATCTCTCTATCCCTCCTTCTTGTTTGATTGTCTTTGACTCTTTTAGTTTTTAATCAGTTTCTCTCTCTTCCTCCTCCCAGGACCAAATACTCTCTCATAATCCTCAGTCTCACTAGAATATTTTCCTCTTCTTTGGCAATGAGTAACCATGACACCCATTAACTATCTTAACTGGCAATGATGTGTGTGTGAACTATTTAAATACCACTGGTATTTTTCCAAGAAAGTGACTGTAGCATCCAGTTTGGGTAGTCTCCCCAGGAGACTTGCCCCCTTCTTCCTTTCAAACACTATAGGACTACATGGCTCCTCCATGTGGTTCTTCAGTACTTCAGGGAAGGCTGGCTCCATCCCTAGCTTAGTGGGTGACTGGTCAGTGACTGGACAGTGAGATGTGAAAGGAAATCTTATCTTCTGGTCAGTTGTAGGGGGATACATCCAGGAAATTCTTCTTAGAAGAAAGAAGAAATATAAAAGCACTTTTATTTTTCTTCCTTTGAACTTAGGTATACAAAAAGGTGATGGTGGAGCTACCACAGCTATTTTACAACTATGAGGGGAAGTACAATATAGAATATAAATATAGAATGATAAAATAAATTATTGAACAATTAAAATAATAATAAATAATAATAATAAACTGTGGAGTATCCTACCTCTGGACTTTTTTTTATGTGAAATAAACACCCTGTGGCTTAAGTCATACTGAGATGGCTTTTCGGGGATGTGACAATGTAGTACAAAACTTTGAAAACTGATGCTGGTTAAGTAACTCTATCTTTGCTTATATGCCATAATGATAATAATAGCTCTTGCTTTCCTCTAGTTTACAAATGGCCTTAGGAAAATCTCTGACTTGGGGTTTAAAATGGATAATCCAATGAATAAATAAAAATTTAGAGACTTTTAAGGTAGGGAGAACAAACTGCTCTCTTTCTCTCTCTCATCATAAGTTTTATCATTCATTTTCTCTGCCCAAACATCTTTTCTATTTCCCCCACACTACAGGATTTTAAGTCCATTCTCCTGACTGCTTAATCACTCAGAGACCTACTTGCCTAGACCCCTGACAGCTGCACCAAATACAGGCTGACCAACATGAGTAGTTGTAATGGCAGGAACAACTGCTGCAGATGCTTTCCAGGAAATACAACAAAGAATCAGGGTTGACTATTGGGAAAACTGAAAGCCAAGCTTATATGTAACGTCTGAATTGTATCTATGAAGAAGTCGCTTGTGTTTATAGTGTGCAATTCAGAGGGTAATATTTCACTTAAAAATTATCAAGTGCAAACAGAACTCAAAGGTGACTATTTGAGACTTCTTAATTCTTCTTCAAAATTTGTCCTTACTGGAACAAGTCACTTGGGCAAGAAAGATTTATAGTTAAGCAATTCCTTAACCTACAGATTTATTTCAATTCAACAAGCCTTAACTGAAAGCCTAGTTAGAGCTCAGCCCTGTGCTAGGCAGTTGTCATGAGCATGGAAGATAAGAAAGAATTAATTTCTGCTCTCAAGATGCTTCAACTTCATCTTTAATCTAGCTAAAAATTGCTAAATTGAGGTGTAAATATGGTTCTTTATAAGCAAAAAAGGGTGCTGACTGGGGGACCAGAGAATATATCACAACAGTGGCATTGGAACTATATCATAAAGGATGAGTAAGATCAGTAGGGAAGAATAGAACCCAGGTAGGTAGATTTGAGTTGTGCAAAAACCACTCCTATAATGACAATAGAGCTGCAATTATGTTGTATGGTTTTTATGGCTTCGTATTTGGAAGTTAGATAAACAATGAGACTCATTTTTTCATCTTCCTTTCCCTCACTTGCCAGCTGTTAGGATTTCTCCCATCTTTGGCTATTGTTCAGCTCCTCATTCTGAGAGCTGCAATTTCAGTCTTAATGTCTGCTCTTTGTGTGACAGTTCTTGCATAAAATGCATTCTCAGTCTCTTCCATAGTATTTATTCTTGAGGTAGGCAGCAGGTGGCAGAAGCCAAAGTTATTTCTCTTTACGGACCATTCAAGATGTGTGGAACATAGATGTTGTGACATATGACTGTTACAGACATTTTACACTGTTTTTACTTCAGTCATTTTCTGGTTTTTAAGAAATAATAGCTATTTTTCCTTATTTATATTTGAACAAAAAAGCAGAAATAACCATCTATTCTCAGTCTTTTCCTAATCAGCTTTCCTAGATTTCAAATATGATGGTATGATTTAACTTAAAAAAATTTTTTTAATGTTTATTTATTTTTGACAGACAGAGCACAAGCAGGGGAGGGGCAGAGAGAGAAAGGGAGACACAGAATCCGAAGTAGTCTCCAGGCTCTGAGCTGTCAGCACAGAGCCCGATGCAGGGCTTGAACTCACAAACTCAGATCATGACCTGAGCTGAAGTCGGACACTTAACTGACTGGGCCACCCAGATGCCCTGGTTTAACTTTTCCTACAGATTTAATGGCTACATTAAATTGTTCTTTGGCATTTTCTCAGTCTCATCCTCACAGATACTGATTTCTTCTACATATAATATACATATGTTAGGCACTACTGTTTGTTTGGCCGACGAAATACAAAAATGACTTCAGGGAGAGAAAGGACATTAAATACACCTAAGTAATATGATGATAATAAGCATTGGTCTAGATAAGACACAAATTTGGGTTCAAATTTGAGATCCACTACTTGATAGCAGTGTTATCTTGAGTAAGTCATTGCAACTCTCTACACCTTAATATTCTGATGTTTAAAATAGAGATATCAATACTTAGTTCCTAAAATTACTACACAAATTGCTTAAGATAATGTATGTATAGGACTTAACACAATGTCAGGCACCGAATAAATGATTACTACACTTATAATACACAGGATGCTATGCTCATAATGTGGCCTGGGAAAATTAAGAAAAGCCTCATAGAAGAGACATTATTTATATTAAGACTAGAAGAATAAAGAGGGCTGCCTAGAGGACAGAGACATGAGTTTTCTCAGCAAAAGGAGCAGCATGTGAAAAGGCATGGGAACAAAAAAAAATGGCTTCAGGCCATTTGGTGAAATAAAAGTATTTTGGTATGACTAAACCCCAGGATGAATTTAAAAGAATAGGATTCAGGAGAGGGGAGTAGGTAGATGAGGCCAAATAAATAGGTGAAGGCCAAACACAAAAGCTTTTGTATGCCATTCAAAGATATTCAACAAATGACTGATCAAGAATAACAGAAGATTTTTAAATAGGAGAGTAACATGGTAATATTTTCATTTGGGGTCAAGGTGGTAAATGTTGAGGGGAGTGTAATTATCAGGGAGGATGATAGAAGGAGCAGAATGGCCATTAGAATCTAGCTATTGCAGAGGTCGGCGGCAAGATGGCGGCTTAGGAGGACGCTGGGCTCACCGCACGTCCTGCTGATCACTTAGATTCCATCTACATCTGCCTAAATAACCCAGAAAACCGCCAGAGGATTAGCAGAACGGAGTTGCCGGAGCCAAACGCAGACGAGAGGCCCACGGAAGAGGGTAGGAAGGGCGGCGAGGCGGTGCGCGCTCCACGGACTGGCGGGAGGGAGCCGGGGCGGAGGGGCGGCTCGCCGGCCAAGCACAGCCACCGAGTCTGGCTTGCAAAAGCGGAGGGGCCTGACGGACTGTGTTCCCACAACAAGCGCGACTTAGCGTCTGGGAGGTCATTAGTTAACAGCTCTGCTCGGAAAGCGGGAAGGCTGGAGGACAAAGGGAGGGAGAGCTGCTGAGCCCCCTGACAACAGAGCTCAGTTTGGTGGGGAACAAAGGCGCTCGCCAGCGCCATCTCCCCCGCCCATCCCCCAGCCGAAATCCCAAAGAGAACCTGTTCCTGCCGGGGAACTTGCTCGCTCCGCGCAAACACCCAACTCTGCGCTTCGGCGGAGCCAAACCTCCGGCAGTGGATCTGACTCCCTCCCGCTGCCACAGGGCCCCTCCTGAAGTGGATCACCTAAGGAGAAGCGATCTAAGCCTGCCCCTCCTGCCCCCGAGCACCTTGCCTACCCACCCCAGCTAATACGCCAGATCCCCAGCATCACAAGCCTGGCACGGTGCAAGTAGCCCAGACGAGCCACACCACCCCACAGTAAATCCCGCCCCTAGGAGAGGGGAAGAGAAGGCACACACCAGTCTGACTGTGGCACCAGCGGTGGGCTGGGGACAGACATCAGGTCTGACTGCGGCCCCGCCCACCAACTCCAGTTATACACTACAGCACAGGGGAAGTGCCCTGCAGGTCCGCACCACTCCAGGGACTATCCAAAATGACCAAGCGGAAGAACTCCCCTCAGAAGAATCTCCAGGAAATAACAACAGCTAATGAGCTGATCAAAAAGGATTTAAATAATATAACAGAAAGTGAATTTAGAATAATAGTCATAAAATTAATCGCTGGGCTTGAAAACAGTATACAGAACAGCAGAGAATCTCTTGCTACAGAGATCAAGGGACTAAGGAACAGTCACGAGGAGCTGAAAAACGCTTTAAACGAAATGCATAACAAAATGGAAACCACCACAGCTCGGCTTGAAGAGGCAGAGGAGAGAATAGGTGAACTAGAAGATAAAGTTATGGAAAAAGAGGAAGCTGAGAAAAAGAGAGATAAAAAAATCCAGGAGTATGAGGGGAAAATTAGAGAACTAAGTGATACACTAAAAAGAAATAATATACGCATAATTGGTATCCCAGAGGAGGAAGAGAGAGGGAAAGGTGCTGAAGGGGTACTTGAAGAAATCATAGCTGAGAACTTCCCTGAACTGGGGAAGGAAAAAGGCATTGAAATCCAAGAGGCACAGAGAACTCCCTTCAGACGTAACTTGAATCGATCTTCTGCACGACATATCATAGTGAAACTGGCAAAATACAAGGATAAAGAGAAAATTCTGAAAGCAGCAAGGGCTAAGCGTGCCCTCACATATAAAGGGAGACCTATAAGACTCGTGACTGATCTCTCTTTTGAAACTTGGCAGGCCAGAAAGAATTGGCACAAGATTTTCAGGGTGCTAGACAGAAAAAATATGCAGCTGAGAATCCTTTATCCAGCAAGTCTGTCATTTAGAATAGAAGGAGAGATAAAGGTCTTCCCAAACAAACAAAAACTGAAGGAATTTGTCACCACTAAACCAGCCCTACAAGAGATCCTAAGGGGGACCCTGTGAGACAAAGTCCCAGAGACATCACTACAAGCATAAAACATACAGACATCACAATGACTCTAAACCCGTATCTTTCTATAATAACACTGAATGTAAATGGATTAAATGCGCCAACCAAAAGACATAGGGTATCAGAATGGATAAAAAAACAAGACCCATCTATTTGCTGTCTACAAGAGACTCATTTTAGACCTGAGGACACCTTTAGATTGAGAGTGAGGGGATGGAGAACTATTTATCATGCGACTGGAAGCCAAAAGAAAGCTGGAGTAGCCATACTTATATCAGACAAACTAGACTTTAAATTAAAGGCTGTAACAAGAGATGAAGAAGGACATTATATAATAGTTACAGGGTCTATCCATCAGGAAGAGCTAACAATTATAAATGTCTATGCACCGAATACCGGAGCCCCCAAATATATAAAACAATTACTCATCAACATAAGCAACCTTATTGATAAGAATGTGGTAATTGCAGGGGACTTTAATACACCACTTACAGAAATGGATAGATCATCTAGACACACGGTCAATAAAGAAACAAGGGCCCTGAATGAGACATTGGATCAGATGGACTTGACAGATATATTTAGAACTCTGCATCCCAAAGCAACAGAATATACTTTCTTCTCGAGTGCACATGGAACATTCTCCAAGATAGATCATATACTGGGTCACAAAACAGCCCTTCATAAGTTTACAAGAATTGAAATTATACCATGCTTACTTTCAGACCACAATGCTATGAAGCTTGAAATCAACCACAGAAAAAAGTCTGGAAAACCTCCAAAAGCATGGAGGTTAAAGAACACCCTACTAACGAATGAGTGGGTCAACCAGGCAATTAGAGAAGAAATTAAAAAATATATGGAAACAAACGAAAATGAAAATACAACAATCCAAATGCTTTGGGACGCAGCAAAGGCAGTCCTGAGAGGAAAATACATTGCAATCCAGGCCTATCTCAAGAAACAAGAAAAATCCCAAATACAAAATCTAACAGCACACCTAAAGGAACTAGAAGCAGAACAGCAAAGGCAGCCTAAGCCCAGCAGAAGAAGAGAAATAATAAAGATCAGGGCAGAAATAAACAATATAGAAACTAAAAAAACTGTAGAGCAGATCAACGAAACCAAGAGTTGGTTTTTTGAAAAAATAAACAAAATTGACAAACCTCTAGCCAGGCTTCTCAAAAAGAAAAGGGAGATGACCCAAATAGATAAAATCATGAATGAAAATGGAATTATTACAACCAATCCCTCAGAGATACAAACAATTATCAGGGAATACTATGAAAAATTATATGCCAACAAACTGGACAACCTGGAAGAAATGGACAAATTCCTGAACAACCACACTCTTCCAAAACTCAATCAGGAGGAAATAGAAAGCTTGAACAGACCCATAACCAGCGAAGAAATTGAATCGGTTATCAAAAATCTCCCAACAAATAAGAGTCCAGGACCAGATGGCTTCCCAGGGGAGTTCTACCAGACGTTTAAAGCAGAGATAATACCTATCCTTCTCAAGCTATTCCAAGAAATAGAAAGGGAAGGAAAACTTCCAGACTCATTCTATGAAGCCAGTATTACTTTGATTCCTAAACCAGACAGAGACCCAGTAAAAAAAGAGAACTACAGGCCAATATCCCTGATGAATATGGATGCAAAAATTCTCAATAAGGTACTAGCAAATCGAATTCAACGGCATATAAAAAGAATTATTCACCATGATCAAGTGGGATTCATTCCTGGGATGCAGGGCTGGTTCAACATTCGCAAATCAATCAACGTGATACATCACATTAACAAAAAAAAAGAGAAGAACCATATGATCCTGTCAATCGATGCAGAAAAGGCCTTCGACAAAATCCAGCACCCTTTCTTAATAAAAACCCTTGAGAAAGTCGGGATAGAAGGAACATACTTAAAGATCATAAAAGCCATTTATGAAAAGCCCACAGCTAACATCATCCTCAACGGGGAAAAACTGAGAGCTTTTTCCCTGAGATCAGGAACACGACAAGGATGCCCACTCTCACCGCTGCTGTTTAACATAGTGCTGGAAGTTCTAGCATCAGCAATCAGACAACAAAAGGAAATCAAAGGCATCAAAATTGGCAAAGATGAAGTCAAGCTTTCGCTTTTTGCAGATGACATGATATTATACATGGAAAATCCGATAGACTCCACCAAAAGTCTGCTAGAACTGATACAGGAATTCAGCAAAGTTGCAGGATACAAAATCAATGTACAGAAATCAGTTGCATTCTTATACACTAACAATGAAGCAACAGAAAGACAAATAAAGAAACTGATCCCATTCACAATTGCACCAAGAAGCATGAAATACCTAGGAATAAATCTAACCAAAGATGTAAAGGATCTGTATGCTGAAAATTATAGAAAGCTTATGAAGGAAATTGAAGAAGATTTAAAGAAATGGAAAGACATTCCCTGCTCATGGATTGGAAAAATAAATATTGTCAAAATGTCAATACTACCCAAAGCTATCTACACATTCAATGCAATCCCAATCAAAATTGCACCAGCATTCTTCTCGAAACTAGAACAAGCAATCCTAAAATTCATATGGAACCACAAAAGGCCCCGAATAGCCAAAGTAATTTTGAAGAAGAAGACCAAAGCAGGAGGCATCACAATCCCAGACTTTAGCCTCTACTACAAAGCTGTCATCATCAAGACAGCATGGTATTGGCACCAAAACAGACACATAGACCAATGGAATAGAATAGAAACCCCAGAACTAGACCCACAAACGTATGGCCAACTCATCTTTGACAAAGCAGGAAAGAACATCCAATGGAAAAAAGACAGCCTCTTTAACAAATGGTGCTGGGAGAACTGGACAGCAACATGCAGAAGGTTGAAACTAGACCACTTTCTCACACCATTCACAAAAATAAACTCAAAATGGATAAAGGACCTAAATGTGAGACAGGAAACCATCAAAACCTTAGAGGAGAAAGCAGGAAAAGACCTCTCTGACCTCAGCCGTAGCAATCTCTTACTGGACACATCCCCAAAGGCAAGGGAATTAAAAGCAAAAGTGAATTACTGGGACCTTATGAAGATAAAAAGCTTCTGCACAGCCAAGGAAACAACCAACAAAACTAAAAGGCAACCAACGGAATGGGAAAAGATATTCGCAAATGACATATCGGACAAAGGGCTAGTATCCAAAATCTATAAAGAGCTCACCAAACTCCACACCCGAAAAACAAATAACCCAGTGAAGAAATGGGCAGAAAACATGAATAGACACTTCTCTAAAGAAGACATCCGGATGGCCAACAGGCACATGAAAAGATGTTCAGCGTCGCTCCTTATCAGGGAAATACAAATCAAAACCACACTCAGGTATCACCTCACGCCAGTCAGAGTGGCCAAAATGAACAAATCCGGAGACTATAGATGCTGGAGAGGATGTGGAGAAACGGGAACCCTCTTGCACTGTTGGTGGGAATGCAAATTGGTGCAGCCGCTCTGGAAAGCAGTGTGGAGGTTCCTCAGAAAATTAAAAATAGACCTACCCTATGACCCAGCAATAGCACTGCTAGGAATTTATCCAAGGGATACAGGAGCACTGATGCATAGGGCCACGTGTACCCCAATGTTCATAGCAGCACTCTCAACAATAGCCAAATTATGGAAAGAGCCTAAATGTCCATCAACTGATGAATGGATAAAGAAATTGTGGTTTATATACACAATGGAATATTACGTGGCAATGAGAAAAAATGAAATATGGCCTTTCGTAGCAACGTGGATGGAACTGGAGAGTGTGATGCTAAGTGAAATAAGCCATACAGAGAAAGACAGATACCATATGGTTTCACTCTTATGTGGATCCTGAGAAACTTCACAGGAACCCATGGGGGAGGGGAAGGAAAAAAAAAAAAAAGAGGTTAGAATAGGAGAGAGCCAAAGCATAAGAGACTTAAAAACTGAGAACAAACTGAGGGTTGATGGGGGGTGGGAGGGAGGAGAGGGTGGGTGATGGGTATTGAGGAGGGCACCTTTTGGGATGAGCACTGGGTGTTGTATGGAAACCAATTTGTCAATAAATTTCATAAAAAAAAAAAAATAAAAAATAAAAAAAAAAAAATAAAAAAAAAATAAAACCATCAAAAAAAAAAAAAAAAAAAAAAGAATCTAGCTATTGCAATAATCCAGTAAAGAAACTACAAGGGAATGAACTGAGATAGTTAATAGGGATCTACAAGAGGAGAAGGTTATGAATCAGCAAGGTCATCAAAGGCAGAGTCAATAGGACCTTATGAATTGGTGAGAAGTAAGAAACATATAGAATATCTCTCATCTTTTTAATCTTGAAAACTAGGTGGTTTGGGAGGTCATTAACTTACATTACAATAAGAACTCAGTTTTGAACATGTTGAGCTTGAGGGCTCTGGCACACATGCAAGTAGGAAGATCAATCTGGAAGTCAATAATTCAGAAGAGACAAGTGGACTGAATTTGTGGATTTTAGTGGTCAAATATAAATTAACTATGACTTAATCATGATGGTAATCTGTAATAAAGAGTTCAAGTCCATTTTTTAATAATTTATTTTTTATTTACATCCAAGTTATTTAGCATATAGTGCAACATTGATTTTGTTTGCAATCTACTCCTTGTTAAGTAGTAGATTCCTTAATGCCCCTTACCCATTTAGCCCATCCTGCTTCCCACAACCCCTTCAGCAACTGTTTTTTCTCCATATTTAAGAGTGTCTTATGTTTTGTCCCCCTCCCTGTTTTTATACTATTTTTGCTTCCCTTCCCTTATGTTCATCTGTTTTGTATCTTAAAGTCCTATTATGAGTGAAGTCATATGATATTTGTGTTTCTTTGAGTGACTAATTTCACTTAGCATAATACCCTCTAGTTCCATCCACATAGTTGCAAATATCAAGATTTCATTCTTTTCGATTGCCAGGTAATACTGCATTGTATATATATACCACATACTCTTTATCCATTCATCCGTCGATGCAACTTGGGCTCTTTCCATACTTTGGCTATTGTTGATAGTGCTTTTATAAACATTGGGGTGCATGTGTCCCTTCAAAACAGCACACCTGTATCCCTTGGATAAATACTTAGTAGTGCCATTGCTGGGTCGTAGGGTAGTTCTATTTCTAATTTTTTGAGGAACCTCCATACTGTTTTCCAGAGTAGCGGCACCAGTTTGCACTCCCACCAGCAGTGCACAAGAGATCCTCTTTCTCTGCATCCTCACCAACATCTGTTGTTGCCTGAGTTGTTGATGTTAGCCATTCTGACAGGTGTGAGGTGGTATCTCACTGAGGTTTTGATTTGTATTTCCCTGATGATGAGTGATGTTGAGCATCTTTACATGTGTCTGTTAGCCTTCTGGATGTCTTCTTTGGAGAAGTGTCTATTCATGTCTTCTGCCCATTTCTTCACTGGATTATTTGTTTTTGGGGTGTTGAGTTTGGTAAGTTCTTTATAGATTTTGGATACTAACCCTTTATCTGATATGTGATTTGCAAATATCTTCTACCATTCCATCGGTTGCCTTTCAGTTTTGCTGATTTTTTTCCTTCGCCGGGCAGAAGCTTTTTATTTTGATGAGGTCCCAATAGTTCATTCTTGCTTTTGTTTCTCTTGTCTCCAGAGACATGTTAAGTAAGAAGTACTGTGGCCAAAGTCAAAGAGGTTTTTGTCTGTCTAAGTCCATTTCTGATGTTTGACTGCTGACAGCTTTGAAATCCTGCCACACGCTCTTCCCTTACATCTGAACAAGTTGGTAAAAGGCCTTGATGCTCCCTACTTTGGTGCCAGGGGGAAATTCAAACTATGCAAGCCCCAGCCCATGCAAGGAAACCCTTCAACTCAGCCACACCCACTACCTTACCACAATAAATCCAAAGCCAACCACCCCTCCCTGTTCTTTCAAACCGTTTTTGGGAATCCACCTTTATTTACCCAGAAAGTCTTATTATGTGGATGATAAATCTCTTTCATACACTCTTGGTGTATATGCGGTATCATCAGTCTCAATATCCAAACCAATTATAGGTGACAGGGGTTCCATTACATCTCTCTTGTATGATAACAACAGGGCCAAACCTTGTCCATTATTTAAGAGTCCAAAGTTGTTGTGTCTTTCTCATAATATGTAGCTTTGGGGTACCTAAGTGATTAAGATCATGGCAATGGAATCACCTAGAAATGGAATCACCTAGATAATGTATATATATGGTTATATATGTATATGTATATACAGTATATATATACATATATATATATATATATATATATATATATATATATATATAGTTAAAAGAGAAGTGGTCAAGGCATAGAGCACCTTGGAAGAAAACCAGCAATTAAACATGAGGCAGAAGAAGAGAAGTTCATGAAGGAGCCTGAAAAAGACTTGGCTGAAAACTAAGAGAAGGAATTCAAACAAGGAAAGCATTTTCAGAAGGGAAAAGAATTCATCAAGATCAAATGTTTAACAGGATTCAAATCAGTTTAGAAAAATATTATGGGTTTAATATATACCAGGAAATGATTGGTAAAGAGAAATTACTGGCTGATTTACAGAACATCTCCATATGGGAAGGAACAACCTGCCCCTTGAAGTTTGGCCATTATTAACATTGGTCCATTTTCCTTTTGGAGAATTGGGTAACTTCCATCAATACAAGCATGTAAGCTGCTCTCAGTTTAACACCCCAGATAAATACGGATATTTGGCTCTCTTCCTAAAAAATGATAAAATAACTGAAGAAGTTATTTAAACCATATTTCACTTAAAACTCAAAGATAACAAAGGACAAATAAACACAAAGCATTATGAAACCAGAATATCTGGCTCAGAAGGTATGGCTTGTTGGCCAGAAATCATAGCTTCTTTCCTGCCCTAAATTCTAGTCTATTCCAAGTACCCAGTACAAGCTTAGGATCCACCTAGGTATCTTCACTTAAAAAATTCTAGAGCCAGTAGAACCAGCATAAACTTGCACCAGGTTTGAGAGTTAAGAGCTGCTGTAAGAGTGAAGTTTCATGATCTATGTAGGTCCACGAGTTCCAGTTTCATATTATCTTCCATTCTCAAATCAGTATCAGTGGTTGCCTAGAGTTCTAGGTTGAAGAGGATGCTAATGTCACAATGGAGTGTGCTGTGATTTCTGATTTTGACTTTTCCACAGTGAATAGGGATTGTTTCTATCATCTTTTGAGTGACCATAACTATATCTTGCAGTACAGGATGGCTCACAGCTCAACAATTAAAAAGCTAATCTGTTCCCTCTCCAGTTTCACAGCTATGGGATCTGTGTATCCTAGTTTATCACAAAGCTAGTATGTAGTTTCTGGTATTTACACAAAGTTCTGTTGTATACATTCTTGAACTGTGTAAGAAATAGGCAAAATTGTGATGTTGGGTTCAAGTGCAAGTTCAAAGTTGTTTGTCTTTCTTGTTATAATACATAGAAATTGTTTAGTTTTGCAGGTTAGGATCATTGTATATGGAATCAAGTAGACTTTTGTTCAAATCCAAGGTTTACCACACAAAAGCCATGTGATCCTAAGTGACATATTTAACTTACCTGAGATTCGGTCTCTACATATATAAAATAAGAATTAAAAAATACCTATCTCAGAGTTACAAGTGTGTCTCAGTATATGTGTGTGTGTGCACATGTGTATGCGTGCACTTATGTTTAGTGCAGCACATAGCACAGAAAAACACTTTACAAATGACAAATATTATAACATGAAAAACATAGGTGATAATAGCTAACATTTGTTAGACTGACTTTATATATTAGGAGTCTAAGGTTTGGAGAACACAAGCAAACTTCCTAAGGCTATGCAGTAAACTTCCTAAGGTCATGCAGCTAGGAAGCAGTGGGGTTGAGATTCCCAATTGCACCATTTGATTCCAAGGCACAGAGAATTCCCTTCAAAATGAACAAAAACAGGTCAACACCACAACATATCATAGTGAAACTGGCAACATACAAAGATAAAGACAGAATTCTGAAAGCAGCTAAGGACAAACAGGCCTTAACCCACAAGGGTAGACACATAAAGGTACTTGCAGACCTTTCCACTGAAACTTGGCAGGCTAGAAGGGAGTGGCAGGATATATTTTATGTGCTGAATAGGAAAAGTATGAGGCCAAGAATCATTTATACAGCAAGGCTGTTAATCAGAATAGAAGGAGAGATAAAGACTTTCCCAGACAAACAAAAATTAAAGGAGTTCATGATCACTAAACCAGCCCTGCAAGAAATCCTAAGGGGGACTCTCTGAGTGGAAAGCAGCAAAGACTACAAAGGACCAGAAGCATCACAAGAAACATGAAATCCACAGATAACACAATGGCACTAAACTTATATCTTTCAATAATCACTCTGAATGTAAATGGACTAAATGCCCAATCAAAGGATATAAAGCATCAGAATGGATTAAAAAAATAAGATCCATCTATGTTTTGCCTACAAGAGACATATTTTGGACCTGAGGACACCTACAGATTGAAAGTGAGGGGATGGAGAACCATCTTTCATGCTAATGGATGCCAAAAGAAAGAGAAATCATACTTATATCAGACAAACTAGATTTTAAAACAAAGACTGTAACAAGAGATGAAGGAGGGCATTATATCATAATTAAGGGGTCTGTCCATCAAGAAGAGCTAACAGTAGTAAATATTTACACCCCTAATGTGGAAGCACACAAATATATAAATCAATTAATCAGAAATATAATCAAACTTACTGATAATAATACCATAATTGTAAGAGACTTTAATACTCCACATACAACAATGGAAAGTTCATCTAGAAACTCAGTAAGGAAACAACAGCTCCAAATGACACATTGGAGCAGATTGATTTAGCAGATATATTCAGAACACTTCATCCTAAAGCAACAGAATACACATTCTTCTCCAGTGCACATGGAACATTCTCCAAAACAGATCACATACTGGGTCACAAAACAGCCTGCAACAGGTACAAAAAGATTGAGATAATACAATGCATATTTTAGAATACAACACTATGAAATTTGAAATCATCCACAAGAAAAAATTTGGAAAGCCCCCAAATACATGGTGGTTAAAGAACATTATACTAAAGAATGAATGGGTTAACCAGGAAATTAAAGAAGAAAACAAAAAAATACAGGGAAGCAAATGAAAATGAAAACATGATAGTCCAAACCCTTTGGGATGCAGCAAAGGCAATCTTAAGAGGAAAATACATTGTAATTCAGGCCTATCCCAAGAAGCAAGAAAGGTCCCAAATATACAACCTAACCTTACACCTGAAGGAACTAGAAAAGGAGCAGCAAAGAAAGCCCAAAGCCAGCAGAAGAAGAGAAATAATAAAGATTAGAGCAGAAATAAACAACACAGAACCATTCCCCCCCCAAAAAAAACCTGTAGAACAGATCAATGAAACTAAGAGCTTGTTTTTTGAAAAAATAAACAAAATCGATAAATCCTAGCCAGATTTCACAAAAAGAAAATAGAGAGGACCCAAACAGATAAAATCACAAATGAAAGAGGAGAGATCACAACCAACACCACAGAAATACAATTATAAGAGAATACTATGAAAAATTATATGCCAACAAACTAGATAATCTGGAAGAAATGGAAAAATTGCTAGACAATCAATAACCAGCAAAGAAATTAAATAGGTTATCAAAAATCTCCCAAAACATAAGAGTCCCGGGCCAGATTAAGAAAATGTGGTATACATATACAATGCAATACTATTTGGTGTTGAAAAATAATGAAATCTTGCCATTTGCAACAACTTGGATGGAACTGGAGGGTATTATGCTAAGTGAAATAAGTCAGAGAAAGACAGCTATCATATGATTTCACTCATATGTGGAATTTGAGAAACTCAATAGATGAACACAGGGGAAGGGAAGAAAAATAAAATAAAAACAGAGAGGGAGGCAAACCATAACAGACTCTTAAATACAGAGAACAAAATGAAGGTTGCTGGTGGGGGGTGGTAGTTAAATGGGTGATGGGCATCAAGGTGGGCACTTTTCAGGATAAGCACTGGGTATCATATGTAAGAGATGAATCACTGGGTTCTCTTCCTGAAACCAAGACTACACTGTATGCTAACTAACTTGAAAATAAAAAAAAAAAAAGAAAAGAACAGAACATCCCAAACTAGTTTAAACAAAACAAACAAACAAACAAAAAAGGAATTAAAAGAATAAACTGATTCACATAACAAATCCAGAGACAGCCTGATCCAGAGGCAGGGCTGGCTACAAGGCACAGCTGGAGTCAGTGCTCAAAAGTGTCATCAAGATTTGGTTTCTCTGCATCTCACTACCTCAGGCCCCCTATTTTATTTTCTTCAGTCTCAGGCTCCTTGTTGTAGCAGTATAAGGGTAGTAATACAGACTCTACAGCTCCTTATGTTCAAGTAAAGTAGGAAAGAATGAATGTCTTCTCCCCAGAAGCCCTGGGAAAGACTCAGTGGGATCATGGGACCATCACTGAACCAATCACTGTGTCCTGAGGAAATGCAATGGGTGGATTGACTTTGTTTCAGTCCCTTTGGTCTGCTATAACACAATGCGACAGACTGGGTGGCTTATAAACAACAGAAATTTATTTCTTGCATTTCTGGAAGATAGGAAGTCCAAGACCAAGAGGCCAGCATGGTCGTTGTCTGGTAGGCACCATTTTCCTGGTTCATAGCTGGTGCTTTCTCAGTGTCTTCACATGGTGGAAGTGACCAGGGGTCTCTGTGAGGTCTCTTTTTAAGAACACTAACCCCTTTCATGAGGGCTCAACCCTCATGACCTAGGCATCTCCCAAAGGCCTCACCTAATACCATTGCATTGGGCATTAACATTTCAACATATGAATTTTCAGGGAACACAAATACTCAGATTATATCAGGCTTAATATTGGCTATATTCTCCACCCTCGTGTTCCATTCAGATTCATGGGCTATAAACAGGAGACAGGTGAATCCCCAAATAACTTCACAGATAGGATGAATAGATATCCAGCCACCAAAAAATTTTACCCTCACTTCTTTATGCTCTCCCATGAGTATCTTTAATGCACCTCTCCTCCTATAGGGAAGTCATGAGGTAAAGAATATTATCTCTAAATCCAATTTCTGTTAACAGGTATTCTTTAAGGGAAAAAATGCTCAAGTAGCAACTCCCAGAATACATATTGTAGGAGTTGGCTAATAAGACTCTTCTGTATTCTTCTGCCACCTGTCATCTTGGGATCTCTCACCATTCATTATCTGGTAGCAGGCTTGCAGTGTACAGATGGAAAAGTCACCCCAGAGGGAAGAGAGCTGTTATACTCTACCCCCCTTCTGGTTCCACTTCTGTGCAATGCTAATTTAATCGGGCACATGATTCACTCACTCACCTTAAATTCAAGCCAGACCTCATTCTATTTTTAATGTTTTAATTTTATTATTCACCCACAAATGTATCTATCTCAGCTTAGGTATATTTTTAAACAGTCAGAAATATAAGCTAAAGGAAAAGGGCTTCTCTTGTCACTCCTATTCTGTCCTTCCCAGATCATTCCAAATACTTTGTTCTAAGCCATGTATAAGATAAATGCTTTGAAAGCATTAAAAGTTACCTTGAAGCCAGTACTGGAGTGAGTGAGTAGCATACTGATTGGAAATCCAAGTGAGCCTCCAAAATGGCCCTTTACAGCAATGACACTGGAAACAAGGGCCAAACAAGTGGGGAAATGAGCAGATTCACATGGAGCCAGGTGGGCATGTTTGGGTTACCATTCAGAAACTGAAAGCCTTTGGTTCCATTATCAGATTTGTTATGATAAATCTCAGAGTTTACAATGTAGGTAGAGAAGTGGTAACAAGAGAAAGGAAGGTGGTCAAAGCCCAAGAAAGTTGTAATCACTACCTTTGTCTAATACAAATTCCAAAGCAAGAACCTAGGAAAGCTTTGAAAAATAAAAGAGAGCTGACATGCAGGTCTATTTGACTGAGGTCTCCCAAAACTAATTAAAATTCCTTTAGCCACAATAGTGACTGTGGGTGGGTGAGGGGTTATAATGTACTGCTGCTAATTAACCATTAAAACTTGGTCAATAGCTTATGAGTCACCCTATTTCATTTTATAATAACAAATTATATTTGATTCAGTTATAAAGAAATGTTTAGCTGCACCTGTGAAATTCACACTATATAGATAAATGCTTCAATTTGATTTTCAACTTGAAGATAAAGATATGGAAAAAATTTGATAATATTATTTGCTGTCACATATTTGCATGGTAAACTGGGTTCTGGTTATCTTTACAGTATTCTGATTTATGGAAGGAAGAGAAGTGAGGCTGTGAAATATGCAAGATAATAGTCATGTCTAGCAGCAAAATTTACATGAGACACCACCATGTAAACAACATTCTGAAAACATCACTCTTCAAAGATAGTCCCCTGCATGATAAATAGTTCTATGCAGAATCAATAATTACTTGAAGCACTAAAAATTATTTTATACATATTCTAACATTCCATTACAACCTGTGAAATATCCAATAATGAAAGTTGTATTTTAATGTGTTTTACTGTATGCATTATAAATTAGCTAATTAAGGAAGTTATTTTAGGAAGAAAAATATAGTGTGGATTTTTAAGTAACTAATAATTTTTAAATATCTCATTGTAAATTTTCACATCTGATAACAGCAGTGTTTTAGCCTTACTATCTATTCACAACGAAGATATTAAAATTCCCATTCTGTGAAGTTTTTAATAGACATGGAAAATATGATTGGAGAGTTTTAGCATTTAAAGCTGTTATCTATATATCTTCAACATAATGAGAAACATTATTATACAACATTTTTCCCCATTCAATTAAACCAACAGTTATTGAATGCCTGGTATTTGGAAAGCAAATGACTAGGGGCTGTGGGAGATATAAGAGCATTTGGGATGCTTAGAAATTAGTATGAGAAAACAGACAAATGCATAAATAACACTTAAAACAAGGCAATGCTATAATAGAAATGCCATTATTTTAAACTTAAAGCAGAGAAAATAATATTCTTGTATTTAAGTTGAAATAATTTAAATGTTTATTTTTCTAGTTTGTAATTAACACTATCAGACATCCTTCTAGATGATGGACAATATTAATGGCCAACTAGAAAAATACTCTGGAAGCCCTTAAATGAAAAGTAGTATATAGTATGATCCAATGGTTCTCAAATGTGAGTATGTGTCAGAATCAAAAAGGACTTGCTAAAATACAGATTATTGGGGCCCATTCATGGTTTCTGATCCAGTAGGTCTAGGGTGGAATCCAATAATGTATATTTCTAACAAGTTTCCAGGTGATGTTCATGCTGCTGGTCTGGGGGACCACACATAAGAACCACTGGAGACCTCTAGTGCCAGATCACCCAAGTCTGAGTCTTGGCTCATTATTTATACCTGCATGATATTTGGAGTATGCCCCCATCATCTCATCCAAAAAATCTGCATAATGAAAGCACTGTGGTAGAAACTGCTAGCCAATGACCAAACCTTTGTTCTCTTCTTCCTGGGCCTACAGCTACACAACTGTTCCCAGCATCCCTTGATATAAGTTAGGTGTGGATCTGTGACTGAGATTTAGCCAAGGAATATGAGCAGAGATGATATGTATCACTTCCAGGCCTGACTCCCACATAAGTCCTTCATGCCCTTTCCATCACTTCTGGCTTGCCCCAAATGAGCATGGAAAACTTTGAAACTATAAGTTGAACACAGCAGAACTATGAGATAGAAGACAGGGTCTATGAACCAACACCTGGAAGAGAATGGCTCACCAAACAGCAACACCTATTTGGGCTTTACATGAGGGAAAATTTGAGCTATTCTTCCTGGTATCCCTGACAGCTAGCATGTCATATCAGACAGAGTTACTCAATAAATAATTGTTGAACTGATAAAGACAGAAGGAATGGATCAGTCTAACAGCAGACATGATGGGAAGTAATAAGCTCCACAACAATTGAGATATTTAAAGAAGACTAGATGGCTGCCATGAAAAGTTCTATAGAATGTGTTCCTCAATTGGTAGATGGTTATGTAAGATCACCTCCAAGGACCCTTCCAAATACAATATTCTATGATATTATGCCCTAAATTTAAATGAATAGGATGCAACTTTTGAGAGCTATATTTTTGTCTCCAGCTCCATTATGTTCCACTCCTTTTGTTTTCTTCTTTTCCAAATGTTTAATCTTTCCTTGTTAATTAATTAATCAATCAGCATTCACTCAGCATGTAAAATATGCCCAGGCCTATCCACAAGGTACTTGGCATCTAGCTGGGGAGAGTGCTTACGAAACAGCAACACATTTGAAACAATGAGTAAACAATATCAAAGAGATCATTAAATGCTACCATTAGAAGTTGTTGAGGTGTGCCTGGGTGGCTCAGCTCTTTAAGTGTCTGACTTTTGATTTTGGCTCAGGTCATGATCTCACAGTTCCTGGGTTTGAGCCCCAGGTCACAGGGCTCTACATAGACAGTGCATAGCCTGCCTGGGATTCTCTCTGGATTCTTTCTCTCCCTCTCTCTCTGCCCTTTCCTCTAAAAATAAATAAGCATTTTAAAAAAAAGTTGTTGAGGGAGTTGCTTCAAGTGTGTTACTATGCATGTTAAAAGCATGTCAGCCACAGACAATTAAAATGCTCAAACTCAGTTTTCTTTTTCTGTAGATAAGCTGTGCAAATGTGGGCAAATCATTTAACCTGCTTCTCCCTTCTATAAAATAAAAATAACAATTCTGTCCAAATACTAAGGAGCAGGATGAAAAAAAAGAACCGATTAACAAATTAGAAAGCATGATCTTTTGGAATGTAGTGCTCTATTTCGGAACCTTATGTTTCAATTCATCTTTATTTGCATTACTTGTTTTCTTTCCACATGTAATCAGGATTTTTGTTGTTAGTGATGGTTCACCTAAGAGTCCTTCATTTCACCTGCCTGTAGTACCCAGAAAACTGCATCTTTGATTATGTTAGAAAAGCACAATAGGCCTTTTGTCCTCCACAGCAAGGATCGGGATTGGAGTTCTTCACTTTGAACTTATGCCCCCTTCAGCAGCCAGTTGTTATCACTGTTGTTGACCTGCCACCTGCTTGAGTTCAGGGTGGAGACAACAAACTCAAATGTTTCAGCAGGACTTGTTAGGTCAGCTGCTGCTGACCAAATTGGAGATTATATTTCATGGTTATTTCATGTTCTGGTGGATATACTAAATATCCTTTCATATATAAAGAGATGGCAAAGAAAAGTTACAAAAAGGAACATTTAATGGTTTTCTAAATGAATATAATGTAATAATAATTGAAGTAAAATTAGGCAAGTTTGCCCTGACTAAACTTCTTCCCTGCCAGCTGTAAATGCTGCCTCCAGCTGCACTCTTTTCACGGGAAAACAGTTCAGTGTTGTACATTTTACCAGACTCATTTTAAAACCATTTCCAAAATGTTTTCTTCTAGCTCTGTTTTGAAGATTTTTGCATCTGTGATGTACTTCTTAGATATTTTTCTCTAATTAAACCCTTTGAAAAATAAATGAATGAAAAGCTCTATTTCAGCTTTTCCAAAGTTTGACTCTAGTTCAGATGGCCCCTTTGGCCTCTGTGAGCTGTATTTATGAGAGGTCTTTTGTCTGGTAATTGTCATTTGTATCCCAAACTGGTTACAATGTTATTAGTACAAGAACAGAGAGTAAGAGAAGAAAATTCAGTATCTTGCTGTTCGGTGTTTTTAATCTGGCTATAGGGGAGAGACTTTCCCACAAACGCTGTAAAACAGTGCCTCCTAGATTCTATTATACGTGATTCACTTTAGGATTTTGTTAAAATGCAGACTATTACTTAGGTGTTCTGGGGTAGGGTCTGAGATTCCACATTTCTAACAAGTTCCCTGATAAGCTGATGTCGCTGGTCCAAGGTTCTAAATTTTTAGTCAACTTTCATCTTCTTATTTCCCAGCCACGATACGTTCCATCCGTGTCTCAACAGATCTTGGGAAGATCTGTGATATTCAATTAAGGAAAGAAAACAAATCTATTCTGTATGGCATTCAGAAGTAGAGTAAACAAAATATTATTAGAGGTTGTTTTGTAAAGATCTATTCTGTTAGGGTTGGTACGACCTCTGGGTGAAATCTTTTCCCCAGGATACCAAGAAATATCCTCCACTAAAGTCTGGCTTCCTATTGAATTTAATTGCTTGCTCAAGAGTGTAAACATAAACACAATGGTGCCCTTAATCTTTTTAATCCAAGAAGCTGTCTGGCCTTTGTCTCCCAATTTAGGAATCTCTTTCAGCAAATCTACAGATTGCTACAAATGAAAGTACTTAGTGTTTCCAAACTGTTATAATATCCACACTGAAAGAACAGAAGTACTTTTCTCCAATCTCTGCCACTGGTGTCATTAGATGCCCATTTTCACAGATATTATCCAGTACTTTAATAACCATCAGTCATTTCACAAGCAGATTTAAGTTTCTTAATCATGGGAGTGCATTCCACAAGACTATAACGCCAGAGGGAAAGACAGCTACCTAAAAAAAAGAAACCATAATGATAAAAGGGATGTAATAAAGAGTTGATAGAAAATGAAGTTAATGGCTATTTTTTCTTATTTACCCTTATTTGCAGATACTGCTCATACCCATGTTTTTTACCAAATGGCATGTAGAAAAGGAAAATTAGAAGAATCAAATACTTCTTCCTACCTATGTTTTCTGTTACCTCTATTCTTTCTGCTACTCTTTTATTCTTTCCTTTTGTTTTAGCATAATTATGCAATCAGGTTCTATGTTATTACTAATTTTATAGACCTAACGGCTAGTGCAGTGCTATGACATATAATGGATGCTCAAAATATTTGCTAAGTGAATGAATGAGCATATTACACATATGGTAATTCATTATTTAAACCTTTTTGCACCTTTTCCTGACTCACTAAGAAAAAGAAAAAATACACATTGACATTTAAACACATATGTACAGTGTAAAGTTGGAATGAGTAATCTATTTGGTTTTTATTCAGAGTAAGGGATAATTTACTTACTCATTTATTTTTATTAATCATTTATTTTTGTTAATTTTCTGAATATTAATTTTATTAATCATTTATTTTTATTAATTTTCTGAACAATAAGACCAGTGAAATAACTTCTCATACTTAGCAGAATCTCCTAGATATTTTCCCCATGATGTGGTTTATAAATCAGAAAGAAGTTTTCCTAATTTAAAAATAAAAATCAAATCTCGCTTATCTGACTTTGGAGCTCTTGGTACTTTGAAACCCTTACTATTTGTGGTAGAAACTATGGTGTGCCATCCTGACTTCCTTTGAAAGAAGGGCTTGTTGCCCCAGTTGCTGGCACTGTTCTTAGCAGGCAACCTTCAGCTGTCAGCCCCTTTGTGGTTGCCTCAGCTGCAAAGAGCAATCTGGCCTAATATCAGTCCCCTAACCTGATGACTCACATCAAATGACCGATCAATGCAGAAATAAAAAGACCTAGCCATCTTGACCCAACTTGAAACAATTCTGAAAGGCCTTCTAGTTTTCAGAGCTTTCTATGGGGTCAGCCATAGCTGTTGTTGCATCTAACTTGTACTTCAACCTATCCATATTCCCAAACCTGCTCTCTTCCCCTATTGCCCTAAGGGCACTCCCTAATTAATATTTTGCATGTTAAACTTCATCTCAAAGTCTGCTTCCTGAGGAGCTCAACCTATGATGTTATTATTTCCATGCTATTTTTATACATAATATAGAAAATGTTTATAAGAATTCATTGAGAAAAAAATTGCTGCATTTTATGGAGTTTATTCTCTGAAAAGACACTTATTCTAGGTCAGAGGTGTTTGCCAAAAATCCACATTGTCAAGGTAACTGTTCCCTACAACTTTTTGATTTCATTATTGTGTTGATGACACAGGGGAGTAGACCAGGAGTTACAGTGCCATGATAATTCCCCTGCAGTGAAAAGAACCTCATTTGAGGTTCTTACTTTGTATTAAAGGTTTAGAGTTGGTGCAATGGTTTCTAAACTGAGTCTCCTCCAACTAGGCCATCCTGACATGAACGAAGCATTCAGAAACCTGTGACTTTTGAAGACGAAACTTAGAAATTCTATCTGGATTGTTTTTTTTTTTTTTTATACTACGAATATAATTTATTTTTTTTAAATTTTTTTTTCTGAAATTTATTGACAAATTGGTTTCCATACAACACCCAGTGCTCATCCCAAAAGGTGCCCTCCTCAATACCCATCACCCACCCTCTCCTCCCTCCCACCCCCCATCAACCCTCAGTTTGTTCTCAGTTTTTAACAGTCTCTTATGCTTTGGCTCTCTCCCATTCTAACCTCTTTTTTTTTTTTTTCCTTCCCCTCCCCCATGGGTTCCTGTTAAGTTTCTCAGGATCCACATAAGAGTGAAACCATATGGTATCTGTCTTTCTCTGTATGGCTTATTTATCTGGATTGTTAAGTCACCCCATCACCAGTCATTCTGGAGCTCTAGCCTGCTTGCTTTGTAGTTGTCCCTCCCAAATTTATTTCTGTATCTGTTTATGTGATATACAGATAATTTGAGACAGAGATGGGTAAGAAGAGGTCTCCATGGTAAAAGTTTTTTTCAGTTGTCTCCATGGTGATCCCTGCATAGCTAATAAATCTACAACTTAATTTCATTGCTTATCTTGAAATTACCAAGAGCTTAAGCTTTAGAATATGTGTGGGAGAAGCCATCAGGGCTCATACCACAATTTGTAAAGCAGGTAGTACCAAGCTTCACTGGAGACTCAGTCTCTCTTTTCTATGTCTTTTTTACCTTCCTTAGGAACCCAAGGTCCTCATATGCTTTGTAGTTTGTTTCCTCCTATTTCTTTCTTTATGAAAAGGAGACTAAGGTATAAATAAGTGATAAAGCAGCATATTACCTTCCTCTGGGAGAATGCTTTTTAAATGTAAACAAGGAGGGGTACCTGGGTGGCTCAGTCAGTTAAGTGAATGAATCTTGGTTTCAGCTCAGGTCATGATCTCATGGTCATGGGATGGACCCCCACGTCAGGCTCTGTGCTGACAGTGCAGAGTCTGCTTGGGATTCTTTCTCTCCCTCTGCCCCTCCCCCACTCACTCTCCTCTCTCTCTAAATAAAGAAACATTAAAAAATAAATGTAAACAAGGAAATGAATATCTAAGAAATTTTATAAAGTGAGAAAGCCTGTGAATGGGAGAAAATAGCAAGAGGTTAAGGAACAAAGTCTATGCATTGATTACTCTGTGTTCCATTTTCCCCATCTGTAAAAGGGAAGAGTAATATTATCTACCTCTGAGGGTCATTGTGTAGATTAAATAAGATGTGACAAGTAAAATGCCTGGAACAGTGTTTCACTTGCTCAGTTACTGCTATTTTTATAATATTGTTTTTTACTCATAAGGACAAATTAGGAAATGTTCCCTTCTGCACCTTTAACCTGAGGTATTAAATTACCAAAGTCTGACCTTTCCCTTTAGGGGGAAGCTGTAAAACCTTGCTATTCAAACAGTGGTCCAAGGACCAGAAGCATCAGCCACATCATAAAGCTTGTTAGAAGTCCATAATCTCAAGCCCCACTCCAGACATACTAAAGCAAAATTTATATTTCAACAATATTTCCAGGTGATTTCTACACACATTAAAATTTGAGGGACCCTGAAGTAGATACAGGGGTCCCAAATAGGGGCTTTGAAATCAAAGAGACTCAAGCTCCAATTTGCTAGCTGTGAGACTGTGAGGAAATTATTTAATTTCTCTGAGTCTGAGGTCCCTCTTGTGTAAAATATGGGATAATCACATCTATTTAGTAAGGCTGTTGTAAGGATTACATATGAAAATATGCAAAGAATTTACTGATGGGCATGCTGGGAAACTACCAAGTGTCTTATGAACTGTGGCTATAACTACTCTCAAAACAATTTATAGTTTTTTGAAACATGTAGTTTCAATCTCCCAAGGACAAAGAACTTGACTTAACTCAGGGCAGGATTGTTCATACATATATATAATTTTTAAAATACAAAAGGAATATTAGGGATAATCTTAAATAAATAAAAAATGGTTAGGTCTATTTTATATTTGAAGGCTTGGCTGGTGAAGAAAGGATTTTCCTTCATCTCCCTAAATCTTCCATTGCCTTGCTGTGTAAGATACCATCAGGTTAGACACAAAGGTGATCAGCTGCCCATGACAGGTAGAGAAATACCAGCATTTCTAGTCAAGCATTTGAGTCTTTTAGACATAATTCTTCCTGCCAATGAAGGTGACTATCTTGCTCATGTCTATGATACTAAAATGTAGTGATCCCCAAAACTCTAAAGACTGGAACCTGAAGTTGTTGAATTTGTATTGGCAAACACAGGTTCTATATTCTTAAATGCATTTCATATTCATCTTATGTTTAAGAGCAATGGCTCAAGCACCAAATCCCCAGGGTTAAAGTTTTATCACTCGTAAAATAGAGATTATAGCTCCTCTCTCTAAAGATGTTTAGGAGAAATGAATGAGATAATTGATATTAGCACAGTATGTGGCTTACAGTGAACACTCAATAAAGGTAAGCTCTTGTTGGAATTATCATACTTGCTGCAGCTGCTTTCCCTAGAATCCTGTATTTCATATATCTGACTCCAGCCTATTTTCTTGACCTCAACACTGATTTGGGGGCTACACCTAGCCTCTAACTAGATCTATTGTAATAATTTGGTTGGAAGAATTAGAGTTAATGTCATGACAAAACAATGGAAATGTGACATTACTTTGTAGAAGATTTCCACATAGGGGCATTTCCTAGATGACTGGGCATTGGGAGAACTAATTTCAGTGTTGTTGAAATGCTAGTGTAGCCAGGCTGTAAGAGACTGTCAGCCATTTTCAGGCTTTTAATGAGTTCCCCAAGGAGAAGCAGAAGCTACCATCCCAGCAAGCCTTTCCCCATGCCTGAATTCTTTGTCATTCAGTTGTTGGTGCTCTAGAGACTAACATATTGGTACCCTTTGCTGCAGAATACTGAAACAATAAAATGTGACAAATTCTTGATCAACCAGTGCTGGAAATGCAGACTCATTTGGAAATGGAATGGAGTAGATAATGTGAAAACTTGAACTATATATCTACTGGAATTCCTGAAATACAATTCAGTAAGGATTTGAGAGACTTCAGTCACCTGAACCAATCAATTTAAACTGGGCCAAATGACAAGGTTTTGAATGGGCTTCTATAGCCTGATTGAAATATTACTTTGATTGTAATTAGTACTAGACATCAAAGGGAACTCATCAAAGGATTTCTGTGGTTTGGAAAGAAAGCTCCACCCCTCCTGACTCCATTTTCCATATTGCAATTCATTAATATTCCACCATACCTCCACAAAATAGTCTATGTATTCTACCTAACAAGAGAACCAACCTCATCTTGGGGGTATGAATCAGAAAGATGAGAAAAAAGGAGGGAAATGTAAAACATGGACTAAAATTCTGCAGAGCTTGTTCAGTCTGGCATAACTAGCTTTAATAAAGTTTATAAGTTTATAAAAGTATTTATAAGTTTAATTTAAATGGCATTTTTTGATGACAAAAATAATATATGCTCCTTGCTGGAAAGAGAATAGTATTAAAAAATTTTAACTACTCATAATCAAATCACCTGAAGTCATCATTTTGATATATTTAATTCTGGACAATTTTCTCTGAATGTTGATATTAGTTCTAATTAACATAACTGGGGTTATTTGGAAATATGATTATTAATGGCTATACAATAATACATTAGGTGCTGCAATTCCAACATCCGTGGGCATTTATTTCCCAAACTTTTGCTATTATAAATAATACTACAAAAGATATCTTCTTTTGTAAAATTTTACCTGGATGTATGAATGTTTCCTTAGATAGGTTCTTAGAAGTTAAATATTTCAGGGGTGCCTGGGTGGCTTGGTCGGTTAAGCATCTGACTTCAGCTTAGGTGACAATCTCACTGTTTGTGGGCTCAAGCCCCGTGTTGAGCTCTGTGCTGACAGCTCACAGCCTGGAGCCTGCTTCAGATTCTGTGTCTCCCTCTCTCTGTCCCTCCCCCACTTGCACTCTGTCTCTCTCTGTCTCAAAATAAATAAACAGTAAAAAAATTTTTTAAGTTTAATATTTCAATTAAGGGTTGGGAATATATTTAAGTTTCTCAGTACATTTACTAAAGTGCTTTTCAAAAGGATTATCTCAATGTATCCTCCCATGAGCAGTGCATGAACATATCACTCTAAGGGCACCAGTGACTACTTGAGTGTTATCTTGGATCATTATTCTCTAATTTCATGTCAAAAATGCTACCTTATTACCTTACCATTTTTTAAAATGTAATTTATCATTTTACACATAAATATGTTGACCATTTTTTTTCTTTTCTTATTTGTTCATAATCATAGCCCATATCTTCTACTAGGCAGTTAGGTTTTTTTTCTTCTCATGGTTTCATTAGCATCTCTATATGTCAAACATATTAATTCTCTACTATGTTTTTTGCATTTATATTTTAATTTGTGGTGAATTTTCATTGTTCTCATTATACAGAAATTTGGAATTTTCATGCAGTCAAATCTATCAATCTTATCATTTATGACTTTTTTCACATTCCTTTTATTAATGTAAATCTTTCCCCACTTGGAGAACAAGTGAGTATTTACCCATATGTCCTCTTAACCAGCAAAACCAGTTTTACTAAGTGTAAAAAAGCTTACTTTAAGGAAGAATGTGGTCAGAATGATTTCACTCACCATAACTAAGCAGTTTATAAAGCACAAGAATTTGGAAGCACTCATGAAATGAATACAGATATCATATTCGGACTTAAATGAAATTACCTTTAAGAAGATTATATAAAGTAGTTGAGAAAAAAAAAAGAGTCAAAACCAAGTCAGGGAAGACTAATAACTGTTATAAAAGTGAACTTGAAACTAGATGTTTTAGAGAAGTTCCATACTTCTGATTCATTGAAGGAAACACTTTCATATTATCCTTGTTTTCATTGTTAGCTTCATTTGCAACAAGTATTTAACAAGTACCCAAACACTCAGATATTGTATTACAGTAGCAACATTGTCTAATACTGATTGACTTTGCAAAGACCTTGCTTACAACAGAAAAAAAAAACATACTTCAAATTAATTGCAATATTACTACTGTAAATTTGTTAACAAATTTTATACCAATAATCCATGTTTCCATAACAAATACACAAACAAAAGAACATATAAACTCTTTATAAAATAAACACATAAAAGGAAGAGAGGGGTGGAGAGAGGAGGGGTGGTAAGAAGACAGCTGAGAAATCAGTTGTATTCCTATGCACCAATAATGAAGAAACATAAAGAGAAATCAAGGAACCAATTTCATTTACAACTGCACCCAAAACCACAAAAAAACCTAGGAATAAACCTAACCAAAGAGGTGGAAATTCTATAAACTGAAAACTATAGAGAGCTTATGAAAGAAATTGAAGAAGACACAAAAATATGGAAAAATATTCCATGCTCCTCAATTGGAAGAACAAATATTGTTAAAATGTCAATACTACCCAAAGCAATCTACATATTCAATGCAATCCCTATCAAAATAACACAAGCATTCTTCACAGAGCTAGAACAAACAATCCTCAACTTTGTATGGAACCAGAAAAGACCCCAAATAGCAAAAAGCAATCTTGAAAAAGGAAACTAAAGCAGGAGGCATCACAATCCCGGACCTCAAGATGTATTACAAAGCTGTAATCATCAAGACAGTATGGTACTGGCACAAAAAAACAGACACTCAGATCAATGGAACAAAATAGAAAACCCAGAAATGAACCCACAAACATATGGCCAACTAATCTTTGACAAAGCAGGAAAGAATATCCAATGGAATAAAGACAGTCTTTTCAGCAAATGGTGCTGGGAAAAGTGGACAGCAACATGCAGAGAAATGAACCTGCACCACTTTCTTATACCATATACAAGAATAAACTCAAAATGGATAATGGACCTAAACATAAGACAGGAAGCCATCAAAATCCTAGAGGAGAAAGCAGGCAAAACTTCTCTGACCTCAGCCACAGCAACTTCTTATTCAACACGTCTCTGGGAGCAAGGGAAACAAAAGCAAAAATGAACTATTGGGACCTCATCAAAGTAAAAACTTCCGCACAGTGAAGAAAACAATCAGAAAAACTAAAAGGCATCCTACGGAATGGAAATATTTATCTGCAAATGACATATCAGATAAAGGGTTAGTATCCAAAATCTATAAAGAACTTATCAAACTCAACACCCAAAACACAAATAATCCAGTGAAGAAATGGGCAAAAGACATGAATAGACACTTCTCCAAAGAAGACATCCAGATGGCTAACAGACACATGAAAAACTGCTCAACATTTCTCACCATCAGGGAAACACAAATTAAAACCACACTGACATTCCACCTTATACCAGTCAGAATGGCTAACATTAACAACTCAGGCAACAACAGATGTTGGCGAGGATGCGGAGAGAGAGGATCTCTTTTGCACTGCCGGTGGGAATGCAAACTGGTGCAGTCACTCTAGAAAACAGTACAGAGGTTCCTCAAAAAGTTAAAAATAGAGCTACCCTATGATCCAGCAATTGCACTACTAGGTATTTATCCAAGGGACACAGGTATGCTGTTTCTAAGGGGCACATGCACCCCAACATTTATAGCAGCACTATTGACAACAGCCCAACTATGGAAAGAGCCCAAATATCCAGTGATGGATGAATGGATAAAGAAGATGTGGTGTATATATACAATGGAGTATTCCTCAGCAATCAAAAAGAATGAAATCTTGCCATTTGTAACAACATGGATGGAACTAGAGTGTATTATACTAAGCAAAATTAGCCAGAGAAGACAAATATCATGACTTGACTCATGAGGAATTTAAGATACAAACAGACGAACATAAGGAAAGAGAAGCAAAAATAATATAAAAACATGGAGGGGGACAAAACATAAGAGACTCTTAAGTACAGAGAATGAACTGAGGGTTGCTGGAGGGTTTGTGGGTGGGGGGATGGGCTAAATGGGTAAGGGGCATTGGGGAGGACACTTGTTGGGATGAGCACTGGGTGTTATACATAGGGGATGAATCACAGGAATCTACTCCTGAAATCATTATTGCACTATATACTAACTTGGATCTAAATTTTAAAATTAATTAATTAATTAATTAAAAAAGAAGACAGCTGATAAAAGTCTGAAAATATTTCCACCCAAATTTATTCTTTGAAAAAGTGAAAGTGATGTGTAAGTCTGTGCCCAAATAAAGAAGTCACAACACAAAAAAGCAGAATCTACACTGGAGAGGAGAAGAGAAAAGCACAGGTTGTCAGGAAGTTGCAACAGTCTCTAAAAGTACCTTATCAGTGATAGTTGGTTTGCAAAAGGTTACCTTCAAGGAACTGTTAATCAGAAAATAATGGGGACAACAAAAGGCAATGTTTCTCAACTATTTAGCATATTATTAGCAGTAGATTCTTGTGGTATATATACTACATATATGAATAGTGTGCTGGACAATATGCTCTCAATAAATATATAGTAGACTGCAATAGACTGTACTAATAGCCCCAATTTTTCATGTACCCTTGTATCCATGCCCTATGACAGTGCTCTCTCACACTGACTCTGGGCCTGGCCATGTGACTGCTTTGGACAAAGGAATAGTAACAAACTTGACCTAAGGAGAGGTTTGAAAAGGCATTTGTGTAGTTCTATTTAAAAAAAAAATTTTTAACGTTTATTTATTATTGAGAGACAGAGAGACACAGAACATGAGCAGGGGAGGGGAAGAGAGAGGGGGAGACACAGAATCTGAAGCCGGCACCAGGCTGTGAGCTGTAAGCACAAAGCCCAACACGGGGCTCAAACTCAAAAACTGCGAGATCATGACCTCAGCCGAAATCGGTTGCTCAACCAACTGAGCCACCCAGGCACCCCGCATTTGTGTACTTCTGATTTCATTCTTAGATCCTGTGACTATCAGGAAAACAGGTCCTACCTAGTCTGCTGAAAGATGAGATCACATGGAGCAGAACCAAGTTGTCCTAGACAAAGCCATCCTAGACTAGCCAGCACTAGCCAAATTGTCTGCTGACTACAGGTGCATGACCAAGCCCAACTTCGATCAGATGAGTTTGGCCCAGTTCATGAGAACCTCTTAGCACACCCTAGACTCATGAGAAACAATAAATGGTGGTGTTTTCAGCCTCAAAGTTTTGGTTGACTTGTTCCACATTAATAGCTAACTGATACAACAATTAATAAGAGAGTAGGGGCCTAGGATGTTAAAGGGCAAAAATGTAGTTACCAAAGGCACTTCCATAGAGAAGTGCAGAAGCAGGGTAGGGTTAAGGTAATAAGCCACCACAAGTACCTATGTAACCTCTCCCTAACCTGGTTGAAAATTTCAGTTCCATGGGGAGGGCTTCAGAATATTCTGTCTTCTTTAGGACAGAAGCACAATCAAAATGCATTCAACCAAAAGCTGATTTTCAGGAACAAATTTCTTGACCGTGGGAAACTCAAGGAGGAAACCATTAATTGCTTCAACCTGCAAGTTTCACTGGGACAGTAGATTTGACCTCTGTCTCCAAGGATTTTACAGAAACTTCAGCTAGCACCAAATGAAGTGACACAAGGATCTAACATGTTCCCACAAACACTTTTGTTTTGCTTCTGTCTTCAATGCAAGTTGCTGAATTTGGTTATTAAGAACGCTCTGTGACTTGAATTAGGAATGCATTATAGGTTTTCCATCTTGTTTTATATTGGTCTATAAAGGGAGATGAGATTTCTGGAGCATCATTCCTAATAACATTTGCTATAAAGAGCAATGGCTTTGAACCAGAAGTATGGATCGAAATTATAAGTGACATTTAAAAACACCCATGTTCCTAGGTCTCATCCCTGGTGTGGTAGATGCACTGCTCAGACTCCACCTCAAGGAAGGGCTTGCTGCCCAGCTATCGGAAGTAGGGTTGAGAGCCTCCAGCAATCAGTTCCTTCACGGTCTGCCTCAGCTGCAGAGAGAACTTTGACTCTAGGTCACATTGTTCCCAGGGCAGCCTTTTTCCAGTGACTGAACAAGGCAGAAGTATACTAGCCATTTCAGCTCAATGGGCACTGAAAGGCCATACTTACTCCAGAGCTCCCTGCTGTGCTGGCTAAGGTTTGCCTGACCTACATTGCAGCTGTACTTCTCCTTCTGCATAATCTCATTTCCTACCCCTTCCCTTTACAGATATCAATCTCTAATAAACATCTTACACTCAAAACTCCATCTTAGCACCTGGTTCTGGAACACCCAACCTAACACATGGAGAATCTCATTCGGTAGGTCTGGGATGAGCAGGGCTCAAGTATGTACATTATGAAAAAACTCCTTAGGTGACTCATATATGCACTTCTCTTTTAAAATTTCTGACTTGGAATGTTTCAGAAACCCTGAAGACTGAACACATCTCAGGATTGCTATATAGTCTTAACATATAATTACCTGGGAGAACTTTGCATAGACATAGATTTTTAGATACTGAAAACACTTGAAATTATCCAAACTGTAGCACTAAGAAATAATATAAATTGCTTAAAACATGCAATTTTAGAGCTAAACATGTACCTAGAAACCCAACCTAGTTATTTTGCAAAAGAGGAAACTGAGTCCTCCTTAGGGAATAATGCTGGCACCAGCACCAAATCCCAGAGCCCTTAGCTTTTTTGCTCTATCATAGGAAGTCTAAAAAGTTCACTTTCAAATATTAGTTTTAATGTCCTCTATTACTACTTCTCCATCAACTCTATTAACTTAATTAAAATAATTTGAGATTTATCTCCTTTCATTTTCTCTTTCCACTCAGAAGTAAAGATGCTAATAAGTGTAAAATGGTACAGATGAGTGTCTTCTAGTGACAAGAAGGAGGAGCAAAAATAGGACTTAGCATTTATATGCAGCCATAAGCTACAGAAAGTTTTGGGAGGAAAGGGTTTTAGACAGAGGGAACAGCATGTACAAGGCCCTGAGGTAGGACTAAGTTTGGTATGTTTGGGAAAAAAAGAGGTTTATGTTGACTTGAGTGAGGTAAAAGAGGCAGAAAAATAAAGATGATAAGAGAAAGATTAACAAGCCCTGTAATATAGTTATTTGGGTTTACCTCCCTCTCCCATAAGCAATTACTTGCAAGGTCTTTGATATCACATAGTTTTCTAGAAAGAAATTTCCAATTTCCAGTAGTGGGAGACTTGGTTATTCTCACCCCTCCAGAGGAAAACAATGAAAAATACTGAGCGAAGAGTTTTTAAAAGCCTCTTAAAAATTAAAAATAGCTGACAACAAAAAGAAAATAAATCAGGAACTCAGATGGTTAAGTGAACAAAGAAGCCAATTTTAACCCTGGGGAATTAGATATTTCCTAAAATACAAATGTTTATTCTGATGGTCTCAAAGGAATAGTGGCATAGAGATCAAAGCCCCAGGCTCAGAGAAGATGGGAATTCTATTCAAGACTTTCCCCACAAAAAGCTATGACCCCAAAGAGATACACCTTCAAGGAAGGGGTATGTGGTGCTTCAGCCTCAAATCATGTCACTTTTGTGGTCCAGGTAACTTAAAAACTAAAAATGAATTAAGGTGAACCTAGAGTGGTAGTAATTCCAGGGACTTGGTAAAAATAAATGCAAGTTCGTTCCAAGAAAGATACATTCATCCTATGATTTCAGTTACTCTTTCCGATAATTTTCGGGCACAATGACTACCAAATGCTCAAGGGCAACCAGGCACTCAAGGTAAAAAGTACACATGGGCAAAACCCAGCAGAATCAATAAACAATAGAAATAGACCCATAATGACTTTATATATTGGAATTATCAAATATAGACTACAAACAAACTATGTTTACTATAAACATTTTCATAGAATATTTGACACAGGAACAACTATATTTCCATCTTTGTAATCCCCACAACAATTATTATAGTATTTTATACATAAGAGGCATTAAATGAATGGTTGTGGATTTAACTCAATAAATATCTAGCTTTTCCATGATATCAACTATCACTTCATATTTTCATTCACTCTTATCCAACAAACATTACTCCCTATTCATGGTGGTCCATACACTGCTTTCAGTATGAAGAATACAACAGTAAAACAATATGTACACAGAGTACTTGTTCTCAAAAATTCTCATATCTAGTATGGAAGACATATACATAGAGAGCCAATTATAATCTGGTGAGATTAGTAACCCCTCAAGGACTACAACATGACTAGATAATTATATGTACTCACAAGGCTCCCAAGAGTCTTCCAAGTGCAGCTCTCAAAGGTCCTTCTTATTCATCCAAGGATGCAAAAGATTTGTGTAATAAGTCTTTGTTTAGGGAGAGCTCCTAAAAGTTTCCAGCAGATTCTTCTATGATCCCCTAGACACATAACCACACCAGACTCTAACTGGTTAAACCAGGTGTAAGGCATGAATAAATAGCTCCTAGATCAGGAACAAGACAAGGATGCTCACTCTCACCACTCCCATTCAACATAGTACTAGAAGTCCTGGCTAGAGCAACCAGGCAATAAAAAGAAACAAAACGGATCAGAATCAGAAAGAAGTAAAACTTTCTCTATTTACAGATGACATGATTTTATATAGAGATAATCATAAAGCTCCACCAAACTATTAGATCAACAAATTCAGTAAAGTTTCAGGATACAAAATCATCATTAAAAAGTCTGTAGTATTTCTATACACTAGCAATGAATTATCTGAAAAAGACATAAAGAAAACAGTGCCATTTATAATAGCATCAAAAGCTGAAATACTGACTTCCAGGGAATATGGTGGACTAGGAAGAACCTAAGCCACCGTGTCCCATGTATACAACTAGATAACCCCACATCAGTGTAAATAACCCAGAAAACAACTGGAAGATTGACAGAACAGACTCCCCACTGCTAAATGTAAAGAAGAGGCCACATCAAGAGGGCAGATATGCAGTCAGGAACTAAATGCACCCGTGGAACTCACCATAGGAGGGAGGGACACTGTGAGCACAGAGAGGGAAGAGAAACAGATTTTCACACCAGGGAATTCACATGGGGAAGACACATCCCCATAACATTTGAATTTGAAAACCAGAGGGGCCTAATTTCACAAGTTCTTACAATCAGCAGGGCTTAAAACCCGGACTTTAAAAATCATCAATCTCATGAGAGAGCCAGGAGGGTGAGAGGAAACTAAGTCCCCACCCTTAAAGAGACAGCACAAAAAACAGACCTGCAGAGATAGAGATAGGATAGGCAATTTGAAAACCAATTGAAGTATTTGGGAAAGGGGAGATTTGTTTACTAATCACAGAGAGTGTGCTTGATGAGGAAGGATCCTTGAGAGACTTCTCCAAGAACAAAGGAGCTAGTGGGTGTATTTTCCTCCTCTGCTCCCCAGCCTACTCACACCTGCAGGAACCACTGTTGTGAAACACTCACTACCTAACTTGCTAACTGCACTCTGCCCTAACTTGCTAACTGCACTCTTCCCATCCATTTTCCTGTCACCATGTCCCCTCCAGCCAGGCCTCAGCTCCAGGTCCCCTCCCACAGCAAACCTGTGAAAACCTTGCTACCACTTGGCATCCCACCCCTGTGTACTTCTATTGATAAGCTGTCCTCCCACCCAAACTATCTTGGTCCCAGGTGCTACAGGTCTCCTCCCACCAGAAGAGACCATGCTGGTACCATGTGCTGAACCCCCGTGTTATCCTGCAGTTTGGTGCTACTGAACCTCTGGCAAACACCTGGTCTGACTCAACTTAAGCCCAAGGAAGTCCCAGACTGACCCACTAACACACAGGGACAAAACACTGCTCACAACAGGCAAATGGAGTTATTGCAGATGATTGGACTTAAGACAAATGTGGCTCAGGCACAAAAATAGGGCACCCACAACACATATAGGAGAAACACTTGAAATGCCAGGTTCTGGTGAAAAGGGGACATTCACGACAGGGCACTACAGGACCTCTTCTTCATAAGGCCACTGCTTTCAAGAGCAGGAGATGTAGTTGACTTTCCTAAAACACAGAAGTAGACACAGAGGATTAGCAAAAAATGAGGAGACAGAGGAATATGCCCCAAATGAAAGACTAGGACAAAATCATGGCAAGAGAGCTAAACAAAATGGAGAAATGTAATATGCCTTATACAACATTTAAAGTAATGATCATGGGAGGATCCAAGATGGCGGAACAGCATGGAAGTTTTTTTGCATCTCGCATCCATGAAATACAGCTAGATCAACACTAAACCATCCTACACACCTAGAAAACTGATTTGAGGATTAACAAAATAATATGCACAACCTGAACCACAGAACTCAGCAGGTAAGCAGTGCAGAGAGGTGAACTGGGGGTGAGAGAAGCCATGGAGGGCAGGGAGCTGTTTTTGCTTGCAGAGAGAGGATGGAGATGGGGCGGGGGAGAGTACAGGAAAAACACTCTCCCAAAAAGCAGCTGCAGAGAAAGTGGAAAAGTGGAAATAGCCGCAGGGACTGAACTAAAAAGGGAGAAAGGAGAAAGGAAAGGGTTTAAATTCCATTGAGACTCTATAAACAGGGGGAGCACAGATTCTGAAACTCTGCAGCTCAATAAGTCATGGTGCTCCGGTGGGAAGGGTGAATTCCCCAGGAGCAGAGTGGGGTCTGGGAGTCCTCAGGCCACATGGGTAGAAGCGGTTTCATGGCTAGAAGGACATTTGGTAGAGGCTGTATGGCCACCCAGTCCCAGGAGACCCCAGATAACAACCACATTCACTGATGCTAAAACAAGGTCATTAAGGGTGAAGCCTGGGGCCAGATGTGTGTCGCAATTTTCCATAATCCCTGAAACACTGCTGCTACACAATCACATGAACTTTTTCTGGGGCAGGCTGGTACCCAGCTGCAGTCTCTAAGCATCAGCAGCAGCACAGTCCTGTGAACGTTCCTGGATGCAGCTGGCCATTGCTCGGTGAGACTCTCCACCATAGGATATGATTGGGTCAAAGCCGAAGTCCCTCAGAAGTGAGGGGCTGGAAAACACGGCCACATTTGAGATAAAACTCAGAAGGGAGGTGCTGTTTGGCAAGCTGACAGCTTGGTCACAGACAGTATAAAAGCGGGGAGTAGACAGAAGCCACAGACAAAGGACAGGTGTGCAACTGCTGATCAGGGAGAACAGAGTTCCAATACTAGAGACTGGGTAGTTGGGTGACTCCATTTTCAGTGCTCCCGTGCATGCGCATACACACAAGCGCCACAACAATCCACCCCGGTAAGCTAAGAAGTGCCATCAGGTGGAGAATGAAGCTGTTACACTAAGCCCTGCCCAACTGGGCCAACCTCACTCTTCAGGAACACCACAAAACTCTCTGCCTGCTTAGTTTACGGACTATAAAGTACTTCATAGTTTGACTTCTAGGGGAAAAGGATGTAATTTCAATTGTATTTCAGTCTGTTCTCTGGTCCATCTATTTAATTTCTTTTTTTTTCTTTTTCACTTCTTTTCTTTTTCTTGAATACAGAAAGAGAAAAAATATATTTTTATTTTCAATTTTTATTACAAATATTTTTTATTTTTTCTACAGTATTTTTTACTTTTTTGTAAATTTTTCAAATTCTATTTTACTTCCATCATTTCATTTTATTCTATTTCATTGTATTCATTTTCTCAAATTTTCAAACATTTTCCTTTTTTTCTTGTTTTTCTTCCCTCTCCCTTTTTTTCCTCCCTTTTTTCTCTAATCTATCAAGCTCCTTTCAATAACCAGACCAAACCACATCTGGGATCTAGCATCATTTATTTGATTTGTGTGTGTGTGTGTGTGTGTGTGTGTGTGTGTGTGTGTGTATGTGTGTGTGTGTGTGCGCGCTGTTTTTAATTTAAAAATTTTTTAACTTATTAATTACTTTTCTTCCTTCAAAATGACAAAACAAAGGAATTCACCCCAAAAAGAAAGAGCAGGAAGAAACGACAGCCAGGGATTTAACCAACACAGATACAAGTGAAATGTGTCAACAAGAATTTAGAATCATGATAATAAGGATACTACCTTGAGTCAAAAATAGATTAGAATCCCTCTCTGTGGAGATACAAGAAGTAAAACCTAGTCAGGATGAAATAAAAAATGCTAAAACTAAGCTGCAATCTCGAACAGATGCCACGGCGGCAAGGATGGATGAGGCAGAGCAGGGAATCAGCGATATAGAGGACAAACTTAGGCAGAATTATGCAGCAGAAAAAAAGAGGGAGACTAAAGCAAAAGAGCACAATTTATAATTAGAGAAATCAGTGACTCATTAAAAAAGAACATCAGGGGTGCCTGGGTAGCTCAGTTGGTTAGGCGTCTGACTTTGGCTCAGGTCATGATCTCAAGGTTTGTGAGTGTGGGCCCTGCGCCAGGCTCTGTGCTGACAGCTCAGAGCGTGGAACCTGCTTCGAATTCTGTGTCTTCTTCTCCCTCTGCCCCTCCCCTGCTTGTGCTCGGTCTCTCTCTGTCTCTCATAAATAAATAAATAAATGTAAAAAAACAAAAAACAAAAAAAAGGAACAACATCAGAATCACAGGGGTCCCAAAAGATGAAGAGAGAGAGAAAGGAGCAGAAGGGTTATGTGAGAAAATCATAGTGGAAAACTTTCCTAACCTGGGGAAAGACACAGACATCAAAATCCAGGAGGCACAGAGGACTCCCATAAGATTCAAGGAAAACTGACCATCAACAAGGCATATCATAGTAAAATTCACAAAACACTCAGGCAAGGAAAGAATCATGAAAGCAGCAAGGGAAAAAAAGTCCTTAACCCACAAGGGAAGACAGATCACGTTTGTACCAGACCTATCCACAGACACTTGGCAGGCCAGAAAGGAGTAGCAGGATATATTCAATGTGCTGAGTCAGAAAAATATGCAGCCAAGAATTCTTTATCCAGCAAGGCTGTCATTCAAAATTGAAGGAGAGATTAAAAGTTTCCCAGACAAACACAAATTAAAGGAGTCCGTGACCCCTAAGCCAGCAGTGCAAGAAATTTTAAGGGGGATTCTCTGAAGGGAGAAAAGATGGAAAAAACGAACAAAAGGAACAAAGAGTAGAAAGGACCAGAGAACACCATCAGAAACTCCAAATATACAAGAAACATAATGGCGATAAACTCATATCTTTCAATACTCACTGTAAAGGTCAAAGGACTAAATGCTCCAATAAAGACATAGAGTAACAGAATGGATAAGAAAACAAGATCTATCTATATGCTGTTTACAAGAGACCACCTTTACACCTAAAGACACCTTCAGATTGAAAGTAAGGTGATGGAGAACAATCTATCATGCTAACGTTTGCCAAAAGAAAGCTGGAGTGGCCATACTTATATAAGACAATCTAGATTTTAAAATGAAGACTGCAACAAGAGACGAAGAAGGGCATTATATCATAATTAAGGACTCTATCCACCAAGAAGACATAACAATTATAAACATTTATGCTCCAAATGTGAGAGCACCCAATACATAAATCAATTAAACACAAACATAAAGAAACTCATTGATAATAATACCATAATATAAGGGGACATCAACACCCCCACTTACAACAATGGACACATCATCTAAACATAAAACCAACAAGGAAACAATGGCTTTGAATGACACACTGGACCAGATGGACATAACAGATAGATTCAGAACATTTCATCCTAAAGCAACAGAATATACATTCTTCTCCAGTGCACATGGAACGTTCTCCAGAATAGATCACATACTGGGACACAAATCAGCCCTCAACAGGTATAAAAAGACAGAGATCATACCGTGCATATTTTTAGAACACAATGCTATGAAACTCGAAATCAACCACAAGACAAAATTTGGAAAGATAACAAATATTTGAAGACTAAAGAATATCCTACAAAAGAGTGAATAGGCTAATCAGAAATTAAAAAGGAAATTAAAAATTACATGGAAGCCAAAGAAAGTGATAACACCATAGTCCAAAATGTCTGGGACAGAGCAAAGGTGGTCTTAAGAGAGAAGTATATAGGAATCCAGGTCTTCCTAAAGAAGAAATGTCTCAGATACACAACCTAACCTTACACCTCAAAGATCTGGAAAAAGAACATCAACTAAAACCCAAAATCAGAAGAAGACCAGAAATAATAAAGACTAGAGAAGAAATCAATGCTTTAAAAAAAACCAAGCCAACAAAAACCAGTAGAACAGATCAATGAAAACAGGAGGTGTCTCTTTGAAAGAATTAAAATCGATAAACCCCAAGCCAGTTTTATCAAAAAGAGAAAGTAAAGGACCCAAATAAATAAAATCAAGAATTAAAGAGGAGAGATCACAACCATCACTTCAGAAATAAAAACAATAATAAGAGAATATTTTGAGTAATTATAGGCCAATAAAATGGACAATCTGGAATAAATGAACAAATTCCTAGAAACATATAAAATACCAAAACTGAAACAGGAAGAAATAGAAAATCTGAACAGACACATAACCAGTAAAGAAATAGAATTACTAATCAAAAATATCTCAAAAAACAAGAGTCTAGGGCCAGATGGTTTTACAGGGGAATTCTACCAAACATTTAAAGAATTAACACCTATTCTCTTGAAGCTGTTCCAAGAAAGGGAAGGAAAACTTCCAAACTCTTTCTATGAAGCCAGCATTACCATGATTCCTATCCAGACAAAGACCCCACTAAAAAAGAGAACTATAGACCAATTTCCCTGGTTAACATGGATGCAAAAATTCACAACAAGGTACTAGCCCACTGGTTCCAACAATACATTTAAAAAATTATTCACCACGATCAGTGGGATTTATACCTGTGATGCAGGGCTGGTTCAACATCTGCAAAACAATCAATGTGATTCATCACATCAATAAAATAAAGGACAAGAACCACATGATCCTCTCAATAGATGCAGAGAAAGCATTTGACAAAATACAGTATCCTTTCTTGATAAAAACCCTCAAGAAAGTAGGTATAGAAGGATCATACCTCAAGATCATAAAAGCCATATATGAAAGACTCACCACTAATATCATCCTCAATGAAGAAAAATTAAGAGTTTCTAAGGCCAGGAACACGGTAGGGATGTCAACATTCACCACTGCTATTCAACACAGTACTGGAAGTCTTAGCCTCAGCAGTCAGGCAACACAAAGGAATAAAAGGCATCCAAATAGGCCAGGAGGAAGTCAAACTTTCATTCTTCACAGATGACATGATTCTCTATATGAAAAACCCAAAATATTCCACCAAAAAACTGCTAAAACTGATCAAGCAATCAGCAGTCACAGGATATCAAATGCATGCACAGAAATCGGTTGCATTACTTTATACCAATAATGAAACAACAGAAAGATCCCATTTACAATTGCACCAAAAACCATAAAAACCTAGCAATAAACCTAACTAAAGAGGTAAAAACTCTATACAACCTATAGAAACCTTATGAAAGAAATTGAAGAAAACACACAAAAAGTGGGAAAAGTATCCCATACTCCTGGATAGGAAGAACAAATACTGTTAAAATGTAAATACTACAAAAAGCAATCTACATATTCAATGAAATCCCTATCAAAATAACACAAGCTTTCCTCACAGAGCTAGAACAAACAATCTAAACTTTATATGGAACCAGAAAAGACCCTGAATAGCCAAAACAATCTTGAAAAAGAAAACCAAAGTAGGAGGCATCACAATCCCAGACTTCAAGATGTATTACAAGGCTGTAATCATCAAGACAGCATGGTAATGGCACAAAAAAGAGACACTCAGATCAATGGAACAGAATAGAGAACCCAGAAATGGACTCACAAATGTATGGCCAACTAATCTTTGACAAAGCCATAAAGACTATCCAATGGAATGAAGACAGTCTCTTCAGCAAATGATGCTGGGAAAACTGAACAGCGACCTGTAGAAAAATGAACCTGGACCACTTTCTTACATCATACACAAGAATAAACTCAAAATGGATGAAGGACCTAAACATAAGACAGGAAGCCATCAAAATCCTAGAGGAGAAGGCAGGCAAAAACCTCTTTGACTTGGGCTGCAGCAACTTCTTATTCAACACGTCTCTGGAGGCAAGGGAAACAAAAGCAGAAATGAACTATTGGGACCTCATCAAGATAAAGAGCTTCTGCACAGTGAAGGAAACAATCAGCAAAACTAAAAGGCAACCGATGGAATGGGAGAAGGTATTTGCAAATGACATATCAGATAAAGGGTTAGTATCCAAAGTCTATAAAGAACTTATCAAACTCCACACCCAAAACACAAATAATCCAGTGAAGAAATGGGCAAAAGACATGAATAGACACTTCTCCAAAGAAGACATCCAGATGACTGACAGACACATGAAAAGATGCTCAACATCACTCATCATCAGGGAAATACAAATCAAAACCACACTGAGATACCACCTCACACCTGTCAGCATGGCTAACATTAACAACTCAGGCAACAACAGATGTTGGTGAGGATGCAGAGAAAGAGGATCTCTTGTGCACTGCTGGTGGGAATGCAAACTGGTACAGCCCCTCTGGAAAACAGTATGGAGGTTCCTCAAAAAATTAAAAATAGAACTACCCTAGGACACAGCAATGCACTACTAGGTATTTATCCAAGGGATACAGATGTGCTGTTTTGAAGGGGCACATGCACCCAAATGTTTGTAGCAGCCCTATCGACAATAGCCCAAGTATGGAAAGAGCCCAAATGTCTATCAATGGATGAATGGATAAAGATGTGGTATATATATATATATATATATATATATATATATATATATGCACATATATATATATATATATACATATATATATATATACACACACACACACACACACACACAGACACACACACACACACACACAATGCAGTATTACTCGGCAATCAAAAAGAATGAAATCTTGCCATTTGCAACCATGTGGAAAGAACTGGAGGGTATTATGCTAAGTGAAATTAGCCAGTCAGAGAAAGACAAATATCATATGACTTGACTCATATGAGGAATTTAAGTTACAAAACAGATGAACATAAGGGAAGGGCAGCAAAAATAATATAAAAACAGGGAGGGGGACAAAACATAAAAGACTCTTAAATATAGAGAACCAACAGAGGGTTGCTGGATGGGTTGTGGAAGGGGAGATGGTCTAAATGGGTAAGGCGCATTAAGGAATCTACTCTTGAAATCATTGTTGCACCAAATGCTAACTAACTTGGATGTAAATTAAACAATAAATAAATTTTTTAAAAAAGGAATCTACTCCTATAATCATTGTTGCACTCTATGGTAACTTGGATGTAAATTAAAAATAAATAAATTAAGTAATTAAAAAAAGAAGATATTATATACAAACCGAACCATAACCACAAATCAAAAACCAGTGATAGATATGCAAACAATAAAGAGAAAGGAATCCAAATGTATCACAAAGAAGCCAACAAACCATGAGAGAAGATAATAAGAGAAGAAAGGAGCAGAAGAACTACAAAAACAATCAGGCAACAATTAACAAAATGGCAATAAGTTCAAATCTATCAATAATTACTTTGTATGTAAATGGAGTAAATGCTCTAATCAGAAGGCCTACGATGACATAATGAATAAAAAAGCAGGTCTTATGTATATGCTGCTTACAGGAGACTCATTTCAGACGTAAAGGTACATTCAGATTGAAACTGAAGGGATGGAGAAGTATTGATACTGCAAATCGAAGTGAAAAGAAAGCTGGCATAGCAATACATATATCCAACAAAATAAATTTTAAACAAATAATGTAATAAGAGACAAAGAATGACATATATAATCATAAAGGCAACAATCCAACAAGATGTAACTATTTATACACTCAACATGGGAGCGCCCAAATACATAAAGCAGATATTAGCAAATAAGTAACAGATATTAAAGCAGATATTAACAAACGAAGTAAATGATAGCGATACAATAACAGTAGGTAACTTTAACACCCCACTTAAATCAATGGATAGATCATCCAAACATAAAATCAACAAGGAAACAGTGGCTTTGAATGATGCATTGGACCAGATGGCACTAAAACTTATATTCAGAAAATTCCACCCTAAAAGAGCAGAATATACATTATTTTCAAGTGCACATAGAACATTCTCCAGAATAGATCACTTGTTAGGCCACAGAACAAGTCTCAACAGATTCAAAGTCATATCATGCATCCTTTCAATTCACAATGCTATGGAACTAGAAAGCAACCACATACACAAAAAAATCTGGACAGAACACAAATATATGGAGGTTATATAACATGGTACTAAACAATGAATGAGTCAACCAAGAGATAAAAGGGGAAACCCAAAAACACATATAGACAAATGAAAATGAAAACACAATGTCTAAAATCTTTGGGATGCAGCAAAAGCTGTCTTAAGAGGGAACTTTATAGCAATCAAGCCTTATGGCAAGAAGTGAGAAAAAACTCGACAGCCTAACTTCACACCTAAAGGAGCTAGAAAAAGAACAAACAAAACCCCAAAGCAGTAGAAGGAAGAAATAATGATCACATCAGCAAAAAAAACAAAACAAAACAAAAACAAAAACAAAAAAAATGGAATCGAAACCAACAAACCAATAGAACATATCAGTGAAACCAGGGGATACTTCATTGAAAAGATTAAAAAAATTGATAAAACTTCAGCCAGACTCATCAAAAAAAAAAAAAGAGAGAGAGAGAGGGCTCAAATAAATAAGAAATGAAAGAGGATAAATAATAACTGACACCACAGAAATACAAAGGAGAGTAAAAGAATATTATGAAAAATTATATGCCAACACATTTTTCTACTCAACCTGGGAGCACCCAAATACATAAATATAAAGGAAGTAATTGATAGTGATAAAACAATAATAGGTGACTTTAACAACCCACTTAAATCAATGGATAGATCATCCAAACAAAAAGTGAAAAAGAAAACACATCAATCAACATGATATATCACATCAACAAGAGAAAGGATAAAAACTATAGGATCATTTTAATAGATGCAGAAAAACCATTTTACATAGTACAACATCAATTCATGATTAAAACCCTCAACAGAGGTTTAGAGGGAACATACCTAACCATAATAAAGACCTCATATTAAAAAACCCATAGCTTATATCATCCTTAATGGGGAAAACAGGAACAAGACAAGGATGTCCATTCCCACCACTTTTATTCAAGATAGAACTGGAAGTCTTAGCCACAGCAAACAGACAGGAAAAAGGAATAAAAGGCATACAAATTGGTAAGGAAGAAGTACAACCTTCATTATTTGCAGATGACATGATACTATATATAGAAAACCCTAAAGACTCAATCAAAAGATTACTTGAACTGATAAATGAATTCAGAAAGATTGTGGGATACAAAATCAATGTACAGAAATCTGATGCATTTCTACACACTAATAATCAAGCAGAAATAGAAATTAAGAAATAATTCCATTTATAATTGCACAAAAAATAAAATTCCTAGGAATAAACCAAGTATTTTCAAAGGTTATTCCAATAAATAACCAAGGAGGTAAAAGACCTGTACTCTGAAAATATTAAAACACTGATGAAAGAAACTGAAGACTACATAAACAAATGGGATGATATTCCATGCTCATGATTATAAGAACAAATGATGTTAAAATGTCTACACTACCCAAATCAATCTACAGATTGAATGCAATCCCTGTCAAAATACCAACAGCATTTTTCACAGAACTAGAACAAATAATCCTAAAATTTGTATGGAACCACAAAAGACCCTGAATATCCAAAGCAATCTTGAAAAAGGAAAACAAAGCTGGAGGTATCACAATCTAGATTTCAAGTTATACCACAAAGCTGGAGTAATCAAAACAGTATGTTACTGGCACAAAAAGAGACACATAGATCAATGGAACAGAATCGAGAACCCAAAAATAAATCCACCATTATAGGGGCACCTGAGTGGCTCAGTTGGTTAAGCATCTGACTTTGGCTCAGGTCATGATCTTGCAGTCTATGAGTTTGAGCCCCATGTCAGGCTCTGTACTGATGGTTTGGAGCCTGCTTTGGATTCTGTGTCTCCCTCTCTTCCCCTCCCCCACTCATGCTCCTGTCTCTCTCTCTCTCTCCCTCTCAAAAATGAACATTAAAAAATTTTATTAAAAAACACCATTATAAGCTCAATTAATCTTTCACAAAGTAGGAAAGAATATGCAATGGGAAAAAGACAAAGTCTCCTCAGCAAATCGTGTTGGGAAAACTGAACAGCTATATACAAAAGAATGAAACTGGACCACTTTCTTACACCATACACAAAAATAAAGTCAAAATGGATTAAGGACCTAAATGTCAGGCCTGAAACCATATAAATCCTATAAAAGAGATCAGGCAGTAAATCCTCTGTCTACATAGGCTGTAGTAACATTTTTCTAGATATGACTCCTGAGGCAAGGGAAACAAAAGCAAAAATAAACTATTGGGACTACACCAAAATAAGAAGCTTATGCACAGCAAAGGAAACTATCAATAAAACTAAAAGACAACCTACTGAATGGGAGAAGATACTTGTAAATGACATATCTGATAAAGGGTTATTATAAAAAATAAATAAAGAGAGAGAGAGTGCAAGCAGGGGAGGGGCAGAGAGAGAGGGAGAGAAAGAGAATCCCAAGCAGGCTCCATGCTGTCAGTGCAGAGCCCAATGTGGGGCTTGAACTCATGAACGGTGAGATCATGACCTGAGCTGAAATCAAGAGTCGGATGCTTAACCGACTGAGCCACCCAGGTGCCCCTTATTTTATATTTTTTAAAGATTTTATTTTTAAGTAATCTCTACATCCAACGTGGATCTCAAACTCACAACCCTGAGATCAAGAGTCATACTCTCCACTGACTGAACCAGCCAGGCACCCCAAGATTGGGCTCATTTTGGATCTGAAAGGCAAGATTTATTCTTACAATAACAAAAGTTACCTTTTAAATTTCTATGTGTTAGGTGCTTTAAGTGTGTTATTTGATTTTGACAATCACCCTGTGAGGTACCTATGTTTTGTATGACTTGTAGATAAGTCACAGACTCAGAGAGGCTACATAAGTTGTCTAATAAGAAATAAGCACCAGGGGCGCCTGGGTGGCTCAGTTGGTTAAGTGTCCAACTTCAGCTCCGGTTATGATCTTGCCGTCTGTGAGTTTGAGCCCCACAGGCTCTGGGTTGACAAATCAGAGCCTGGAGCCTGCTTTCGACTCTGTCTCCCTCTCTCTCTGCCCCTCCCCTGCTCGCTCGCTCTCTCTCTCTCTCTCTCTCTCTCTCTCTCAAAACTAATAAACATTTAAAAAAAATTTTAAAGAAGTAAGCACCAAATTCATATCAACCTAAGTCCACAGCCACTCCTCTAAGATTACAGATGTTGTCACATCCCAGTCATATCTCTTCAGCACCTGTCAACTACTCCATGCACATCAATAGCATTCTACTGCAAGGACCCATGATTCTCTATCTGCACAGGGCAGACCAGGAAAGCTAGGGACTTAATGTCCCAGAGAACAGTCCCCAGCCAGAAGAGATGACAATGAAAGACAGATGCCCTTGTTTCTTTACCCCTTGGGTAGGACAATTCTGAACTGCATTCCAGAAGTTCCTAATAAGACTCCTATCACAAACCACTTGCATTTAACTCCTTGACTGCGAGTCTACTTCAGGTACAACCCAGATTAAGACCCTTGCCTTCTCTTTCAGCGTTAGTTCAGAAGTAATCTGTAAAGTTATCTAGCTCAGTCTCCCACTCACTGTCGTTTTCTACAATATCATTGACAACCATCAGACTCTGCTTATAAAATTCTAGGAAAATAGTGCTGAATATCAGCACGACAATCTACATGAAATGAGGATAGGGCTAGGTGTGAGCTAGTTCTTACTTTTATTGAGTTGAGCTACTCTTGCATGTAACTTAAAACTTCTCATTGTAGGTCAGTCCTCTAGAGATAGGGCAAGGCTATTTCCTCTTCCACTTGCCAACCTTTTGCATATTTGAAGCTATCCAGTCTTCCCCCAAATCTTACTTATTCTATACTTTCAATGTTCAATTTTCAATTTAAATCTGATTAAAAGAGAACCAAAACTCTGAAAGCAACTTTTAAGAGTTATCTGTCATAGTCCCCTTTCTTAAATCAAGGCTAGATCTAAATCATCAAAGACAGATGGTAAAACTATGTAAATCTGTGCTCAATATAAGTTTTTGCACTTTTTTTCCTGGCCACTGTCCAGAATTATGTCCCCTTTTCCCCCACCCGCAGCTCCATTTCCTAAATATATAGTACAGAAAGAAGGCTAATTGGAATTCATCTATGGAATAGCAATTTGCAGTAAAATATTAAAATTCATTTTTATAGGATTTTCAATTTTAGGGCTTGGCAATGATGAAAAGCACCCAGATCCTAGGGAAAAAAAAGAATATGATTGCTATCTAATTCTATGATCTTTCTAAGAGTAGAAAATGTATTTTTTCCTTTGGAAAAAAAAAACTGTCCAGATTTGAAGAACTCAAAATTAACATGCAACTACTTCTTTCATAAGTGTTAGCATTATCAGCTTTCAGAAAAATGAACTACTCTCCATCATTATGTACAAATTTACATCATTATGTGAATATCATCTATCCATCTCCTAAGCTTTTTACAACAAATTCATCTTTTATTCATCCTGTGCTTGTGTGCTGGGCATTGTGTGCCATGTCCAAGATAGTCATTTTTGAGAGGAACATCTTAAGAATTTTGCTTTCTTGGCTTTCTGTTAAGGTTTTGTAAAATAGTTGGACTTACCTCATGTAACTGCAGTGTCCATTTCATTACCTTTCCAAGTATGTGTCTCTTAGGCTTATTCTAGCATTCCTCTTCTATTTAAAAATAGGTAAACTGTTAGTTTTTGATTAAACTCAACCCTTACTGGGAATGTGAAGAATGTACTAAAATGTGCCCATTCCTTCTGGGAGATGATGCCTCCTTTCCCTATCATGGACATTAGGTACCTTCTTACTCTCTCCCTTCTCACCTGTTCTTACTAAATTTTCTTCTATGAACCACTCACATCTTGGACATAATAAAAGAAAAAAAAGCTTTTTACTTGATGTGAATTGAAAGGTCTTATCCACCTACAAATGTATTATAAAAATCAACTCAAAGTTAGGGAAGATATTTGGGAGGCACGAGTGTTCTTCCCCCTGCTCTCAAAATCACCTATGATTAGTCAGACACATACACAGAAAGAAGGTCCTGTTTTATAACCTCTGTGAACACTGGAAACCTCTAAGGATGTTCACAACACCAGTGCCAGACTGATCACATCAGTGTTATGGGAATGTTTACAAAACTGAAATATTTGGGATGCACAACTGGAGATTCTGACTCTGTAGTCTGGGTAAAGAATCAAGGGATGCAGAAAAGGAAGAAGAATGTGAACAAATAATTGTGATTAACTTCAGATCCAATTTTTAGTAAGGATATGTGTGTCAAGCTTATGAAATTTCCTCCTTCAAAGCCTGTTCTGTAAGTTCATCTGCTTCCATAAAAGGCTGTTCAGAAAGCCAGAAGTCTCCTCACTGTAACAAGTATGCCTATTTGAGGGTGGAGGGAGGTAAGGATGAAAGAGAAGTGTGATAATCATCCTGCATCACAGAAAGCCGAGTATAGTGTTTCCCCAAGTCAGCTACCATTATAAGTCCAGTGGTTTCATATTTAAACCTAGAATTCATATAATTAACATAACAATTAAGACCCTAACTATAGTTTTTAATCTTCATTCTCTCCCAAATGGACATTTGTTGAGGTTTCTCTGGAGGGTCATATCAGGTGGATTAGTTATGATGCTTTTGTTATAGAATTTACCAGATACTCTTGAAAAATGAGCAATAATTGGAAGATTGCAAAAAGTTTTCCACTGGGGATCAAGGAAACTCTTTGCTGTAAGAGAGCTGAAGATTTAGGCATAGAGGTCTTCAGTCCCTTTCTGTTCCTCAACTCATTCCAGCTCTGCCTGACATTTCCAACCAGATGTACACAAAGACATCCAACTAGAACCTTCTAATTGGAGACATGGCATGAACCAAGGCCTATTTTTGTGTGTGAAGCACATGCTATCTTGTCTCTAACCCTGCAGAGAATGTTCCCCTGTACTGATGATTAAAATCCCTTTATACTCAAAAATGAATTCTGTGGGTAAGCTTCATCATTACCTCCTCCTCTTGGTGCTCCTCTTCCCTTAGTGTTTTCCTCTTTGCACTTCTCTTTTTCTCTTCACCCACTTGTGACTCTGTCTTATTTTTCTGACATTCTTGCTGCTTAATGCTGTCTCCTTCTTCTTCATAGATCTCTCATTTCCCACCCCCACAAACATATCTCACATCTTCATATAACTCATTATTTTCCCCTTGGTCTTCCAGACTTTCCAAAGGGAATCACTCTCACAGCTGGGTGCCCGGCTGTTCTCTCACCTCCAGTTTTCCCTGTGAACATCTAATATAGGAGTGTGTCATAATAATTTCGTTCTGTGTAATTTAGTCATACTATATTTTCTTAGATAAAAAGGCTCAAAACTCCATTATTCTAGCATGTTTCCTTTCTTTTTTTCTCCACTTCTTTAATTAAATCAAAATGCATTTTACACCATCTTTTCATTTTCTAATATTACAAACACAGAGGCAGAAAAATAAACTGCAGTTTCCCTTCATCCAAAAAGAATCCAGAGATGATAGCATGAAAGATTAAGTCCAATTTAAGTTCTATAGAAAGTACAGTGTAGGCTTGTGGTGTTCTGTAAATAACAGTCACATTTTCCAAAGCTGTCCATCGTTTATACAGAGGACCCCAATTAAACTCAAAACAGCTAAAAAAATAAACCTGTCAAAGAAAATGCATTTATAGTGTACCAGGAAGGTTAGACTATGCAATAAGTCAAACTCTAATTTCCTTAAACTCATTGAGTTTTCATGTTTTGGTGAGATCAAGTCCTAAGTAATAAACTCAATTGATTTCACACACTCATACAAACTTTTTATTTTACAGGTGCTTTGTAGTAATTTTTTAAATTAATTAATTATTTATTTCTTAATCTGCATCCAATTTAGTTAGCATATAGTGCTATAAAGATTTCAGGAGTAGATTCCAGTGATTCATACCCTATGTATAACACGCAGTGCTCATCCCAACAAGTGTTTTCCTTAATGCACCTTACCCACTTAGACCATTCCCCCACTCACAACCCCTTCAGAAATCCTGTTTGTTACCTGTATTTAATAGTCTCTTATGTTTTGTCCTCCTTGTTTTTATATTATTTTTGCTTCCCTTTCCTTATTTTATCTGTTTTGTATCTTAAATTCCAAATATGAGTGAAGTCATATGATATTTGTCTTTCTCTGACTGGCTAATTTCACTTAGCATATTACACTCTAGTTCCGTCCATGTAGTTGCAAATGGCATGATTTCATGCCTTTTGATTGCCAAGTAATACTCCATTACATACATGTGCACACACACACACACACACACCACATCTTCTTTATCCATTCACCCATTGATAGACATTTGGGCTCTTTCCATACTTGGGCTATTGTCGATAGGGCTGCTACAAACATTTGGGTGCATGTGCCCCTTCAAAACAGCACATCTGTATCCCTTGGATAAATACCTAGTAGTGCATTGCTGTGTCCTAGGGTAGTTCTATTTTTAATTTTTTGAGGAACCTCCATACTGTTTTCCAGAGGGGCTGTACCAGTTTGCATTCCCACCAGCAGTGCACAAGAGATCCTCTTTCTCTGCATCCTCACCAACATCTGTTGTTGCCTGAGTTGTTAATGTTAGCCATGCTGACAGGTGTGAGGTGGTATCTCAGTGTGGTTTTGATTTGTATTTCCCTGATGATGAGTGATGTTGAGCATCTTTTCATGTGTCTGTCAGTCATCTGGATGTCTTCTTTGGAGAAGTGTCTATTCATGTCTTTTGCCCATTTCTTCACTGGATTATTTGTGTTTTGGGTGTGGAGTTTGATAAGTTCTTTATAGACTTTGGATACTAACCCTTTATCTGATATGTCATTTGCAAATACCTTCTCCCATTCCATCGGTTGCCTTTTAGTTTTGCTGATTGTTTCCTTCACTGTGCAGAAGCTCTTTATCTTGATGAGGTCCCAATAGTTCATTTCTGCTTTTGTTTCCCTTGCCTCCAGAGACGTGTTGAATAAGAAGTTGCTGCAGCCCAAGTCAAAGAGGTTTTTGCCTGCCTTCTCCTCTAGGATTTTGATGGCTTCCTGTCTTATGTTTAGGTCCTTCATCCATTTTGAGTTTATTCTTGTGTATGATGTAAGAAAGTGGTCCAGGTTCATTTTTCTACAGGTCGCTGTTCAGTTTTCCCAGCATCATTTGCTGAAGAGACTGTCTTCATTCCATTGGATAGTCTTTATGGCTTTGTCAAAGATTAGTTGGCCATACATTTGTGAGTCCATTTCTGGGTTCTCTATTCTGTTCCATTGATCTGAGTGTCTCTTTTTTGTGCCATTACCATGCTGTCTTGATGATTACAGCCTTGTAATACATCTTGAAGTCTGGGATTGTGATGCCTCCTACTTTGGTTTTCTTTTTCAAGATTGTTTTGGCTATTCAGGGTCTTTTCTGGTTCCATACAAAGTTTAGATTGTTTGTTCTAGCTCTGTGCTTGGTAGTAATTTTTTGATGAGATCACCCATTTAGAACAATCACTATAAATAAAATCTCATCTCCCAAACCCTGAAAGTAAAAATCCAACCTATTAACTCTTATTTGATAATTAATACATGAACCTCAACTCCCTATGTTAATCTTTGTTTCTATGTTTCAAAATATTATAGTAGGACCCAGGTCAAAAATAATGTGCTAAGTTTCCAACCCCCAATTCCCTGGTATATCTAGGTTAGAGTGTGGGGAAGAATGTGGGAGATGACAGCAATGAATACCTAGTGACTCTTGACTTCCATGAGCAAGTTTATATTCTGATTTACTGAAAGTAGGTGGGCACCAATAATGGAGAAGAAACGTAGTAGTACTGACTGGCTGACCTCTCAATGAAATCCAGCAAAGGCCAACATTAGCCTTAGCAGGCTGGGGTGTTCCTATTTACAGAAATGCCCTGATTTGACATATCAATTCCCAAATTAGTAACCAGTCTTTTGATAAAACTATCCCTTTCTCTAGTTCTAGTATAAGGAGTTAAAAAATTCTTTTGCCTCTCAGCAGAGGCTGAATAAGAAAATTCTGTCTTTTAGTTAACAGGACAAGTTCACTGAGTGATTTTCTGTATAACAGAGTACTTGAATCATTCTTAAACTTCTGAGTATGAGTCCTAACTAATATTAGGCATTTACACAAGAACTTGATCCTTCCTTCGAAACACAATCTCCTCCTCTTCCATTTGCTTTCCTGGGTTTATCACACAAGAATATTGGTAATAAAGAGCTGGAAGTATTAAAATTGAATAGTTTTGTTCCCTAGCATGATACCATCCCTGCTACACCCACTTGCATGCCATCTTTTAAACCAACACTGTTATTTCAGGAAAGCATGCTGGACAACCTTCTAAATCTGGTGTTGAATTTGTTTTAAGAGCAGATTTTCCAAAACGACCTCAGAGAAGGGGTTGCCAGTCCTTCCTACCAATTAGTATTTGTGTTCAGAGTCTTGAAAAGAAATTTGCCCATTTTACCAATTAGTTCACACTCATTTGGACACATATCAGACAGGGAGAACGATGTCTTCTAGTCCACTATAGTTGAAGGACCAAAATGCAGTAAAATGCAATAAAATTAAAGTTGTGAATATTTTAGAACTTGCTGTGCAAATTATTTCTTAGTAGTCATTACAGCAATTTTCCCCAAAATATTTAGTTGGCAAATATCACAGTCAGTGACACCTGGCCCTCTATGTTCATTTACATCATTTCATTAATTTGTTTCATCTAACTGTGCTTATCCCTTTCATTTTGGTTCTGCTAGACTACTGAGCTTTTTCCTGCATTTTATCTAGCTTCCAGACAATCAGCATTAATCCTTTATCCATTCAATCACCTTATTAGGTTCTGGGATGATATCTCTGCCTTCAACTTCCTTTTGAAACACTTACTGCTTTTCTCACTGTTTAAAATTGTGAAAGATTTCTGATATGCACATTTAGCCTGAGGTAGATGAATACAGTTCAGTAAAATAAAACAACAGGGTATGACATTTCTTTGAAAAAAATGAAGTCCTTTGAAATGAGCTCTCCTAGGAATCTATTAACCCTTCATTCATATCTCTGGAATATTCTATATAAAACATAGTGCACTGCTGATAATAATCTCTGGACTGTTTCATTTTTTAATGAACAAAAATTAAAACTAAAGCTTATTTATTTTTGAGAGAGAGTGAAAGCATGCATGCTCATGCACAAGCAGGGGAGGGGCAGAGAGAGAGGTAGAAAGAGAATCCCAAGCAGGCTCCATGATGTCAGCACAGAGCCCATACGGGGGCTCGATCTCACAAACCATGAGATCATGACCTGAGCCAAAATCAAGAATGGGATGCTTAACCAACTGAGCCACTGAGGTGCCCCAAAAAACTAAAACTAAAGAAGAAGAGAGATTATCCTACAGAGGTGATATTTGAGAGCATAGCTAACACTTTAATTTCTAGGCACTGACAGGTTGCCTATATATGGGGCAAGTGGTTTTTAATTCATTCATTTATTCACAATGTTATTCAGTCCCAATCTGAGCCATGTACTGTACTAGGCACTGAGGTACACAATTATTAAAGACAACCCTTCACTTAGGTAGTGTCTGTAGCTAGTGCAGAGAGACAAGAAAATAATTATAATACCACATATTTTTACAAGTTCAGAACAAGCTAAGGACTACGTGCCAGTTTAGGTGTTGAGGAAAGGCCTCCTCAAGACTGAAGAAGTAGGAGTAAGGTAGGTAAGAGAGGAAGAATGATATTCCAGGCAAAGGGAACAGTATTTGCAAAGGCATAGATGCAATGCTAAAGGATAAGTTGTATGTATGGGAGTAGTTAAATTTTAGGACGGCCTCCATCTTCTAGGATGCTTAGAATTGCAATTGGTGTGCTTGCCTCAGGTTTCCCAAATAATTTACTTATAATATGGACCAGTGTTAAAATTATGTATAACAAACTAGTATACCAAACAGGCTTTTGACTGTTGGCATATGCGGATCACATTAAGCTTTATATACTTGACTACTCTCAAGTGGTATTTGTTTGTAGATGCATTTGATAGGAATAGACAAGGTTATTTACCTGATAAACCAGGTTCAAATTATCAACTCAGGGGAAAAAACATATATTCTTTAGAAAAAATATTCAGATAAGACCTTTGTCTTAGACCAGCAGTTCTCAAACTCAAATGTATACCAGAATTCCCTGGAGGCCTTGTTAAAATACAGACTGACAGGCCCCAACCCCAGAGTTTTGTTTTATCAGGTCTGGGTAGGGACTGAAAATCTGCATTTCTAACAAGTTCCCAGGTGATGCAGATGCTTGAGGCCCACAACTACACTTAGAGAAACACTTGTCTACAGATTTCGTTGAAGACACTTACAGTCATAGGGCTGAAAATATCAAATCACATGAACTATGTGTTAACCATAAATCAGAGTTTAAAGCTCCCAAAATAACAGATTGCACCCAAGACGTTTTCCAACTGAAGACTTTAAATCTCATTCACTCCCAGGCCCCCACCTCCTTAGCTTTGTCCTCTGAGCTTCAGGAAGCAATGTGATTTAAATAATTTATTCCCATACTAAAAGCCTTGTTTTTAACAAGGGCTCTCTCTCCTGCACTCTGGTGCTTTCTGAAATATTCTGTTATGTAAGGAACAAATTACTCCCAAATTTAAGCAGATGTCAATGGCTACTACCCTTGTGAAAGCTGCTTGTGAAAGTGTGGAGAGTGATCTTTAATGTTTTCTCTTTCTGGTAAAGGGGAAATCAAGCAAAATAAATGTCAGTCTGAGGGTCCAGATACTTTCAGTTGAATTTAAATAATGAAATAAAATGTCAATATTTTCAGGGAACATTTGTCTTGTAAAAAAAAAAAGGGTTTTCTTCACTTCCCAAAACATATATGGCATTTTGGCTAAATAAGCTTGGGTTAATATATCCAGCGAGCACATTCACAGAAACCTTCAAGCAAAACCAAGGTTCAGAGTAGCCCCAGGTTTTTTAAATGACAAAATGGCTGCAGTTAAACAAAACATAGGTGGTGAAGCTTCATTTTCACCCAGAACAGCCTGTTTCCCACTTGCCTTGTTATGAAACCCTACTGGCTGAGGGAGCCTGTGGTACAGTGACTCTGCACTTATTTTAAGTAGGCATGTGGGAGGAATGGGGAATGGGATGGACACAAGGTTGATAAATTCCCTTACCCATCTCTGGAGGAGAGGAACGCTGGGACCAAGGCCATCTTATTTACCAGGCAAAAAGTGTCATTGATTATATTTGGCCTAGGGCAAGGTGGGGGGCAGGATAAAAAGGAAAAAGAGAACACTAAATTGAAAGTATTTGTTTCCATTTGTCCATATTTTTTGAAGCAAAACCACATGGTAAGCAATAGAATATTTAAAAAAAACATTTTTAATGAACATATCACCATTCATTCATCTTTTTTCCTGTTTCAGTGCTCTTGATACATTGAGCTGAAATATCTGTGTAGCTCTTTTCATCTGTGCACAATTGCGGCTGTCAGAGGCATGATCAAGAGCAACCTAAGCCAAGCCAAGCTAGAAACAACAGATTTCATGTTGGGCAACATTTTCTTTTTACCTAGAAAACACTTACATATACTATCTGTGGATCTTTTGGTGAGGTGATTTCTCCTAGGAAACTTGCTCACATCAGAACTTCCCTTAGTCTAGCCACTTGCAGAGGACATCCCTCTTCCTCTCCACTACCCTCATACCAGGTCAGGAGTCTTGAGCTTTGAGCTTTTCTCCAAGCCCCTCCCAGAACATCAGATGAGAGAGGGCAAGAAGAAATGAAAACAAGTGAAATAGCCACCTTCTTAAATGTCAGCACCCTGACACTGAAAACATGTAATTTAAATGTAGCCTCATAAATTTCAGACCCAAGCCATAAATACCTAAAGAGTACCATAATACTGTAAATGCCATAATACTTAAAGACAATGCCTTGAATAACAGAGAAGACATTTGTCAAAGGCATAACATCAAAAAGAAATGAAGCATATATGGATTAGTATGAGTGTCCATGCTATAGAGTTTGAGAGAATCTAGCCCCAAATAATGATTTCTGTTTTTTAATATACTGCAAGTTATCCATAACTGATGGCTTTGTAGAATAAATCCTATTGATATGAAACCACAATAACTGTGACATTTCATAAATTGTAAGGTGCAGTATTTTACACATTTTCATATCTAACAAACCAGGATGCATCTTACAGCGAATAGTATATCATGATTTCACTGGCATTTAAAAAAATTTAGCAGTCCATAAAACAACAATGCAAATTATATTCAATGGTGTCTTTGCTTTGGTGATACGTATAATTACCTATGATAGGGAAAAACTTTAGCATGAAGCATTTCAACTAACAAATCATATTCTGAGTGACTTACTATATGTACAAGGCATTGAGTTTAGGTTATGAGAAGGGAAAATTACATAGAATGCATCCCTGATTTCAGAGTTAACAATATAGTAAGGGAAAGCCACAAACCACTAAATACGTGCAAAATTTAGTGCTGTGGGAGCACAGAGGAAGGAGAAAATCATCCTAATTAAGGGATCAGAGAAGGCCCAAGGAGGAGGTGATTTTTGACACAAGTCTTGAAGGAGGAGAAGGCTTCTGTCATGCACCTTTGATGCAGGTGAATACAGATGCAGAAGACTGAAGAAGTAGGATCTAGCCCAGAGAAGAGGAGAAGAAAATCTGTACAGTATGGAAATTGGTCAAGAAATATGAGAGAATTTGTGATATCAACTGACTAAGGAAACCAACTGGCAAGCCCAGTTTGGGCAGCGGTGATAGTAGGATTCAGATTGTTTGGGGCATGTAAGTTTGAGGTATTTATAGGACACTGTAGAATGGAAAAGTGAATGTAAGGAATGGAATAAAGGAGTCAAAACAAAGGAATTGAAAAGTGTTCACCTAGAATGAGATAAAAGGAATTTCAAGAGTAATTAATCATTAGGATTACATGACTTTTGCAAACATACTTGAGAGGTTCGAAAAGGTGAGTAAATGAATAAGGGAGTGTACCCAAAGCTGCAGATTGCCCAGGCTGGTTGGATGATCAAGAGAGTAAAGAACTTTGGGGTTCTATTGAGATGTATACAGATGCACACTTGAAATCTAAGCAAGACAATTTATTTTGACATAAAATTTAGTATATTAAAATTTACATGAGCCTCTATCCCTTATTTGACACACAAAATATGTGAAATCCATACTATCATGTTGAAATGCAAAAGAACTCAATGACAGATAATGATGACTCAGAGAAAGAAGCTGTGGTTTCAAACCAAGAAATAATTAGAAGTGATTAGACTAGTGGCCAGAGGCCTAAATAATTAATTTGGTAATTCATCTTTCCTGTTTTCAGACAGACCGCATATCAGGTACTGGCCAAAACATACAAATTTGGATATAGATAAAAATCAGGCCAATAAATACAGAATTCTAATTCTATCAATTATCCCTTTTCTAATTTAACAGGGAAAGTAAATTTCTCAAACATTGGTCAAGTTGATACATTCGTTCCCTTCTCCCAATTCAGATCTCTGAAGTCTCGAATTTCCCAATTATTTCTCAAACTTCATTCTAGCTACAAACTACTTCACAATAAATGTTATTCGTAACAATATTTATTTTATTTATTTTTTAAGTAAGCTCTATGCTCAATGTGGGGCTTAAACTCAAGACCCCAAGATTGAGTTTCATGTTCTACTGAATGAGCCAAGCAGGTGCCCCTATTTGTGAAATTAAAACAAAACAATGTTTCTCCAGACAACCATGGTCTTGAGCTTTGTACTTTATGTTCTTTGAAATGTTCTCTTTTGACTTCTAGGGAAGGTGGTGGAGTAGAAGGACCCTATGCTCACCTCTTCCCATGGATACAACTAGGTAACACATCAGTGTAAATAACCCAGAAAACAATCCAAAGACTGGCAGAATAAATTCTCCACAGCTGTATGTAGAGAAAAGGCCACATCGAAGTGGGTAGGAAGGGTGGAGTTGCAGTTGGGAGCCAAACAGACCAGTAGGGTGGTCTGTCAAAAGGAGGGATGCTGCAGTTGTGAAAAGAGTTAGAGAAATGGATTATCATACTGAGGAGCCCACATGGGAAAGAAAGATGTATCCCTATAACATCTGGCTTTGAAAAACAGAGGGGTAAAATTTCATAAGTTTTTACAATCAGCAGACTTATAACCTGGAACTTGTCAAATCAGTGGACTCAGCTATGTGAGAGCCAGGAGACTGAGAGGACACTGAGTCCTCGCCCATAAAGAGATAGCACAACAAACAGCCCACAGAGATACAGCATAGAAGCAGCAGTTTGAAAACTGCTTGGGGTATATGGCAGAGGTGGGGGGCAGGGGAATTTGTTTACTAATCTCAGAGTGTGCTGAAGAGGCAGGGATAAGATCCAGTTTGTTTGTTTTGGGGTTTTTTTTGTTTTTTTTTTTTTTTACATCAGCTCAATCTATATCCTGTCACGTTCTCCACTTGGGCAGGGCCTCCTCTCTGCCCACCTTGTTCTTGAGGTCCCTGGGTCCTAATTCAGTGCTTTGGATACACCAGCTAAGCTTTGTCCCTGAGGAGGCCAATGACCCAAGATTTTTCTGAAGAAAATGATTGAGTCTGTTGCCTGAGAAAGGAAGGTTACTGAGAGCCAAATGTGTGTGGGACCCCTATATTTGGCATTAGAAGTTTCACAGCCCATACTCTAGCAATATTTTGCCCTTTCCACCCCAACCTTTTTGTTTCTAAGACTTTCTTCTACCCTAGCCTCTGGCAGTTGTATTTATGCTCTTAGTGTCCTACTATCAGTGGAGAAGGGGTGGACCCAGGTTTTGTGGAGCCCTGAAACTTAGATATTTTAGGGACCCTCTTTAAGAAAGAAGTTACAAAACCACAAATACAAAATTAGGCACATGGCCTAAGAAAAGACCTATGTAATCGAGGGGCCCTGAAGCTTAAGTTCTTTTCAGTATATCTGTTAAGCTTATATAATAGGGACTATGGTACTACAGAAAGGATAACAGAAAGAGTGTTATATTTGGATTAGATTTCTAGCCCCTTATCTATTACTTGCCAGCCTAGAACACTGCCATGGTCAGAGAAGCTAGGGGAAATGGAAGACCCCAGCAACCTAGGCACTCAGGTATCTCCACCAGAACACCATCTTGAGAAGGTTTGTTTGAGAATCTACTATGACAGTTGATGTGAAGGGACTTAATAAACTGAAGAGTGCTAATGAAAATACAAATTGAAATTTTATTATACTCTAAGAAGTCTGGTTCCAGAGAAGTCTCTCTTTATACCTCCCTGGCCACTAGACAATACCTCAGAGAAGATAGTGGTAGAAGTTGTGAGCATTGTCCTACCCCCATGGCTGGACCATGATGAGAGTCAAAGTCACCACTCCTTTTTTTCTTGATTTGCACCCTGAATGATCTCTATACTAACCAAATTTTAATTAAAAGGAAGTGGAATAGTAAGATATAATTTTTCACCTATAAAATTAGCATATAGGTGGGAGTATTATAACTTTCTTGGAAAGCAATTTGAGAAGCTGTTAAGAACTGAAAAGATGAACATGGATAACAATTTTAAGGAAATAATTAGGCCAATGAATATTTTGACAGGGTTATTTACCATTCTGAATAATTGGAAACCTAACTGTACAATGTCCAATATTAGGTGAATGAACAAATAAATTATAGTATACTAAAATAATTATAATGTATTCAGATAATGGGCTAATATGTATCCACTTAAATAATGCTTTAAAATAATCCTTTAAATGAGTAAGTTTATAATATAATGTTATAAAAATTATGCTCAGAGTAAAATCTCAAGGTTGAAAGAAAATATGGTAAAAGGTTAACACTGGTTATCTGTAGGTATTGGGTTTTGAGTAATTGTTACTTCCTTTCTTATTTGATGTATTTTCCAAACTTTCCACAATAGATACATGTCATTATTATAATCAGGAAAAATTTAATTTAAAAACATGAAAAAACTTGACTGAAAATGGAGATACCTATTGCTCATAAGAAGCTTGGTTTCAGATGGACTTCATTACCTGTATCAGTTAACAAGACTAAGACTTTGCTGGCAAGTGCCTGGGATGGGGTTTACTAGAATTTTAAAAAGGCCTCTGTCTGAGGGCAGTAGACAGGAACAGCTTAGTTTTATGACATGGTAAAAGAATGGGCAAATGGAACCTGCTTCTACCAGCCTGTCTGCCTTTGAAATTGTGTGCTATTTGTATAACTGCTCATGCTTGGTTGACAGATCAAGGGGCACCCTGCAGATCCTCACATGGCAAGAACTTAGATGGTAATTTCAGGCCACAACAGATGGGAACTGAAAGAACAGAAGGTCATTCAAAATATTAGTTGCTTTATCTCTGTAGAGCAATGAAGAGAGGTAAGAGGTTACAGACCTGCCATAAGATAGTGTACTTGGTTCATTCCAGAATGCTCCTATCAGTAGGTTCAAAGGGCATAGCACACACCAAGGCAGACATTCAATTAAGGCACTCACAAAAGGCCATTGGGACCAAGCACAGAGAATAACAGTCTGGCCAAAAGTTAGAAAAAAACATTCAATTGTGGGTTTTCATGTAAATATAACATCAGAAATGGCTCTACAAACACAAAATGTATGTTGGAAAATGCATGTTACACTGTTGTTCTACTTAGCAATTCGGGGCCTTAAATAATTCAGGATGAGATTTAAGTGAAAAACATTTAAAATATTGGTACATAATACTCAACGTGCTCAAATTTGCTACTGAAAATTTCTTTAGAGATAAATTTTCCTTTTTAGGATTAAGATGGTGCCAGATTTTATAGGCAACAAGAAAGGGTGTTTCAGTGGTGGAGTTAAAGTATGAAAAATGTTTTCCAGATCTTAATAAGATGATTGAGTCTATGAATAGGATACTTTTAAATGAGTAAAAAATGATGAAGTCATAAGATGTGAGTTAAATTTAGAATACATGAAGCCAACTGGGCTTTGAGGATCATGGCTCATATTTTTCCCCCTGCCTTTAGCTGAATTTAATGAAGACCTTTGAAATTTTCATACCTCTATCATTCAAAAGGCCTTTCAAAAAATTCTCCATTATAGAAAGGTGACACCACCATAGTCATATAATTAGATTAAGGAGAATAAAAACTGACAAATAGAACTAAGAGAAAAGAAAAGTAAAAATAAATAATTTAAAAGTTTGTAGATCCTTCTTTTTAATTTAGGATAAATTTTAAAAAGTTATTAAAGAAAGATAGGCAAGGCTTTTATAAATAAAAATGCTTACTTATATATTTTTAAACTTAACATCTGATGTGTTGACATTTGCTTTTTGATCTTCTAAATGGACTTTTCTTTTTTTAATATAATTTATTGTCAAGTTAGCTGACAAACAGTGTATGCAGTGTGCTCTTGGCTTCAGGAGTAGATTCCCATGATACATTGCTTATATACAACACCCAGTGCTCATCCCAACAAGTGCCCTCCTCAATGCCCATCACCCATTTCAAAATGGACTTTTCTTAAGCCTTAATGTGATATATACAGAAAATCTGGACTGTGGATATATTTTTAGGACTATACTCCACAAATTTGAATGTTGGAACTTACAAACTATACAGAACACTCCCTTGAATAAAGTGATTGTAAAACATTTTTAGACTTGGCCTTGGCTTTTTTGACCACTCAAACACTTTAAGTGACATTTGTTTTAAGTGTGACACAAATACAGAATCTGGACTAGGTACCTATGCTGTGAAGTTGAGTAGGGAGAGAGAGAATTTCTAAATATATTCCTTCTTTCGAAGTGTCTGTTTAATGTAGTAAATGTTTGTTCGGGTGCCTACTATGTGCCAAACACTGAAAGATGATGATAAATAAGACAGAGTCTACCCAAGCTGTTCAAAGGTCATGTTGGCCTGCCTCACCCCCAAACAAGATATATAAGCAAAATGATGGTCTCCTTTGCTAATCATTGCTTTACTTGATTCTCAACTTAATATGCTCCATGACTCAAACCCATGGACACAGATGATTAGACCACAGATAAATACATGGCTCAGGGTGGGCCAACCAGTCAAATTCTATTCTAAGCATGGGAATTAAAACTCTCAGTTAGGGATGGTGGGAACTTGAACAGAAAGGACATGTAAAATTAGAACTAGAGTCAGTATCTGGGTTATGAAGCCTCTAGAATCAAGCCCAAAATTAATGACCTGACACTGCTTCCAACCAAGACATCCTGACTTCTCAAATCATGCTACTCCCATTAACAGCTATGTCCATTTATATTTATGGGTTTTTACTCACTTTTTCTCCCATTACCTTTTTCTTTCCAAGTAAATCAAAAGTTTTCCATCTTTCAAGAACAACTTTAAGCCCTATTTCTTGGCCATTCTGGACAATTTTTTTCTCAAAAACTCCAGTAGTAGTGGTAATCATAATTACAGTAACAATGGCAATAATAGCCAGCCTTTATTGATCATATACTATGTTGAGGCACTGTTTTAAGCTCTATACACATATTATGTATGTATGTATGTATGTATGTATGTATGTATTTTGAGACTGAGAGAGCATTGTGGCAGGGGCAGAGAGAGAGAGAGAGAGAAAGAGAGAGAGAGGATCCCAAGCAGGCTCCACACTCTCAACACAGAGCCTGATGTGGGGCTTGAACACACGAAACATGAGATCATGACCTGAGCTGAAATGAAGAGTTGGATGCTTAACTGACTGAGCCACCCATGTGCCCCTATTACTGAATTTATAATAACCTTGCAGGCACCCCTATTACTTAATTTATAATAACCTTGTTCAACTAGTACAATTATTATCACCATATTACACATGAGGAAACTGAGGCAGAGAAAGCAATTTACCCACTAAAAGATGATGCAGTACCTAAAGGCCACACATTAGACTTTATATATTGTCTCATCTTCACATATAATCTCTCCTTTAATCTTTACATGCAACTCTGCTAAATAGGTTTTACTATCCCCCCGTTGAATATGAGAAAACTGAAGCCCATAGAAGTAAATGACATTATTCAAGGTTGCACAGAGAGTATGAAGCAATTCAAAATTAAAACCTAGATTACATACCTACAATACATTCCCTTGATTCCTAAGCACTAGACTACTTGTAAGATTCTGAGGATCAGGGATACATGTTATCCTTTTGGACACAGTGCCAACAAAAGAATGCAATAAAAAGAAACTAAGATGCTCTAAAAACATTTGTTCTAATAAGGGACCTAAAAAGAAATACTGTATTAAGTTAGCCAAAACAATAACTGATTTTTTTGCTTATGATGAAAATGAAAATTATACCTTCTTCTGAAACCATAAAGCTCCTAAAAGTTAATTAGCTTTGTGTTAATATTTTGATGCATCTCTGCACTTGTTAATCTAACTGCAAATTATTATTACATCAGCCATTCTGTCTGTGGCAAAATGAAGAAGGATAGCACAGCCCCCAAGGTTGCTTGTCCTTGAAATATTTTCAGCTTGATAGTTTGCTTTTTATTTCTTGGCTTATTTCAGCCAAGATAGAAAGAAAGGAATGATTATTGTGTGAGTGTTTTTGCCTCATTTCCTTGCAGTAGAACCATATTTCATCCACCTATCAAGGGGTGATAAACCTCAGCTTAGAAAAGGAGGTAAACACAACCCATTTTCAATAGAAAGAAACAGATCAAGTTATATCTGACATTCAAAGAGCCCAAGGGAGTCTAGTATCCACCAATTAGAACAAAATTGAGTCTAGTTCTTTCTGCAGCTATTCTAAAGAAAGGTTTTGGGGTGAAGTTTTCTGAACCTTCTGTTCTGTTGATGAATGATGGGAAGCCATTGTTGATATCAAGGGATTAGTGGAAATGGAAATGAAATACTGAGTCTCAAGTTTGAAGGGAACTTGGCAGTCATTTGGGTTTAAGTATCTTCCACAACGGGTCATTGCCTATACTTAAAATCATTCCAGAGAATGCTTGGATTCCAGAGTTGACTCATTCTATCTTTGGGTGGCTCTTGTCATAATGGAGTGAAAAGTTTCTTCCTCTCCAGTCTCTCCATAGTAATAAATTATTACTCTAAGTTTTCCATAACTATATTTTATCATTATATTTATTACTGTTTTATACTTATATAAAATAATATCATAGTTGTATCTGCTAACAAGATATTTGACAAGTACTTCCCACACATAGAAAATACTATGTTTATGGAGCCATGATGATAACAGTTCATAAACGTTAGTCATTTTATTGTTATTGAGCACTTAGGGGATTTTTGAGGCATAACACTAAGCACATTACAGATACTCATGAAATCCTCACAATGATATTATGAGGCAGATGTCATAATCTCTGTAATGCAGATGAGAAAGTTGAGACTCAAAGAAATTCAGTCTTTCTCAGTCATATAGCTAAATGGTTGAGCCAGGTTTTTTTTAGGTCCTAAGTAGGTGCTCAAAAAAAAAAAGTAGTCTGTACCACCTCCCAAATCAAGATACTAGCTCTATACAAACTCTATGCAAACTCTTCTGTTTATTGGAGTTATGTCTGTCCACAAGGCTTTACATAGTATCAGATAGATTAATAGCATGTGTATTAAATGCTTCTGTATGTATGTATGTCTAATGGCAGCCAAGTACATAGAAAAAATAAAAACCTCACGTCACAAAAGCAGATTATTTTGCCAATGCTGCTAGAAATCACTAACTAGGGACATGTCCTCAGTTCACACCATATTGGCAGACAAGAATATGTCAGTATTGTATGTCAACTAAACATCAATTTAAAAAAGAAAAAGTCACAGCTTTTATGGCTGTGGTGACTATCCTTTGTTTCAGCTCGAGTACATCCCAAATCATTCTTTTCTACTTTCTCTGTGCTAAGGGGCAGAGAAACATTGATTTGACATGAAGTCAGCCCAATATATCCACCCAGAGTGGCATGTAGCCTCAGCCTTACAGAGAATAATATCTTAAAGTAAAAGAAAATAAGAAAAAGCTCATGTTTCATCTTATAGCACACAAATATACTTTTTTTTCTAGATTTTGAAACTCTATTAAATATGTAGTGGTTCATTTTGATGTTGCTTCAGGTATTCTTCCAGCCACTATTATAATAATCTTGTCTCTACAGGAATCATATGTTTTAGTTTCCAATTCTACAAATCTTTAACCAGTGTCTTAAGTCAATTTTTTAAAATGTGATTACTTATTGTGTTACTGTATTGGATCTCATCTATAAAGTTTGTTTAGTTGTATACTATGAATGTTTGCTTGCAAATACGTGTAGCCTACTGAAAACCTTGCAAATTAAGGCCAATTCTTGGCAACAAAATTACTCTCCAAGGATCTTACACACACAAAAAATACTGTCCTTTTGAGATTATAGGAAAATTCTACCAATAGTATCTTTAGAGCTAAGGATTGAGCACAGTATCCAAAAGTATGGTCCATCACCATTGTCTAGTCACATCTCACTTTCACGAGGAAGCCTGGATTAGAAAGTTGCTCTTGAGGGGTTCCTGGGTGGCTCAGTTGGTTAAGCATCTGACTCTTGATTTCAGCTCAGGTCATGATCTCACGGTTCACAAGATTAATCCCCACATGAGGCTCTGCACTGACAGTGCTTGCTCTCTCTTTGTCTCTCTCTCTCTCAAAATAAATAAATAAACATTAAAAGAAAAAAGAAAGTTGCTCCTGAACCACTTCACACCTATGATACTGGCTATAATAAAAACAATAGAAAATAACAAGTGTGGGAAAGGATGTGGAGAAATTGGAACCCTTGTACATTTCTGGCGGAAAAATAAAATGGTGCATATGCTATGAAAAACAGTTTGGTAGTTCTTCAAAAAGCTAAGCAAAAAATTACCATAGGACCCAGCAATTCCACTCCTGTGTATATACTCAATGGAATTGAAAACAGGAACTAAAAGATATACACTAATGTTCAGTGCAGCATTATCAACAACAGCCAAGAGGTGGAAACAACCAAATATCCATCAACAGATCAATGGATAAACAAAATGTAGTGTATCCATACAATGGAATATTATTCAGCCTTAAAACATGAAGTACTAACGTATGTTACAGCATGGATGAACTTCAAAAAAATTATGTTCAGCAAAATAAACCAGAAACAAAAGGAAAATGCTGCATGATTCCACTTATATGAGGTATCTAGAATAGGCAAATTCATAGAGGCAGAAAATAGATTAAGATTAACAAGAGCTGGGGAAAGGGGAAAATAGGGAGTTACTACTTAAAAATTTCAGAGTTTCTGTTTGGAGTAATAAAAAAAAAAACTTTTGGAAATAGTGGCAAAGGTTGCACAACACTGTAAATATACTTAATACTATTTAATTATACATTTAGAAATGTTTAAAAATTCAATTTTTATGTTATATAGACATTTATCCACAGTTTAAAAATATTGATAATGTTATATACCAAAAACCATTGAATGGGTGAATTATATGTTATGTGAATTATATCTCAATAAAGCTGTTAAAAAATGCTACTGAATTAGCAATGGTAATTGTGATGACGATGACAAAGATGATAATTCTAATAAAAGGAATAACTACCATTTGGCAAGCATCATGCAAGAGCTTTACAGGATTTTGCCTCACAACAGTTCTTAAGTTAATATAACAATATCGTCTCACATTTCACATGAGGTGCAGGGAGCTCAGGTAGCTGATACAACTTGCTGAGGGTCAAGAGCTGATAGTGGTGTTGCTGAGATTTAAATTCAAGACTGAATAAAAAATTCCTTCTGAAACTACCTTATCAGACCCATATACCTTGAAATTTGGAGTATTTGGTAAAATATATTCCTATAACTCCATTTTTGGGAGGGATAAAAAAGGAGTCCCACTCTTCCATTCTAATAAAAGGAAGGCTAATGCCTTCATGTGGGCATTTCAAACTCCAGAATGTTGCTGATCTTAAGTCACATACATTTCTGAGACAAAATCTGAGTTGGGATGAAAGATATGGGGATGACTATAGGTATGGTAGCCTAATAGGGACTAATTAGGGAGGAAGAATGCTGTTGAAGTTAGGAACTTGGGTTCTGCTGACAAATAGACTTGGATTTCAATCATGTGTCTGCCACCTTCTAACTGTGTAGTTTTGTGCAAGTCACTAAACCCCTCTAAGACTCAGTTATCTCATCTATAAGATGAAACTAATAACTCTACTTCTTAAGTCTGATGTGAGGATTAAGGACAATAATTTCTATAAAGCATTTGGAACAGCACCTGGCAGAGAATCAACACTCCACACAGGGCACCTCTTAACATTACAATAGAGGATGGGATGCGAACTTTAGTAAAATGAAGAGGCAGAAAGTGTATTAGTGAAGTAAGACACAGAAATCAGAAGATGGGATAAAGTCAGTATAAAAAGAAAAGAAAAGAAAAGAAAAGAAAAGAAAAGAAAAGAAAAGAAAAGAAAAGGAGTGTTTTTCTTGTAAGTGTTTTTTGCTCTAAAGAATGGAAAGAAGTTAAGTCATTCTCCAGAGATACACAGGACTAGGAGAATCTGAAGTTGCCTTCTGAGGATACAAATGAAAACATGGTGGGAGGGCAGGCAGTTGGAGAAACTGAAAGGACATGGGGGAGGAGAAAAGGGGCAGAAGCCATAGCTGTAAGGGTAACGTTGTGTGGACACTTAGGACTTTATAGTAACAGTACAAAATTGTCTTACCCCAGCTTCTACACAATGCATATAGTATATATTGAAGGTAATTTTATAACTTTATCTCCCCCCCCCCATTTTTAATTTTTAGCAATGAGCTGTAAGTACATGTCATCCCAAACATTAGAGACATAACTAAGAGATATCTGAAGGGTTACTGATATTATTATCATTAATAGTAGAGAGCACCCAGATTCCAAAGATGATATAGGCCCTCCTCAAGTGGTTCCCATGTCTCCTAGTTATCTAGGGATGAAATGAAGGGGTTTAGGAAGGACACTGGCAAACTCTGTTCTGTCTCACTTTTTGAAATTACAAATATAACATTTACATATGGGAAAAAAATTTAAACCATACAGAGGGAAATAAAAAGAAATTTTACACTTTTTCTCCTTCCCACCTTTGTGCCAATCCCAATCATAATTTCCAATTATATTACAGATTTTGCTATATTTTTATGTTCATCTTTATGATGTTGTTTATTTCCCTTACTATAAATCAGTGGTTCTCAAATTTTTGTGTACATAAAAACTACCTGAAAATCTTTCTGCCTGCTTAAAAAGATTACTGGGCCTCACACTCAAAAGTTCTGGAATATAGCCAAGGAATATGAATTTATCAAAACTACCCACAGTGTATTTGATTCAGGTAGTTTATGGGATAAACTTTGAAAGAAAGTAAAAATATAAGAAGGGAAAAATTGAGAAGATTGAACCATGCTAAATTCCTGGAAATAAGAAAGGTATGAGGGGATGAACTTACGGAAAAAATATATATTTCCAAGAACTTATGTTGTCTTTCTCCTTTATGTTACAGAAGATTTATTATTTTATTCCAGTCTTTTTATTCATTTTATAATTTGGGCAATAATATTATGAAAGTCTATGTCTCTCTTCTTTGTACTCTGATTACTCTTTTATTTTAGCAGGTGAATTTTATTTTGTATATAGAACTTCTTCTCAAATGTCTCTGAGATAACTCATTAGAATTTTTTAAAAATTCTCTGAGCTGATTCTACTATAGATGTATTTGCTCTGTTTATTCATTTTTGTGCTGTTGGATTTTTCCAAATGTAGGATAATCTTTGGTGTCCTTTAATTGTCCTCCAAAGCTGCTTCTTTTTTTTTTTTTAATTCATGTTAGCTAACATATAGTGTAGTAGTGGCTTTAGGAGTAGAATTCAGTGATTCATCACTTACATATAACACCCAGTGCTCATCCCAACAAGTGATCTCCTGAATACCCATCATACACTTGGTCCATCCCCCCACCCAACTCCCCTCCATCAACTCTCATTTTGTTTTCTATGTTTAAAATTCTCTTATGGTTTGCCTCCCTCTCTGTTTTTTTTTTAATTTTTTAACATTTATTTATTATTGAAAGAGACACGCAGAGCATGAGCAGGGGAAGGGTAGAAAGAGGGGGAGACACAGAATCTGAAGCAGGCTCCAGGCTCTGAGCTGTCAGCACAGAGCCCAATGCGGGGCTTGAACTCACAAACTGTGAGATCATGACCTGAGCCGAAGTTGGTCACTCAAGAGACTGAGCCACCTAAGTGCCCCTTCCTCCCTCTCTGTTTTTATCTTATTTTATTTTTCCTTCTCTTCTCCTATGTTCATCTGTTTTGTTTCTAAAATTCCACTTATGAGTGAAATATGTTATTTGTCTTTCTCTCATTGACTTATTTTACTTAGCATAATATACTCTAGTTCCACCCACATTGTTGCAAATGACAGGATTTCATTCTTTTTTAACACTGAGTAATATTCCATTATATATATATATATATACATATACATATACATATATACATATATACATATATACATACATATATAATACACACACACACACATCTTCTTTATCCATTCATCAGTCAATGGACATTTATACCCTTTCCATAATTCAAATCCACTTACCTTATTTGAATAAGAGAGCTAACTAACAACCTTCAGTTGTGATTAGGACACCATTATATGGCAGCCCTCACTTCAGGGTACAGAAGCAAGGTAGCAGACAGGCAGGCTGCCTGCCAACACTTTATCAAATAAATTTAGGGGTTGACTTTCAGGTAAACTGATTAGATTGTCATTGTATTTAATTCTTAAAGAATTAATTTTCTTTTTGTTCATTTGTACTTAAACTGTTGTTGTTGTTATTCTTCACAGAAATCTTTTAAGCTATTTGTCAATTTTGTGAGAGTCACCTTGATTATGATAGGTTAATATAGAAATTATAATTGGGGGCACCTGGGTGGTTCAGTTGCTTGAGCATCCGACTCTTGATTTTAGTTCAGGTCATGATCCCAAGGTTGTGGGATCGAGCCCCACTCAGCGTGGAGGCTGCTTGGGATTCTCTCTCTCCCTCTGCCCCTCTGCCCTGCTCATGTGCTCTCTCTCTTTCTCTCTTTCTAAAAAAAATAGAAACAAAAATAAGGAAATTATAATTAGAGCACATTTAAAGTACAAGCTATCACAGTATGCTGAATATGAACAGATGAGTGAAGTTCTTTCTTAGTTTGGGGTCCCTCAGAAGCAGAGCCCAAGTAAAGGATTTGAATGCAAATAGTTTATTTGAGAAATCATTATAGAACACTCACTAAGCGAGAGAGGAGATAGGAAAGGGAAGAAAACCAATAAAGCATACATTATCGAGCAACTTACCACTATGGGTGGCTGGGACATAATCCTGCTAAGTTCTTGGGGACCATGTAGGTTATCTTTTAGGGTTATATACTATACAATTTAGAGTGTCCACTCACTGAAACTCTGGTTTTCCATTTCCCCTTCATTTTTGATGCTGAAGGCTTTCCTTCACTTACTTGCAATCTCAGCTATGACTTGAAAGATGTTTGTAATAGTTTATCCAGATTTTCTGCTATGTTGTGGGAGAGTTTTCAGTTTATTTAATCTACCATATTGTCTAGGTGTCCCCAAATAGAAATGTTAGGAAAGATAAAAAAGTCAGCAAATATGTATTAAAAGATGTAAATATCTTAGAAGAATGCTTAGCATACTGTGAGAGGTCATTAAATGTTAGCAATCGCTAATACTGGAGATAGTAGTAATAGAAGTCATAGAAGTAGTGGAAGAAAAAGAGAAAGGGGAAAACTGATGGGGCTATTCTCGATGCTGCTGAGAGGAAGAACAACAAGGTTTGTCCCAACAGTGTTCTATTTCATATTATCCTCACTAAAGTCCCATTCTCTGCACATGTCTCAGTTTGCAACATTGAACTTAAAGAACACATATGAATTATGTGAGAAAACATTTTATCTTATTAGAAAATGGTATGAGAACATCTTTGTAGGAAAAAACAGTTATATTCAAAGAGGCTTTGATAAGCTCACTGTGAGGCAGAAATAATTCTTAGACTGCTCAAGTTTCATCAGAAACAAGAGAGGGTCACTGCATAATAAGTAAGAATAACTTTGGAAATTTTCTGTGGGAAAGATCAAGGAGATAAGGCCCCTTAGGTCAGAATGTCTAAAGAAAGATTTTTGAAAGAATGAAAGCATTAAATGGAGACTTGCTTAAATATCCACTGTATGTTGTGAATTAAAAACCCTCTCCTAACAGTCCCCTTTGAAATCCTTAATACAACTTTCATTATTCACTAATAATTTTATGTGAATGGAGTGTCAGTTTGGAGGAGCTCAAAAAGAACTACTAAGGGATGGCTATATATCTGAGTGACAATAGCACACCCCTCCTCCTTAGGAGTGGAAACAACAAGATATTCTATGAGCTGCCCCTCCTGACTAAAAGATAAAGCAGAGGGGAAAGGGCATTCTGGGGATAAAGAACAGCATGAGCATCTTCTTGGAACTGGAAGCAGATCAGTGAAGGTACATCCCAGGCTACAGGGTGGTGGTTCAGCAAAGAGGTATGACCAAAAGTGATGGCAGGGAACTACAAAGAGCCTTTAGTGCTGTGCCAAGGGTGTAGAATTTTTAATATAGATGATGGTGATCACTGAATAGTTTTCAAGACCAAAATCTATTCCCATTTAATATTGTGGAAAGATACTTATTGACAGTTTGGGATAATGCCTTGGAGGGAAGTAAGACCAAAGGCAGGCTAGGAAGCTAACGTGGGACTACTGCAGAGCCTCAGCCTAAGGAGAGTGAGAACCTGGATAAAAGAAAGGGCAGCTGAGCTGAAGGTGAAGGGGAGAATTTGAGAGCTACCTATAAAACAGAAATGACTAACGTTGGAACAGCAATGTATTCATTAGGTAGGCTAAGCTGCAGTAAAAAAATGGACCTGAATACATATAATAGTTCAAACAACATAAAAGTTTATTTCTTGCTCACATTACTGTCCAAGGAAGATGTTCCTTGACAACTGGAGGCTCTCCTTCATTTGGTGATTCAGGAATCTGGGTTCCTTCCATCTTATGGTTCCACTATCCAGTAGAACTTCATGACAGAAGGGAAGAAAGAGTATGAAGGGGGAACATGTTCATTTTAAAAGCTTTGGTCAGAAGATGGCTCATAATACTTCCACACACATTCTATTCACTAGTACTTAGTACCATGGCCACATATTACTGTAATGGAGGCTGGGAAATGTAGTATAGCTCCACACCAAAGAAGAAAAAGAAATGGATTTTGGAAAACATCTAGATGTCTCAGCACAATCAGTAAGTAAAATAAAGGATCTTGAAATAATTCCTAATATTCAGATTAGCTAACTGGATGAATGGTGGTAACATTAAAGATTATAGGTTTGCTTGGAAGGTGGGGTAATGAGTTCAGTTTGGAACATGCTGAGTCAGAGATGCCTATGAAATATCTGTGTGGAGATATCCATTATATCTGTCTATGCATATCCTTAAGGATTAGAGACATACAACATTGACAATTATGCTAATTTACTAAGTTTTATATAAGGTTTAAATGTGCATGCAACATATACATGATTTATTTGAATCAAATCTCTGAAAGCTCTGCCATTGAATCCTTTGTTGGTCTATACTCACAGGCACAGATGGGGAAAGCATAACTTAATATTATTCCAAAGCAGGAAGCAAATTGATTTCCCATGAAAGCTAAACAATATGTTCTATTCAGAACTGAATTATTACATGCTGCACAGCCATCAACAATGAAAGAAAAGAGATTGGGAGCACTGTCCTGGTATGGCTGTGCTTGCTTTCAAATCATGGGGGACAGGCAGAGTTGGGATTCTTTGCTTGTTTATTTTTCATAGATATCTTTTTTTAAATATGCCCCATGCACCTGAGAAAGGTGAAGAGGAGCTATTAAAGTATCTGATTCTTGAGAGTAGGCTCACTTCACTTCAGTTCTGATTCCCTTAAAGTAAATTGCCTCAACGTGAAATCAACTCTCAGGTTCTATAGTAAGCATATTCTCCCTATCTGTAAGCCACCCATTAAGACAAATCTGAGTGTTCTTAGTACAACTTGGTAAATAACTAGGATTTCAGTGTCCTTGATGATTATCTTGTGGTCTGAAAGTGCTTTATCACCTCCAAGACAGGTTTTTCACTTGAATGATCCTGCTGACTGGATGAATTAAAATAAAATATTTCCATCTCTCTTTTTTTACTTTTAAGAAAATAATAACAAAATATGTTTGTTATTAATAAACCTGGATAATAATACTTAAGATTTTCTGTTCTTTGATGTGTCAAACTTTGTTTCAGTGTTAATTATGTGATAATTAACACAGCACAAGGTGGTGAGATGGAGGCATTAAATGTCTCACTGAAATCATCACAAAACAGGTAGTTAAATAAGTCTATATGTTTCAACATATTCAGTCAGAGTCAGCTGGGGTATATGATTCATTAATAAGTGGCTATAAAACATGCTTAAGAACTGCCCAAAATGTTATCATGTGAAATGTAGAACAATGAGGCAAAAAAACAACTATAAAATAGAAATCCTATGAAAACCTAGATAAAACAAAATATACCCAAGCAATTGAGATGGGGGCAGGTGACAGGGAGGGGGAGAGGGAGAGAACATGTATATAATGCTTTTTGCCCTTGGGAGAAAAAACTCTGGCAGTATAATAGTTGGAGTATTAGAAAAGACCTCAGCACAAACTGCCATAATGATATAAATGAAAATGCCTCTCTTGCTTTTCTTCACAGAACAAATATTTTTCTACTCGTACCAATGAAAACCCCAGACGCTACACAGTTAGCCAATCTGTGTTTACTTCTCCCTGTTATGTAACCTGTCTTTCCCCTAACTCTCATACTCCACAGGGGAGTCAGAGTTCTACAAACAGCCTAAGATGAAATCATCATTATTATGGCTTTTGCATGCCGAGCTGTGGCTTGGTCCCATAATTCCGAGGACTAAACCCATAGAGACGAAAAAGATTAGTAAAGGCTCTTTGCCACTCTAGCTGCAGGAGTCCACTTGGAGGGCTTCTCCACTGACTAACCCCCATGGAAACGCAGTGCCAGATTCTGTATCGCTACAAAACACAAGGCTGCATTACATACTTCTTTATGTGGATGCCAGATGGAGCTGCCAGTAGGGGAAAATGACTAAATCTTGAATCTATATTACTTCTATGATTCGAGGGAAAAAGGAAAACCCTTCACATATCAATTGATAATATGCCCTCAGTCCTTGTACTTCTCCCTCATTGGGAGTTCATTGCTTGAATTAATTTCTATCTCAATTAATATTCATCAAGTATCCACAGTGAGCTAGGCCCAGCTGGGGGTGGGGAACCAAATAAGGATAATCACTCCCTCTGTCCATATTTCTAGTGTGGAATGTATTCATCAATATGAAAATTTCCAGCACCCCCACTGACCTTGAATAACTGGACTTCATGAACTCTTCAGAAGTAATTATTAAGCCATCTGCCTTATGTAGACATATATGACCCTAGAGGAATTCCAGTGCAAGTAAGAAGTACATCTGTCTGATACATCTGCCTTTGTCTGTGCCAAGGACTTTTTTATACAGCTCTCTGTAATAAGATGTTTAGAGGATGTCAACAAAGTACAATCCTAACTATAGAAAAAAAAAGGTACATTTAATTTTTGTTTGCAAAAAAAGAAGAGTAATAATGTTGATATTTAGAATGTATTCAGCCAATAGTTTCAGATGAAACTGATTCCCCACCCTCCCCCAGAAAAGGTATAAAGAGATAACCCAGTGTCTTTCCAGTTCTCTATAAAACAAAGCTAAGTTAAAGGATTTCCAAATGTGAAGGGATGACAATTTTCAAAGTTTTCTTTGCTCTGAAATTTACTGCTTAATATTTCTCACTGGCAGGCACAGTCAGTGGTAGTGCCACATATACTTTTCCAGATAATACAGCAAACCTGAATTAGAACCAGTATGTTAGCTTTAGCGCTATGTATGCAAATAAACTTTTACCTGTATTTTCTATATTTGAAAACTTACACAATGATAGCTAGACATGAAGATTGGTATATAAGTCCACAATAAGTCTGAGGCATTTTAAGGCTATTCTGAACCATTCTAAATTATTAATTCTGGCTTAAAAGAAGTAATAAAAATTATCCAGTAACCACATGAAATTAATTTTTCTACCTTTCTTACTAATAAAAGAAAAGCTCTCTGGGATCTAGTGTTTTTCTAGTACCTTCCAAAATGTCCATTGTTTATTCTGCTTGTCTCGAATTGAAGGTAAAAGTTTGCATTACCAACAGTCCTTCTTCACAGTTAATAGGCACCTCAATTTATCTTAAATAGCATACAATAGTATTTCATACTGGAGCTGTGCCCACCTTTGTATAATATTCCAGCCCTTCATAGCTTTGGGATAACTAAGTCATTTACTGATATCTGGGGCTTAGAAAGTCAAATGTCCATTTCTGGTAATTTAACTTGTTGATAAACATAATACAGTAAAAGGCCAATTATCTGACATACTCAGAGACCATTATGGTGTGGTGCCAGTATGGGTTCCTGCAGAAAGAGATGACACACTCAAACAAGATAATTAAGGAGAATTTACGAGTTGAACCATTTACAAAGGTGTGGGTAGAGTTTAGGAAAACTAATACTGCAATGCCTCCAGGGCTAGCAACATTAGAAACTCTAAGGCCTGAAGAAACAAGGGAAGGGAGCCATTACTAGAAGCTGGGGAGAGTAAGCTATATAGATTCAGCTGTGGCCTTCAGTTAAAGGGAAGCAGTAAACTCCTGGTGAACAGAGAGGGAGCCACAGGATAAACACCCACTCCTATTCTTAACCACCTTCCTATTTCATGCAAGTGCCTACCATTGGCTAAATGGGAAGCAAAAGGGCAAGGGAGCCTAGTGAGGTAGTCTGCAGAGGTCAGCCTCCTCAGGCAAAGAGTGATATAAAGTAATGGGATAAAAAGGGGCACATGTAAGACATTCAGCCTGGAAGCCCTGCCTCATTGTTGGATGTTTTTGGACTCTGCTCTAATGATAAAGTCACGATCTTTTTATGTCACATTGTGAAAGGCAAGATTAATATTGCATGTACTGTACCATGAATATAATAATTTAAGTAAACTACATAATAAGTAGTATATTATAAATGCAATAGTCTGTAGTTATGATGTACTAATAAACTGTTATCTGAAAATTCAGCATCCCAGAGGTATACTGGTTCAATAGCTTGAAAGTAATTACCAATAACATATGAGAGATGCATGAACTGAAATAATATGTTGTAGGAGATTGATGTGAAGTTCTAAGTCTATACTAACATACTTTGAAAAACTTAAATATATTTGTAATGTAATCTTTAATTTCTTTTTATTTTTCCCAAAGTTTCACTGTATAATGCATTGTTCATATCAACACAACTGGTTTAGTCCTGAATACAAAAAGTCATAAAATAACAAAAATGTTCCCTTAACTCTAGATGATGTCATTACCTGAATAATCAAATAAATACTCCACTGGAGATTTTTATTTTTCTATAGAAATTATTACAAACACTATCTAGATGCAGTATTTCTGTTTCGTTAATGACTTCTGGATTCAACATACTCAACTAAGTCACAATGTTTGGGTTAATTTACTTTTTTTTACTGTTTTTTTAGTGTTTATTTACTTTTTAAGAGAGAGAGACAGGGTGTGAGCAGGAGAGGTGTAGAAAGAGAGGGAGACACAGAATCTCAAGCAGGTTCCAGGCTCCAAGCTGTCAGCACAGAGCCTGATGCAAGGCTTGAACCCAGAAGCTGTGATGTGAGATCATGACCTGAGCTGAAGTTGGCCAACTGAGCCACCCAGGTGCCCCTGAGTTAATTTACTTTTAAACTTTTGTCTTTCTCTTCTATTTCTTGAGACATTTCTAGGTGAATAATATTTTGAACAACTCATTCACCATTTGGCTCTTCTACTGTAAGGCCTTCATTAGTATCAGTTGATTCCCATTTCCTCTTCTAGAACTGAATGAGGGGTTTCCATCTATAAAAGCCCAGCCATCCCTTGAAATAATGTTTATTATAATAAATCCTTCAGTGTCCTCTGAAGAGTGCTAACTCTTCAAGTACTCCTCAAACAGAGCATTTGGCTGCTAATGTGGTTTTACCCAGGGAGTCTTTAACGGCTGGCCAGGGAACCAGCCCTCTTGACTGATTCACTCTGCCAATCCACCACTGAAATTTCTCACAGAATTCTGTTTATGTACTGAGGCAAAGTCCAGATGCTAGGTAGCCAGGATTTTGTAGTCCTTCACAGAGTATTTCTCAGCCTTTTTTTGATTACCAACCCTCACCTATGGAGACTTTTTAGATATATTTTCCAAATAACCTCCACACACCATGAAATTTTAATACCACAGATTCACTGTATATCTGTTTATATACTTTGTGGCCCTTTGGAGGGCCACAAATCATTATAAATCTCCAAGATTTTTTGGCCTGACAAAGAACCAATATGTATCTCCTTGAAAGTGATAATCACCTCTGTTGAGAAGGCATGCCTGACTTAGAGGACTTGGAGGACTTGAAGGACTACTTGGAGACCTCTAAATTACAAGATATTGGTTTACTGGAGTTCTACTTTATCTGGAAGTGAAGGATAATGGTGGAAAGGGGATGAAAATAAAAGACTATCATGACTTCGATGTAAGGTCCTAATCAATTAATCAACAAGAGATTTACTGAGTTCTGACTGTGCTGTATAATCATGCAGATATAAAAGATACAGGGTACAGTGCTTTTTTTCTAAAGGTCCCATTCTTTAAATATCTACTCCATATGCACAGTCCATCTTCTGATGTGCCTCATATAGTGGCCATGATTTTCAAACGTAATTGAATTACTACTTCATTCTCTGGAGGGCACTTCTGAAAAATACTTCTCTATATACAGATATGCTTACAAAGATGTGAAAAATCTCAAAAATGCAATGAAAACTCAGCCATAGTCATTTTGCTAGAGTCAGGGGAAGGAATGCATGATCAGTTTTCTAAACAGGAGCCTCTAGGTTTGGTGCCAACCCAGGAAAAAGTAATTGCTACGCTAGTAATACAATTCCCTTCATTTCCAATTTAGTAGTATAAATATTCCTATTAATGCTTGCTCTGTCACCATAGTAACAATGAAGTCTTCCTGGACCTGAATTTAAAATGAGTAACTAATAGCACTTGGGTACAGAGATATGTCCTAGAAAAGTGATTCCCAGACACAGGTCAGTTGACCTCCCACATCTGAATCACCTGCAGAGCTTGTCAAAATTACAGATCCAAAGGTTATAGCCAGATTTAGTGGAGAAGAATTTCCAGAAGTGAGGCCCAAGGATCAGCAAAGTATTTTTCAAAAGCACTTCAGTTGATTATAATTCACAGCCAGGTTTGGAAGGCACTGCGGATAGTCAAAAGCATTTGCTACAGAAACAAATAAAAAAGGCTAAATAGTGCTCTGATTCAGATTTTGCTGGTCACCAAATTTGTGTTCTTGGGCTAAGCACTTAGAATTCCCTCAACTTTACCCTCTTCTCTGTATGTTTTCCAGTTCCCCCTTATTCTTAGCTTCCTCTCATTCATAAGTCCTTTCAAATTCAAGTTGCCTCAGGGCCTGTCTTAGGCACCTTCTCTTTATATATCTTTCAGCTTCTGCTGTCATTAATAATTTCCTTGCTCTTCCCTTTTGTTTCTTACTCTGAGTACCTGAAGGAAATTAAATTGATTCAATCCACCATTATCATCCCTGATGGACAATGTTCTCATAGGCCACTGGACCACTAGACAGCCTGTAGTTTGGCTGCTTGACAGTTGGACACTCTCCCCAGTCCAGTCAGCTGTGGCCTGAGTTATTGGGATCACATGGTACAGAACAAGGTCATCTCAGTATCTGTAACTACTTAGGGCAGGTTTCCTCAATAAACATTACATTTATGGTCATAGTTGCCAATCAGAGGCACTGACTACACTGGTTCCTTTCTTCTTTAAAATTCTATAATTTTATTAATAAATAATATCCCAGCCAAGCATGTGGATGATGACAGATGTATACATCTTAATTCAGTGTTATATTCTAAATAAGTCATCTATTTCTTAAATGCCTTTGAGGAACCATGAGGCACCCATGTTGGTTTTTGATTAGGGGCTGTCCTTGCTGTGTGGCAGTCTTTTTTACTTATTCCCTATTAAATAAAAGGTTATTAAGGTATCATTCATGAATATTTAAAATAATTACAATTACCTCTTTTTCTTTTGCCTCTGAAGAGGGGAATTCCTACACCATCCAAACCTAACTCTTACACATCTGTCATGGATTTCACTTCTTCCTATCAGCTTCAGGACCTGAACTCATGAATTATCCTTAACTGTCTTTATATTCAACTTTTCTTTTCCCCTACTTCCTTCCTCTCAGTTTATTCCCATGTACACTTCACTCCCATTTTCAAAAGAAATCTTTCTTTAGACCAAAATCTCAATATGGGTGATGAGCCCCTATATTCTTCTTCCCTGGATTCTGAAAATGAGTGGTTTGCTCTCATGATGCCCCTTCTGAATTTTACAGTCACTCTTTAACCTACTTCTGCCCCAACCATCCATCTGAAATGATTTTTTCCAAAGTGACCACTGCCTGCCTACTTTCTGAGCCCTCTCATGATATTTTTTGTCCTTTTCTTATTTGAAATTTGACACTGCTGATCACTCTTTCCTTCTGAAAACTATCTCTTACCTTGGCTTGCATGACATTATTCTTTTGTGGCTCTCAACTCTTGATATTTTCTTTTATTTTCTTAATGTTTATTTATTTTTGAGAGAGACAGAGACAGAGTGCAGGGGGAGGGGCAGAGAGAGAGGGAGACACAGAATCTGAGGCAGGCTCCAGGCTCTGAGCTGTCAGCACAGAGCCCAACACAGGGCTCGAACTCACAAACCATGAGATCATGACCTGAGCCAAAGTTGGACACTTAACTGATCCATGCAGGCACCCCTTAACTCTCCATTTCTAATGGATCATCTTTATAGACCACTCACATATGAGACACTACCCTTTGACTACCATCTCTATTCATCTCATAGTCTGAACACTGCAAACAGATATTTCAAATTGTTTCCTCTAATATTTTTTTCACTTATATCTATGTCTTGACAAGAATTTAAAGATTCCTTTTGGGACAATGTAGTTAGGGGCAGTGATTGCTTTTCTTGCTTCCTCTTTCCTCCTAAGCACTTATTCTCAGGTCAAATGCATCAACCAGATCTAGCACAAACTTGAAGACAGTTCTTTGGATCCATTCTGAGTATAGTAGATAGTGTGTTTTGCCATCTAGGTCCCTCTTCAGGACTGAAGGGCTCATTCCCCCGGCTTCCGGTAATACAGCCAAGAAACTGTCCTCAGCTATCAGCCTTCTCCAGAAATTACCCTCAGCTGAAAAGAGCTGCTTCACGTAAGGGCATGGGTATTTTCCAGGGGCAACCTGCATCCAATAAGCATAATGGGGAAGTATAAAGATATAGCCCCTATGATGCAGTAGTCTCTGTAGAGTTGGTTGAAGCCTCTTTGGGGACTGTATTTTTTTTATTTTTATTTTTTACATTTATTTATTTTTGAGAGACAGAGTGAGACAGAGTACGAGTGGGGGAAGGGCAGAGAGAGAAGGAGACACAGAATGTGAAGCAGGCTCTAGGCTCTGAGCAAACATTCAGCACAGAGCTCGACGCAGGGCTCCAACCCATGAATCTTAAGATCATAACCTGAACTGATGTCGGACACTCAACCTTCAGGGACTGTATTACCACCCAACTTCTCCCTCTGCTTTGGTATGCTTCCTTCCCTGACCCTCCAGGTATTGATATATACAGCACCCTCCCCCAGTAAATCTCCTGCATGCTAACCTCTCTCTCTGAGTCTGCCACACAGGGAGGCCAGCCTGAAACTCTGAGTCACCTGGGTATGCAACCTGATTGTTCACTATGTCAGCTGATCACCACTACATGAATGCATGCACTTTGTATTTCAATATCCTCTATGCTGCCAGGCCTCATAGAAGCCCACCGCTCACTTGGTCCCCCACAATTAAAGCTGTGGATAATAAAATTCAGTGCAGGGGGGATAATGCATGCAGAACACTTTGAAGTCATAAAAGAAACTTGAAAATATTCTTATAACTTAATCAGGAAAACAAACATATATCAATGCCCAACATTGAAAAACACAGTCTCTGACAATATAAAACTTTTAAAAATTACATAAATGATATATATTCATTGTAGAATATTTTAAAACACATATAAGTAATAATTACTGTTTAACATTAAACAGGACTTATAAGCACCGTCAACTTCAGGCTGTTGCATACCTATACGAAAATTCTATTTTCTAATCCCAATGTTATAATGCATTAGTGTTCTTGCTGCTTCCAGATACAAAAAGGAGTCTGAGAGATAGTTTGAATGCTTAAATTTTGAGAATTTTGGACAGTTTGATGGTTAATGGAGGATCAACAAGACAAAATATATAAAGCCAGAACAGTCTTATAAAACTCACTGTGTGGTTATCCCAGTTACAGAATACTGTAGTTGACTATTCCTTTTTAAAACTTTACTTAATACAGATCTTTATTTCAATTTACCTTTCTTACCTTTGATATGTTTACTTTCCTAATGCATTTTTTTAAATATGAAATTTATTGTCAAATTGGTTTCCATACAACACCCAGTGCTCATCCCAACAGGTGCCCTCCTCAGTACCCATCACCCACCCCTCCCTCCCTCCCACTCCCCATCAGCCCTCAGTTTGTTCTCAGTTTTTAAGAGTCTCTTATGATTTGACTCCCTCCCTCTCTAACTTTTTTTTTCCCCTTCCCCTCCCCCATGGTCTTCTGTTAAGTTTCTCAGGATCCACATAAGAGTGAAAACATATGGTATCTGTCTTTCTCTGTATGACTTATTTCACCTAGCATAACACTCCCCAGTTCCATCCACGTTGTGACAAAAGGCCATATTTCATTCTTTCTCATTGCCAAGTAGTATTCCATTGTGTATATAAACCACAATTTCTTTATCCATTCATCAGTTGATGGACATTTAGTCCTAATGCACTTATAAGAATATTTTCAGAGTTGTTTTTATGCCTTTTCAAAATGGTCCACATATATTGCCTCCATGTGATCCTCTGCAGTGCCGTCAGTCATTTGTAACACCAAATAGAACAATTAAATTACAACTTTGTATTGTCATTTAAAATACCCATTTGCACAGCAGTGCCTGAGAAAATAAATATGGTAAATCAGTATCATGGCAAATCACACATAAGGCCATTAAAATGGCATCTAAGAATATGTATTATAAGGGGAAATGTGCATAATATATTAAAGAAAATGATACAAAACTGTATGTATATACAGTGTGATGACTTTCATTTTAATTGCATACATATGTAGGAAAATTGCAAGAGGGCAGTGAGATTATATGCTTCTTTACAATATTCTGTATTTTGCAAGTTTTCTATAGTGAACATGTATTCTAGTTTTAACTCAAAAATAAAAGTTTATACATTGTACAGCCAAGGTCAGAAGAAAATAGAAGAAACCCTCAATTGCGTACACTATCCATGGTGAGCCTTGTACACATCCTAAATTTATCTAATTTTCATTAAACTTATGGTGCATACAACCATTTAACCAATCCTGAAGAATAAAGTATCTTCCATTTCATACCTTTTTAGAGATACATTTCAATTGACACAGTTATACCACTTGGAAAGATCTCACTGAAACACAAGAGAAAATACAAAACAAAGAGATATAAAATATTCTGCTTATAAAATTATGAATGTGGAAATGTATTACCAGTCCAAACTACTAAGACTTGGAAATTTACACTTCATTCTGCACTTGTTATATTTGTTGTAAATATGAGAGAGTGGAATGTCATTCTTTTTGAGATGGCTTAACCTGTTAAATTCATATCCCCATTTCAAATGACTTATTTGGTGAGAGCAACAGTATCACATGCCAAGGTGAACAGAAAACAGGGAGTATATATAAAAATGGAGAAGATGGAAGCATTTTATAATTTATCAATATATGAAGGCTTAATATTAGTTTTTATTTAAAAATAAGTACTAGAGGGATGAATGCATGCTGGGAATATGTGGTTGACTGAGGCAACAAAGAGATGGATACCTGGGCTATAATAATGAATCAACGATTTTGGTTGTGAGTCAAAGTATGTCACATCTAACATCATGTGTGAGTAGAAAAACAACTTTTGTGGGCACCTGGGTGACTCAGTCATTAAGCATGATTTCAGCTCAGGTCATGATCTCACGGTTCATGACTTTGAGTACGACACTGAGTGAACTCGAGCCCCGCTTTGGGTGAGCCCAAGCCCCGTATCAGGTGACCATGAGCCATGCTTGGAGTAAACTCAAGCCCTGCTTTGGGTGAGCATGAGCCCTCCTTTGAGGGAGCTCAAGCCCCAGTTTGGGTGAACTGAGCCCCACTTGAGGTAAAAGCACAAGCCCCGGTTCAGGTAAGCCCCGCTCTCTCTCTCTCTCTCTCTCTCTCTCTCTCTCTCTCTCTCTCTCTCTCTCTGTCTCTCTGCCCTTCCTGGGATTCCCTCTCTCTCTCTCTCTCTCTCTGCCTCTCACTCACTTATGCCTTCTCTCTCTCTCTCTCTCTCAAAAGAAAAAAAAGAAAAACAACTCTTGTGTTTCACTCTTGTCTTGCATTGAACTCATTTAATATGTCTACCAAGTACTATGAAGGCATATTTATGTATTTTCCACCAAATAAATGCAAATAATTATAAATTCCAAAGGCTTGTGGGGCGTATTTTTTCAGTCAACAAATGTATGCATTTACTATAATTCATAGAGAAAGCACCTCTTGGTTTTCCTTGTACTTATCTGACAAGTGTTCGAATTCCTTTACAAGTGCATTCCTTCTCTTCCCTCCCCTTTAAATTTTGCTGCTCCCACAAATCCACACTCGATCCTATTCTCCCTTCACTATGGATAATCTTTTTGGGAGGTCCCACCTTCAGCTATGGTCACCAATAACAATGACTAATGATTAATGTCTATGTCACCAGCTCAAATACCTCTCCTGTGTTTCAAACCCACAAATCCAACAGCCTCTAGACATCCCATCCAAATGTACCAGAAGAACTTCAAACTCACAGTCTAACTGATCTCATCACTTTCACAATCAAACATGCTATAACTTCAGCTTCAAGCCTTCTCTGTTTCTTGCCCTGATTATAAAGACATCTAAACTACTCTCTCCACTTCCACTCTTGCCAACTTTCAAGTATTCAATTCAACATTTAGGAATTAGGAGGGAAGCAGTTCTTTGTTTTAAAATTCTTCATTGTCTCTCTATTATCTTCAAGATAGTTATTCTAATTCTGCCTAGATATCGTCTTGTTTCTTACTTCAGTTTCTTACTGAACCACTTGCAGTTCCTTGGACACAGGTTTGTTGAACCCTTTAGGTTATAGGAAACATACTTAATTTAGTTATCTAAGGTAGTCAGAATTTATTGCAAAACTTTATAAGTTAATTTAGGAGAAAAAAATCTCACACAAAACCAAGCATAGCTGCCACTCAGGACCCAAAGCATCAAGCCATTTGGCCAACACTTAAGCAGGATTTCTATAGAACTTGGAATGAAAATAATCTATATTTTCTTCTAGAAACTTTGTTTTACCTTTCAGATTCAGACCTACAATGAACGTGGAATTGATTTTTAGTTTTGGTCTGAAATAGGGGCAGAGTTTCTTGGATATACGGTTATTTGGATATATGGATATCTAGTTGATTCGGCACCATTTACTGACAAGATGGTCCTTTCACCAGTGTTCTGAATGGCCATCTATGTTTTATATTAAGTATTCATATACATGAGTCAATTCTAGATTCTCTATTCTGTTCAAATAGTCTATATTCTGGCACTAATACCAAGCTTAATTAAGGTAGCTTTAAAATAATGCTTGATATTTTATGAAGCAAGTCCTCTAAATTTATTATTCTACAAATTGTCTTGGCTATTTCTGGCTTTTGAATATTCATGTAATATGTCAGTTTCAACATAAAAAAATATTGCAGGGCACCTGGGTGGCCCAGTCAAGAGTCCAACTCTTGGTTTTGGCTCATGAGCTCACAGTTTCATGAGTTCAAGCGCCATGTTGGGCTCTGCACTGACAGGGCAGACCCTGCCTGGGGTTCTCTCTCTCTGCCCCACCTATTTGTGCTCTGTCTCTTTCAAAATAAATAATAAATTAACTTAAAAAATATTCCAAGATGTTCATTGGAATTAAATAGAATTTTATGTCAATTTATCAATTTTGAGATCAGTGACATTTTTGTGTTTTCTTCCAATCTATGAATGGTGTTATATTCAACTTGTTTATATATTTGTTAATTTATTTATTGAGAGAACTTTTCAAAATTTTGAAGTTTTCTGTGAACTGGTCTTGAACTTCATTAGACTTATGCCTACCTATTTAATTCATCTTATGTGACTATAAATTATATCATTTCCATTTTCATTTTAATTATTTATCAAATAATTAAATACAGTTCATTTTTATATGTGGACTTGTATTCAGAATCTCTACTAAATTTATAAATTATAATAATGTGTTCATTTAATTTTCAAATTTATTAATATAAAGTCACTTTTAATGTTTCTAGGGTTTTTGTTGATAACCTCTTTTTCACCCCTACCTATTGGGAATTTTTTTTTGCCTTCTGTTTTTTTACAGAATCCTGCAAGAGAGAGTATCAATTTTATTAATCTTTTCACAGAAATAAATTTGGTCTTGTTAACAAGAGTTTTTAGCAAACTCATGTTTGTTTTCTATTTTACTAATTTTTGTTCTGGCCAGCATTAATTATTTTCTTCTGTTTTCTTTGTGTTTACTTTTCTGTTATTTTTCTGATTGCTTGAAATGGATGTTAGATTACTGATTATAAGACTCTTTTCTTCTAAACGTATGCCATTAAGGTAATAAACTTTATTTTAAGCCTGGCTTTAGCTGCATCTCACAAATACTGATATGCAATATTTTTATTATCATTCAGTGAAAATATTTCCTAATGTCCATTTTGAGTTCTTCTTTAACGTAGTGTATAAATTATTGAGAAATACATTGATAAATTTCTGAATGTATTAGTATTGTCCAATAATGTTTTTCATTAACTTCTATCTTAATTTTACAACAATAAGACAATATAATCTATGATTTCAATCCTTTAAAATTTACTGAGAGTGGCTTTATGAACTAGTATTGGCCAACACTGGCAAATATTCCATGAATGTGTCCCTGAAAATTTTTTATTTACTCTATAGTTTGGGGGTACACTGCTCAATATACAAAAATTAGGTCTAGTATATTAAGAATGTTATTTAAAACTTCTATGTCACTGCTGGCTTTTTTAACAGCTTTAGTGGTGTCTAATTAACATACAAAAATTACATATATGTAAAATATACAAATAGATAAGTTTTTATATTCATATACATATGAAAAACCATTATCACAACAAAAATAATTAATACATCCATCTGTATTAGTTTCCTGTGGCTGCCATAATAAATTACCACAAACTCAGGGGCTTAAAAAAACATGACAGTTCTCTCAGAGTTCTGGAAGCCTTAAATCCAAAATCAAGACATCAGAAGGGCCACACCCCTTCCAAAGAGTTTAGGAAAGAAGGCTTCCATGCCTCTTGGAGTTTGTGATGTTTCCTGGTGTTTCTAGTCTTGTGGAAGCATAGTTACAATCTATGCCTCCATCTTTACGTGGCCTTCTACCTGTATGTATCCAATCACCCTCTCCTTGCACTTTTAAGGATACCAGTCATTGGATTTAGGGTCCACTCTAAATCTAGGATGACCTCTTCTCAGATTCTTAATTGCATCTATAAAAAACCTATTTCCAAATAAGATCACATGCATAAGTACTAAGGGTTAGGACTTCTATATATCTTTGTAAGGGACACAATTCAACCAACTACACCATCATACCGACCCGAAAGTTTCCCTATAGCTCTTTGTAATCCCTCCCTGTTGCCCCTCCCTGCCCTATCCCTAGCTATTAGTGATCTTTTTTCTATCATTACATACTATACTAAATTTCCTAGGATTTTACATAAATGGAATCATAAAATATACACCCTCTTTTGTTCTGTATTCTTTAGCTCAGCATAATTATTTTTATATTTATTCACAGTGCAAGATATATCAATAATCAATTCCTTTTCATTGCTAAGTAGTATTCTGCTGCATGGATATACTACAGTTTATTCATTCATCTGTTGACAGACATTTGAGTTCTTCCTAGTTTGGGGAATTACAAATAAACATCTATAAACATTTATTCAAAAGCCTCTGGATGGACATATGCTTTCACTTCTCTTGAGTAAATACTGAGGGGTGGAATGACTGGAAGATACAGTAAGTACATGTTTAATTTTTTTTATAATTTTTTTTAATGTTCATTTATTTTTGAGACAGAGAGAGACAGAGCATGAACAGGGGAGGGTCAGAGAGAGAGGGAGACACAGAATCTGAAACAGGCTCCAGGCTCTGAGCTGTCAGCACAGAGTCCAATGTGGGGCTCGAACTCACGGACCATGAGATCATGACCTGAGCCGAAGTCAGACGCTTAACCGACTGAGCCACCCAGGCGTCCCTAATTTTTTTTAAAACAATGCCTATTTTCCAAATTGTGTTACCATTTTTTCAATCATACTAGCAACATATTACAGTTCCAATTTAATTACATCCTAGTCAACACTTGGTATGGTCAGTCTTTTTACTTTTAGTTATGAGAATGAATAGATATATAGTGGTATCTCACTATAGTTTTAATTAGCATTTACCCAATCAATTCTGATGTTAACCATCTTCTCATGCACTGATTTGCCATTGGTATGCTTTCTTTGGTGAAGAATCTCTTCAAATTTGTTCATTTTCTAATTGGGTTGTTTGCTTTTCATTTTAAGTTTTAAGAGTTCTTTATACATTTTACATATAAATCCTTTCTCAGATATATGGTTTGTTAACATTTTGTGTAAATTTTATCCCAGTCAAGGGGTTATCTTTTCATTTCCCTTACAGTGTCTTTCAAAAAAGAAATGCTTTTATTTTTTATTAAGTCCATTTTATCAATTTGCTGCTTTATGTGTCATGCATTTGGTATTATATACAGGAAACCTTTATCTAACATAAGATCACAAAGTTTTTCCTTTATGTGCTCTTTTAAAAAAATGACTACAGGAGCCTAAGTGGCTCAGTTGGTTAAGCGTCCAACTCTTGATTTCAGCTCAGGCCATGATCTCATGATTCGTGAGATCGAGCCACACACTGGGATCTGCCCTGACAGTGCAGAGCCTTTCTCCCCCTCTCTCTCTGCCCCCTCCCACTCGCACTCACACTCTCCCTCTCAAAATAAATAAACATTAAAAAATGACTTTTTAGAGCAGTTTTAGGTTCACAGCAAAATTGAGAAGAAAACACAGAAATTTCCCATACAGAATTTCTCCCCTTATCTGTAGTTTTACTTTCTGAGGTTTAAATTACCCACAGTCAACCACAGTCCAGAAGCAGGTAATCCTCATTCTGACATATCGTCAGATCAATAGTAGCCTAAAGCTATGTCACAATGCCCAAGTCATTCACCTCACTTCATCTCATCATGTAGGCATTTTATCATCTCACATCATCACAAGAAGGAGAGTGACTACAGTAAAATAAGATATTTTGAGATAAAGAGAAAGAGAGAGAGAGAGAGAGACCATGCTCATATAACTTTTATTACCATACAGGCATACTTCAGAGATACTGAAGGATCGTTCCAGACCACCAAAATAAAGCGAGTCTCATAATAAAGTGAGTCAAATGAATTTTTGGTTTCCCAGTGCATATAAAAGTTATGTTAACACTATAATCTACTATGTGTAAAACTGTGTTATATGTAAAAAACAATGCACATACCTTAACTAAAAAATAGTTTATTGCCAAAAAAATGTTAGCCATCATCTGAGCTTTCAATGAGTCACAATTTTTTTGCTGGTGGAGGCTCTTGCCCAGATGCTGATGGTTGCTGACTGATTGGAGTGATGGTTGCTAAAGGTTAGTGTCGCTACAGCAATTTCTTAAGATAAAACTACAGTGAAGTTTCCCACATCAATTGACACTTCTTTTCACATATAATTTCACTGTAGCATGCAATGTTTGGTGGCATTTTGCCCACAGTAGAACTTCTTTCAAAATTAGAGTCAATCCTCTCAAACCTTGCCACTGCTTTACCAACTAAGTTTATATAATATTCTAAATCCTTGGTTGTCAGTTCGACAATCTTCACAGTGTCTTTGCCAGGAGTAGATTATATCTCAAGAAACCACTTTCTCTGCTCACCCATAAGAAGCAACTAATCATCTATTAAAGTTTTATCATGAGATTGCAACAATTCGGTCACATCTTCAGGCTCCACTACTAATTTTAGTTCTCTTGCTGTTTCTACCACATCTGCAGTTACTCCTCCACTTAATTCTTGAACCCCTTAAAGTCATCCATGAGGTTTGGAATCACTTTCTTTAAAACTCCTGTTCATGTTGATATTTTGACCTCTTCTCATGCATCACGAATGTACTTAATGACATCTAGAATGTGAATCCTTCCCAGAAGGTTTTTAACTTACTTTGCCCAGATCCATCAGAGGAATCACTATCTATGGCAGTTATAGGCTTAAGAAATATATTTCTTAAATAAGACTTGAAAGTAAAAATTCCTCCTTGATCCATGAGCTTCAGGATGGATGTTGTGTTAGCAGGCTGAAAACAACATTAATCTCATGGTACATCTCCATAAGAGTTTTTGGGTGACCAGGTGCATTGTCAATGAGCACTAATATTTGGAAAGAAATTTGTTTTCCTGAGCAGTAGGTCTCAACAGTGAGCTTAAAACATTCAATAAACTATGTTGTAAACAGATGTTCTGTCATCCAGGCTTTGTTGTTCCATTTATACAGCACAGTCAGAGAGGATTTACAATAATTCATAAGGGTTCTAGGATTTTCAGGATGGTAAATGAGCATTGACTTCAATTTAAAGTCACCAGATACATTAGCTCTTAACATGAGAGTCAGCCTGTCCTTTTGAAATTTTGAAGCCAGAAACCGAATTCTCTCTAGCTAAGAAAGTCCTAGATGACATCTTCTTCCAATAGAAGGCTGTCTCATCTACACTGAAAATCTGTTGTTTAGTGTAGTCACTTTCATTGATTATCTAAGCCAGATGTTACGGGTAACTTACTGCAGCTTCTACATCAGCACTTGCTGCTCCATCTTGCACTTTAATATTACAGAGATGGCTTCTTTCCTTAAATCTCAGGAACCAACCTTTGTTAGCTTCAAACTTCATCACGTCTCTCAGCCTTCACAGAATTGAAGAGAGTTAGGGTCTTGCTCTGGATTAGGCTTAAGGGAATGTTGTGGCTGGTCTAACCTTCTTTCCAGACCACTAAAACTTTCTCCATATCAGCCATAAGAACTTTTTGCTTATCATTTGTGTATTCACTGGAGTAGGATTTTTAATTTCCTTTAAGAAGTTTTCCCTTTATTCAAAATTTGTCTAACAGTTTGGCACAAGAGGCTTAGCTTTTGGCCTGTCTTGGCTTTCAACATGCCCTCCTCACTAAGCTTAATCATTTCCAGCTTTTGATTTAAATGAAGGATGCACAATCTCTCCTTTCACTTGAACACTTAGAGGCCACTGCAGGGTCATTAACTGGACTGATTTCAATACTGTTGGTCTCAGGGAATTGGGAAGCCCATGAAGAAGGAGAGAGACAGGGGAGTGGTTGGTCAGGGGAGCAGTCAGAACACATACAACATTTATCAATTAAGTTCACCATCTTCCGTTTTAAAAAAAAAGCATTTAAGTTCACCATCTTGTATATGAGCACAGTTGGAGTAGCCCCCAAACAATTCAATAGTAAGTAACATCAAAGATTACTGATCACTGATCACCACAACAAATGTAACACTAATGAAAAGTTTGAAATATTGCAAGAATGACCAAAATGTTACATACAGACATGAAGTGAGCAAATGTTGTTTGAAAAATGGTGCTGATAGACTTGTTTGACACAGGGTTGCCACAAACCTTCAATGTGTAAAACAAAACAAAACAAAACAAAATCTGTGAAGCACAATAAAACTAGGTATGCCTGCATAAGATAATACTATTGTATCAAGGATAAATGTCCCCAATTGAATAATTGTTGCTATGTAAAAGAATATCTTATTCCTGGGAGACACATGCTACAGTATTCAGGGAGTTAAGATAGCACGTCTATAATTTCCTTGCAAATGATTCAGCAAGTATAACAGTTAAAATACAGATCAATTTATTCTTGTAATCTTTCTGTAGCTTTGAAATTTTTCAACATAAAAAATTAAAAATGATAAAGTAAATAAAGGGGCTAATATAGAGAAACTCTTGCACTTGTACATCAGGAGATATGTATATGTTCACAGCAGCAAATGTGCTCTCATACTACCAAAAACTTAATCCAAATGTCCTTCAATAGCAAAATGAATAAACAAAATATGGTACATATATAAAGTGGAATACTACAGAGCAGTAAAAATGAATCAGCTACAGTTACACATCACAACATAGATGAATTTCCAAAGCATAATAGAGAATGAAGGAAGTACAAAAGACATAATGCAGTATGATTCCAGTTATTTACAGTTCAAAAGCAGACAAAACTAAACATAACTATCAGGTAAAACGTAAGAAAAGCAAGGGTAAAAAGGTCATTAGTATAATATATAACCTACCATCTGAAAAAATTTAGTAGCTTTATTTAAAATGAATATCTTGCTGCCCTTTACCAGTTTTGCTCTTCCTGTTAACTTATTATAGGACTGTGCACAGGAAGCTTTATAAATTATGGTCTCAGAGGAGTTAAGATGGCAGAGAAGTAGGGGGACCTGGGCTTTCTTGTCCCCCCCACACACAGCTGGATTGAGGTCAGATCACCCAGGACATTGATCATTGGACTGGCAGAAGGGTCTCCATGGTTGGGGTACACAGAATGGCAGGTATGAGGTGCATGGGAGTGAACTGGGGGAGAGAAAAATGGTGGTGCTATGGAGGAGAAGGAACCCTTTCTGTGGAGTGAGAAAAGAGAAAGCACTGGGGGGACTGAAAGAGTGCAGAATTGGGTTCACAAAAGAGGAAAACCTCTCTGGACCACAGACTAGGGAGTGGGAGGTACTGAGTGTCACAGGTTTTTTTTGCAAACAGCGTGTGGAGCTCAAACTCTGAGGTTCTGCAAGTGTGTGACTTTCTTCGGAGCTGTGACCTGCACTCCTGGGATGAAGGAGGAAGCTGGCCCTGGCATGCAAGTGTGGTGTAGAGCTCTCAGGTGCACTGGAAGAGAACATTCCCCTTCCTGGAATACTTTTGGGAGAGGGTTTATTGCCTCCCCAAGGACAAAAGACCCTGTAGGAACCACTGAAAGGCCTTTCATTGGCAGGGGACAGAGGTACACACAGAGCACATATAATTTTGTTGCTTTTAGCAGTGTTGCACCAGAGATTCCACATACTGCACAAGTGTAGGACTGTTTTTCTGGGACAGAGGTCATCAGACATAGCATGGAGAGGCTCTACTCCAGAGGAGGGGGGCAGGTCCCTGTAGTGCCAGGTCCTTTAAGATTTTGAGTTTTGAAAACCAGTGAGCACCAAAGAAAAAATGCAGGAGAGCTGTGGTGCAGGGCCACCTGACTGTCCTCCCTATTTTGTGAGGGTTGCCTGAACAGCAGGGGGTGAGATCCCCTGTCTGGAGTTGAGAGACTGGGGTGGCACCATTTTCCCCCCAACATCAACAGGGTGGGACTTCTGAGAGCAACACAGCAGCCCCCAGTGGAGGCAGGACCCACTTACACCAAACCTTGCCCCTATATGCCTGGCAACTACATATTTACTGGGGCAGGTGACTCAGCCAGTGCAACAGGCGTCTTCTCCAGAAGACCAGCACTGGCAGCACTGCACCAAGTACACTGAAAAATTAAATGCTTCAAAACGACACCTGCAGTTCTGCTGGAAATAGGACCAGGCTTACTTTTTTTTCTTTCTTATTCTTTTTTTCTTTTAGAATCAGGCTTATAGTTTTTTGTTTGTTTGATAATTTGTTTCATTACCTGTTCTCTTATTTTTTGGATCAGTCTTCTTTTTTTTCTTTTTGTTTTTCTTTAGAATAAGGCTTATAGTTTTTTGATTATCTGTTTTTTCATTTTTTTTCATTTTTTCTCTTTTGGTGGGGGATCAAGCTTTTTTTTCTTCTTTATTCCAGGCTTATTTTAACAAACAAATCAAAGCATACCAGATTAAAGGCCCAAACACTCCATACAGCAAGCAAGGAGAAGCTCTGTAGAGGAATGACCAGCGGGAGATAGCAGACAAAACGCAACAGTAGAGTGCACAGAGCATACACCAGAAACACTTCCTGGAATGCCAGGCACTGGACAGTGTATGACCCCTTTCTAATATAGCATTACTCTCAGGTGCAAGAAACATAACAAGCTTTCAAAACATGCAAAGGACAGAAACTTAGGCCAAAATGACAAGATAGAGGAATTCTTCCCAAAAGAAAGGTCAAGAAGAAATCACAGCCAGGGACTGGCTCAAACAGATATAAGCAATATATCTGAATAAGAATTTAGAACAACAGTCATAAGAGTACTAGCTGGGCTTGAAAAAGCATGAAGACACCAAGATTAACCTTTGTTGCAGATATCAAAGACCTAAAAACTAGTCGGGATGAAATTTAAAAATGCTGTAACTGAGACACAAAACTGACTGGCTATACTCACAAAGAGGATTGAAGAAGCAGAGGAGAGAATAGGTGACATAGAAGATAAAATAATGGAAAATAATAAAGCTGGAAAGAAGAGGGAAAGAAAACTATAAGATCCCAAAGGGGAACAGCAAATAAAGCCTAAATCCAGAACTAGAAGGGAAAAAAATAAAGATTACAACAGAAATAAATAATATAGAAAGAAAAAAAAAAGCAGTAGAACAGATCAATGAAACCAAGAGCTGGCTCTTTGTAAGAATAAAGAAAAATGATCAACCCCTAACCAGATTTATCAAAAAGAAAAGAGAGAGGACCCAAATATATAAAATCATGACTGAAAGAGGAGAGATCACAACCAACACCACAAAAATACAATTATAAGAGAATACTATGCAAAATTATATGCCAACAAACTGGGCAATCTGGAAGAAACAGACACATTCCTATAAATTAACAAACTACCAAAACAGAAACAGGAAGAAATAGAAAATTTGAACAGACCCATAACCAGCAAAGAAATTGAAACAGTAATAAAAAATTTCCCCCCAAAACAAGAGTAATAGGCCAGATGGCTTCCCAGGAGAATTCAACCAGACATTTAAAAAAGAGTTAATACCTATTGTTCTCAAACTGTTCTAAAAAATAGAAATAGAAAGCAAACTTCCAAAATCATTCTACAAAGCCAGCATTACCTTGATTCCAAAACCAGACACATACCCCACTAAAAAGAATTACAGAGCAATATCCCTGATGAATATGGATGTAAAACTTCTCAACAAGATATTAGCCTATCTAATTCAACAGTACATCAAAAGGATTATTCACCATGATCAAGTGGGATTTATTCCTGGGCTGCAGGGCTGGTTCAATATTTGCAAATCAATCAACATGATACACCATGTTAATAAAAGAAAGGATAAGAGTCATATGATCCTGTCCATAGATGCAGAAAAAGCATTTGACAAAATACAGCATCCATTCCTGACAAAAATCCTCAACAAAGTAGGGATAGAGGGAACATATCTCAACATCATAAAGGCCATATACAAAAGACCCACAGCTAATATCATTCTCAATGGGGAAAAACTGAGAACAGTTCTTCTGGGGTCAGGAACAAGGCAAGGATGCCCACTCTCACCATTACTATTTAACATAATAATTGTTTAGCCTCAGCAGTCAAACAACAAAAGGAAATAGAGGACATACAAATTAGCAAGGAAGAAGTGAAACTTTCACTATTTGCAGATGACATGATACTTTATGTAGAAAACCCAAAGGACTCCACCAAAAAAATAGGTAGAACACATGAATTCAGCAAAGTTGCAGGAAATAAAATCAATGTGCAGAAATCTGTTGCATGTCTAAACCAATAACGAAGCAGCAGAAAAGGAAATCAAGGAATTGATCCCATTTAAAATTGCACTAAAAACAGTAGGATACCTAGAAATAAGCCTAACTAAAGAGGTAAAAGATCTTTACTCTGAAAACTATAGAAGACTTATGAAAGAAAATGAAGGGGACACAAAGAAATAGAAAAGAATCCCATCTCATGGATTAGAGGAACAAACATTGTTAAAATGTCTATATTACCAAAAGCAATCTACACATTTAATGCAATCCCTATCAAAATACCACCAGCATTCTTAATCTCTATCAAAATAACAGCGGTATTCTTGACAGAGCTAGAACAAACAATTCTAAAATTTGTATGCAACCAGAAAAGACCCCAAATAGCCAGAGTAATGTTGAAAAAGAAAACCAAAGTTGGAGGCATCACAATTCCGGATTTTAAGCTGTATTACAAAATTGTAATCATCAAGATAGTATAGTAATGGAACAAAAACAGACACATAGATCAGTGGAACAGAATAGAAAACCCAGAAATGGAGTCACAAATGTAAGGCCAACTAATCTTTGACAAAGCAGTAAAGAATATCCAATGAAATAATACAGGTTCTTTAGCAAATGGTGTTGGGAAAACTGGACAGTGACATGTAGAAAAATGAACCTGGACCGCCTTCTTACACCATACACAAAAATAAACTCAAAATGGATGTAAGACTTAAATGTGAGACAGGAAGCCATCAAAATCCTAGAGGAGAACACACACGCAGCAACCTCCTTTACCTCGGCCACAGCAACTTCTTACTAGACATATCTCAGGAGGCAAGGGAAACAAAAGCAAAAATGAACTACTGGGACCTCATTGTGATTAAAAAGCTTCTGCACAGTGAAGGAAACAATCAACAAAACTAAAAGACAACTGACATAATGGGAGAAGATATTTGCAAATGACATATCTGATAAAGGGTTAGTATCCAAAATCTATAAAGAACTTATCAAAATCAACACCCTAAAGACAAATAATCCAGTGAAAAACTGGGCAGAGGACATGAATAGACACTTTCCTAAAGAATACATCCAGATGGCTGACACATGAAAAGATGCTCTCCATAGCTCATCATCAGGGAAATACAAATCAAAATCACAATTAGATACTATCTCACACCTGTCAGAATGGCTAAAATTAACAACACAAGAAACAACAGGTGTTGGCAAGGATGAAGAGAAACGAGAACCCTCTTGCACTGCTAGTGGGAATGCAAACCGGTGAAGCCAGTCTACAGAACAGTATGGAGGTTCCTTAAACAACTAAAAATAGAACTACCCTACAATCTAGAAATGGCATGATTAGGTATCTGCCCAAAGGATACAAAAATACAGAATTGAAGGGGTATATGCACCCCATTGTTTATGGCATCAATGTCAATAATATCCAAAGTAGGGAGAGAGCCCAAATGTCCATTGACTGATGAATGGATAAAGAAGATGTGGCATACATATACATCAAATATCACTCAGCCACCAAAAAGAATGAAATCTTGCATTTGCAATGACATGGATGGAGCTGGAATGTATTATGCTAAGTGAAATAAGTCAATCAGAGAAAGAAAAATACCATATGATTTCACTCATTTGTGGAATTTAACAAGCAAAACAGATGAAGTTATGGGAACGGTAGGGGAAGAGAAGAGGGGTAATCAAACCACAAGAAACTCTTAATGATATAAAACAAACTGAGGGTTGATGGAGGGAGGTGAGTGGGAGATGGGCTAGATGCGTGATGGGTATTAAAGAGGGCACTTACTGGGGTGATCGCTGGGTGTGTACTCAAGTGATGAATCACTGAATTCTACTCCTAAAACCAACATTACACTATATATTAATTGACTAAAATATAAATTAAAAAAGTAAAATTATCGTCTCATTACTGCCTGTGTTAGCTCAGATAGCTATAGATAGATATAGATATAGATATATAGATATAGATACAGATATATAGATATATATATTCAGTCTCAGCACTGCAAATAGGATATACAGGATCATAATAGCTATTTGTCCCTAGGACGCTTACTTCTTTTTGCACTTACCTTTTCTATTCAGTGTCATTGCCTTTTCTTCTAGCACTATATAAATTATAATGTGAAACATCTACCATTCACTGTCAAAACAGTGCCTCCCCTCAGCATAACAGAAATAACAGCATGCTCACAACCACAGCTAACATAGCCATTAATAAGCACCAGGAGAAACACTTTGAGCTGGGGATAGAGACAAACAGACTGGAAGTCAACATATCCAAAACGATATCATATGAGAAACTTATTTATTTATTTATTTATTTATTTATTTATTTAATTTATTTATTTATTTAAATAGGAAATTTATTGTCAAATTGGTTTCCATACAACACCCAGTGCTCATCCCAACAGATGCCCTCCTCAATACCCATCACCCACCCTCCCCTCCCTCCCACCACCCATCAACCCTCAGTTTGTTCTCAGTTTTTAAGAGTCTCTTATGTTTTGGCTCCCTCCCTCTCTAACCTTTTTTTTTTCCTTCCTCACCCCCATGGTCTTCTGTTAAGTTTCTCAGGATCCACATGAGAGTGAAAACATATGGTATCTGTCTTTCTCTGTATTACTTATTTCACTTAGCATAACACTCTCCAGTTCCATCCATGTTGCCACAAAAGGCCAGATTTCATTCTTTCTCATTGCCAGGTAGTATTCCATTGTGTATATAAACCACAATTTCTTTACCCATTCATCATTTGATGGATACTTAGGCTCTTTCCATAATTTGGCTATTGTTGAAAGTGCTGCTATAAACATTGGGGTACAAGTGCCCCTATGCATCAGCACTCCTGTATCCCTTGGGTAAATTGCTAGCAGTGCTATTGCTGGGTCATAGGGAGATCTATTTTTAATTTTTTGAGGAACCTCCACACTGTTTTCCAGAGTGGCTGCACCAGTTTGCATTCCCACCAACAGTGTAAGAGGGTTCCCATGAGAAACATTTTTTAAAAATATTTACTTATTTTTGAGAGAGAGCATGTGCACAAGTGGGGGAGGGTCATAGAGAGAGAGAGGGAGACACAGATTCCAAAGCAGGCTCCAGACTCTGATCTGTCAGTGCAGAGCCCAACGCAGGGCTCAAATTCAAGAACCATGAGATCATGTTCTGAGCCGAAGTCGGATGCTTAACTGACTGAGCCACCCAAGCGTCCCCACATGAGAAACATTTTATAGAATTTGGCTATTAAGCTCTAGAGAAGGACGTGGAGACAAGACACATTTGATAATTAAACTGAAATATCTAAAGAGGTATCACATATGGAAGCTGGATTTGAGTTGTTCTTTATTACCCCAAGGGTTAGAACTTCAGGGGACTGGATGTGAATCAGTGTAAGGGACAGCCATGCAGTTATATAATAGCTTCACAGTCAAGTGAACAGAATATTTCAAGAAGCATTCTAAAAGAGGTTAACCAAGCAATGGGATGGGATTGTGGAGTAAAATGATTGGGTTCTGAATGTCTGGTTTCTGTGCAGATTCTAGGTATGAGGGAGGATGTTGAGCTAGTAGTTAAGAGGCCTGAGTCACTGTCCTTGCTCACCCACTAACTAGCTGTATAACCACCATTGGGGGACTTAATTTTTCCTCTTTTAATGAGGCAAGAGTATGAGGAGAAGTTGATAGTAAAGGCAATGTCTTGACAGAGTCAACAACAACACCAAATCAGGTTAGTTTAATACTGATGTCAACCTTATGGTAGCAAATCAATTGAGGCCAACCTAATTTATTAACAATGGGACTCTTACATAGACCAACAAATTTTAGTGGATTTCTTCTCTGGGGAAACAAGAGTGAAAGTATAATGCACATATCACCACCATGGAATTAAAAACAGATTTAATCAAAGAGAAAGATTACATGAGAGCTATGGTTGATGCTCAAAGAGAATCCGTTTGCCTTTGAGAGGAATTACCCTTCAAGAGTATCTTTATCTTTGGCTTCTATGTAATATCACTATATTACCTGGAACTAAATAAAACAAACATTTTCTTTTTCATTAATTTATTGTATTACTAAATAGTACATAATGAGCAAAGTTAATTGGTCACATATTTCTCACATTCTGAGTCTTTATAAGAGTACAGAGGGAGTGCCTGGGTGGTTCAGTCAGATGGGCATCTGACTCTTGGTTTCAGCTCAGGTCATGATCTTGTGGTTTCATGGGTTCAAGCCCCACATCGAGCTCTATGCTAGCAGCTTGGAACCTTCTTGGGATCCTCTCTCTCTCCCTCCCTCTCTCTCTGCCCCTCCCCCACTTGTGCTGTGTCTCTGTCAAAATAAATAAATAAACTTAAAAAAATAAGAGTAAAGAGGAATAGCTTATCACATACTCAACATCCCAGGAACCAAAGAAGTCAGCTTGTTTGTATTATTATTATAAATATTACAGAGGAGGGAAAATCATTTTTCTTGGTACTTAGACCCAGGACTATGGACAGGAAAGAAGCCTCATTTCCTGTCATACTGTTTCCATCACAATATTAGGAATATAGTCACCCATATCTGCTTTTCAGCTGCTTGGTAGTTTTTAGCAATTGTAATTCAGAAGTGTATCAGGGTTCCTACAGGAAATAGAATTCTACTCAGATCATTCAATTAAAACATTTTCATAAAGGACTGCTTACAGATGTATGAGTAGGGTTAAGGGAAACAATAAGAAAGGTTGAGAAACCAAGAGATGAGTCATAGCTAGAAGCCATTACCGACCCTAGGATTAAAAGGGAAAGGGGAGTAAATAGTGTTACAAAAACCAGTAAGAGCTGGAACCATGAAGGAAGAGACATACAGTAGAAGCTGTAGTCAAGGAGAGACTCAACCACAGCCAGAACCAAGGCATGAAGCCAGGTGGAACAGGGAAGAGATATCCCAACCTCTCTCTCTCTTCATGTCCTATAATGTTTATAGCTGAGCCAATGAAGCAAACTCAGGAATTCAATACATGTTCAAAATTATTTTCTGAACAACTATCTCCTAACTCCTATTTCAGTTTTCTTCCCAATAGTAGCATACTCTCATGGGGATATGGTCTAGAAATGTTTGGTGATGACCACCTAATCTGTAAATATGTCCATATGCCACTTGGAAGAGAAAAACGATGCATGGGGTCACATTTATTAAAATTCGATCTTCATTAGAAAATTAATTCAGCCTCTACTATATGGTGTTGGAGACAAAAATGGTCTCAGACTTCATGGGTCTGGTCTTCTACAAATATTAAAATGTCCAGAGACATGCTTAGCAAAAAGAAGAGAGGATACAGACACTACACACAGATGTAAGTTTGACCATAGAGACATTCGTATCTAAGGTATGGGTACATGGGCATATGTGTGTGTGCCTTTAGTGAGTGTGTGTGTGTGTGTATATATATATATATATTCTGGATACCCTCCACTTCCCTTCCCCAGTTGCCTTCCAAGATTCACTCTCCACTATTCTCCACCTGCTTTGTATCCTGGGACAATGACCTATGTAAATTACATCATTGAGTTTCCTCACCCTCTGGCTTCCTGTTAGGTTCAGAAAATGGGAAGAGCACCATCAAAAGATCAAAGGGCAGGAAAAGAGAAAGACATTTATCTCTTTGACTCCTTGTGGGGTCACTATGGCTGGCCACATCCTCAACTAAAAATCACAATTTCTATCATGCAATTCATCTTTCTCTCCAGATTGCAGTTACCATTCTCTTCCTTTATCCCTTCAGTGGTGATAGCACCTTGTTGTGACCATCTGTAAATAGTACCTTTACTAAACTCTTTTCAGATTACCCAATTTGAATGCCATCTGTTTCCAGCAGAGACTCTGACTAGTACAATATTCCCTAACAACTCAAAAGGATTAATAGTGTCCTTGCAGTCTAATACAACATTCTGGGCTTTAAAAAATAATATATTTTGGTAGCAGTCTAGGTCTATTAGACTGTAAGATCTTCAAGAGCAGGGATCATACCGTACACATGGTTATAACATTTGCAGGCCTAACTAGCTCCTGCCCCATAGCTGACACCCAACAATTATTCTGAGGAATTGAGTTGAACTAAAATACAATACAGCTATTCCTAGGCTATGATCTTGAATGAACAAGATAAACATTATCTTAATCATGACATAAAAATCACATGATCCTAAAGAATGTGGGAAATGTTAAGTTGCTGAACATAATATCCATTCTAATGTCTTCTTCATGCAGAAATAAACGGTGTTTAAGGGTATTATACAGCTTGCTGTGTAATTACATTAATCAGAGAGTGCCTGTTCTGCTGGTTCCTTTGCTGTTGCCATGGTAGCAACCGCATGTTTGCAAGTAGAGAGCACACATAGAACCCATTCTTAATTACACATGTAGCATTACATTTCAGAGAACACAATAAATATGGAGGTCAAGGAGTACGTGGAAAAGAGATATGATGAAAAAAGATTTTCTCTCCGGTTTTTCTATCTCTTGATAATTCCTAAGCCCTTTATTAGTATGACTCCCTATTACCCTTTCTCTTTCACTGCAGTAAAAAGGCCTCCGCAGCAACCCACCAAATTATAATCCTCTGCTCCTAAAATGATCCAGAACTGTCTCTGAAAAAAATGTCAGTAGGAAATTAAGTCCTATCATAACAAAACTAGAGTGGAGTGAGTGTCCACTGACAATTATCTAAAAAACAGCAGCACCATCTTCTTTTTTTGTATCAGAGCAAAGCACCAAAAGCCTCTCTTTCTACAGGGCGCCTGGGTGGCTCAGTCGGTTAAGCATCAACTTTGGTTCAGGTCATGATTTGTGGGCTGGAGCCCCGCATCAAGCTCTGTGCTGACAGCACAGAGCCTGGAGCCTGCTTGGGATTCTGTGTCTCCATCTTCTCTGCCTCTTCCTCACGCGCACATGTGCGCATGCTCTCTCTCACTCTCTCAAAAATGAATAAATGTTAATTTTTTTTGTAAAAAAGCCTCCCTTTCTAAACAGTCTTTATATTACTAAGAGTTCTTAGTTGTGCTTAAATACCTTGCTTGACTGGGCAGTCTGGGTAATAACTTTTTGCCCTTTATAAGGATATTGCCAAGATCAATTACTGTGCATTTTACAAATAAATCAAAAAGAAAATATCAAGTCTAAAAAGAATTTTTCAATCAAAAGTTTTTTATTCAGTCAGGGTTAAATGATACTTTTTCTTTCTCTCCTACTTTTCAGACATTTCTTAAGGAAGATGACATATTCTTTGGAGGAATAAAAGGTAGTCAGTCTTTCCATAATTCTAATTAAGTCTTTGCAAAGAAGAACCATATGCTAATTCAATCTAGTTGAAAAACTTATTTATTTTAAATAGTCCCACAGTTTTTTTAATGTTTATTTATTTATTTTGAGAAAGAGCGAGAGAAACGCAGAGGCAAGATGGCGGCTTAGGAGGACGCTGGGCTCACCGCACGTCCTGCTGATCACTTAGATTCCATTTACACCTGCCTAAATAACCCAGAAAACCGCCAGAGGATTAGCAGAACGGAGTCGCTGGAGCCAAACGCAGACGAGAGGCCCACGGAAGAGGGTAGGAAGGGCGGCTAGGCGGTGCGCGCTCCACGGACTGGCGGGAGGGAGCCGGGGCGGAGGGGCGGCTCGCCGGCCAAGCAGAGCCCCCGAGTCTGGCTTGCAAAAGCGGAGGGGCCTGACGGACTGTGTTCCCACAACAAGCGCGACTTAGCGTCTGGGAGGTCATAAGTTAACAGCTCTGCTCGGAAAGTGGGAAGGCTGGAGGACAACCAGAGGGAGAGCTGCTGAGCCCCCTGACAACAGAGCGCAGTTTGGTGGGGAACAAAGGTGCTTGCCAGCGCCATCTCCCCCGCCCATCCCCCAGCCGAAATCCCAAAGGGAACCAGTTCCTGCCAGGGAACTTGCTCACTCCGCGCAAACACCCAACTCTGCGCTTCTGCGGAGCCAAACCTCCGGAAGCAGATCTGACTCCCTCCCGCTGCCACAGGGCCCCTCCTGAAGTGGATCACCTAAGGAGAAGCGATCTAAGCCTGCCCCTCCTGTCCCCATGCACCTTGCCTACCCACCCCAGCTAATACGCCAGATCCCCAGCATCACAAGCCTGGCAGGGTGCAAGTAGCCCAGACGAGCCACACCACCCCACAGTGAATCCCGCCCCTAGGAGAGGGGAAGAGAAGGCACACACCAGTCTGACTGTGGCCCCAGCGGTGGGCTGGGGGCAGACATCAGGTCCGATTGCGGCCCCGCCCACCAACTCCAGTTATACACCACAGCACAGGGGAAGTGCCCTGCAGGTCCTCACCACGCCAGGGACTATCCAAAATGACCAAGCGGAAGAATTCCCCTCAGAAGAATCTCCAGGAAATAACAACAGCTAATGAGCTGATCAAAAAGGACTTAAATAACATAACAGAAAGTGAATTTAAAATAATAGTCATAAAATTAATCGCTGGGCTTGAAAACAGTATACAGGACAGCAGAGAATCTCTTGCTACAGAGATCAAGGGACTAAGGAACAGTCACGAGGAGCTGAAAAACGCTTTAAACGAAATGCATAACAAAATGGAAACCACCACAGCTCGGCTTGAAGAGGCAGAGGAGAGAATAGGTGAACTAGAAGATAAAGTTATGGAAAAAGAGGAAGCTGAGAAAAAGAGAGATAAAAAAATCCAGGAGTATGAGGGGAAAATTAGAGAACTAAGTGATACACTAAAAAGAAATAATATACGCATAATTGGTATCCCAGAGGAGGAAGAGAGAGGGAAAGGGGCTGAAGGGGTACTTGAAGAAATCATAGCTGAGAACTTCCCTGAACTGGGGAAGGAAAAAGGCATTGAAATCCAAGAGGCACAGAGAATTCCCTTCAGACGTAACTTGAATCGATCTTCTGCACGACATATCATAGTGAAACTGGCAAAATACAAGGATAAAGAGAAAATTCTGAAAGCAGCGAGGGGTAAACGTGCCCTCACATATAAAGGGAGACCTATAAGACTCGTGACTGATCTCTCTTTTGAAACTTGGCAGGCCAGAAAGAATTGGCACGAGATTTTCAGGGTGCTAGACAGAAAAAATATGCAGCCAAGAATCCTCTATCCAGCAAGTCTGTCATTTAGAATAGAAGGAGAGATAAAGGTCTTCCCAAACAAACAAAAACTGAAGGAATTTGTCACCACTAAACCAGCCCTACAAGAGATCCTAAGGGGGACCCTGTGAGACAAAGTCCCAGAGACATCACTACAAGCATAAAACATACAGACATCACAATGACTCTAAACCCGTATCTTTCTATAATAACACTGAATGTAAATGGATTAAATGCGCCAACCAAAAGACATAGGGTATCAGAATGGATAAAAAAACAAGACCCATCTATTTGCTGTCTATAAGAGACTCATTTTAGACCTGAAGACACCTTTAGATTGAGAGTGAGGGGATGGAGAACTATTTATCATGCTACTGGAAGCCAAAAGAAAGCTGGAGTAGCCATACTTATATCAGACAAACTAGACTTTAAAGGCTGTAACAAGAGATGAAGAAGGACATTATATAATAGTTACAGGGTCTATCCATCAGGAAGAGCTAACAATTATAAATGTCTATGCACCGAATACCGGAGCCCCCAAATATATAAAACAATTACTCATCAACATAAGCAACCTTATTGATAAGAATGTGGTAATTGCAGGGGACTTTAATACACCACTTACAGAAATGGATAGATCATCTAGACACACGGTCAATAAAGAAACAAGGGCCCTGAATGAGACATTGGATCAGATGGACTTGACAGATATATTTAGAACTCTGCATCCCAAAGCAACAGAATATACTTTCTTCTCGAGTGCACATGGAACATTCTCCAAGATAGATCATATACTGGGTCACAAAACAGCCCTTCATAAGTTTACAAGAATTGAAATTATACCATGCTTACTTTCAGACCACAACGCTATGAAGCTTGAAATCAACCACAGAAAAAAGTCTGGAAAACCTCCAAAAGCATGGAGGTTAAAGAACACCCTACTAACGAATGAGTGGGTCAACCAGACAATTAGAGAAGAAATTAAAAAATATATGGAAACAAACGAAAATGAAAATACAACAATCCAAACGCTGTGGGACGCAGCAAAGGCAGTCCTGAGAGGAAAATACATTGCAATCCAGGCCTATCTCAAGAAACAAGAAAAATCCCAAATACAAAATCTAACAGCACACCCAAAGGAACTAGAAGCAGAACAGCAAAGGCAGCCTAAACCCAGCAGAAGAAGAGAAATAATAAAGATCAGAGCAGAAATAAACAATATAGAATCTAAAAAAACTGTAGAGCAGATCAACGAAACCAAGAGTTGGTGTTTTGAAAAAATAAACAAAATTGACAAACCTCTAGCCAGGCTTCTCAAAAAGAAAAAGGAGATGACCCAAATAGATAAAATCATGAATGAAAATGGAATTATTACAACCAATCCCTCAGAGATACAAACAATTATCAGGGAATACTATGAAAAATTATATGCCAACAAATTGGACAACCTGGCAGAAATGGACAAATTCCTGAACACCCACACTCTTCCAAAACTCAATCAGGAGGAAATAGAAAGCTTGAACAGACCCATAACCAGCGAAGAAATTGAATCGGTTATCAAAAATCTCCCAACAAATAAGAGTCCAGGACCAGATGGCTTCCCAGGGGAGTTCTACCAGACGTTTAAAGCAGAGATAATACCTATCCTTCTCAAGCTCTTCCAAGAAATAGAAAGGGAAGGAAAACTTCCAGACTCATTCTATGAAGCCAGTATTACTTTGATTCCTAAACCAGACAGAGACCCAGTAAAAAAAGAGAACTACAGGCCAATATCCCTGATGAATATGGATGCAAAAATTCCCAATAAGATACTAGCAAATCGAATTCAACAGCATATAAAAAGAGTTATTCACCATGATCAAGTGGGATTCATTCCTGGGATGCAGGGCTGGTTCAACATTCGCAAATCAATCAACGTGATACATCACATTAACAAAAAAAAAGAGAAGAACCATATGATCCTGTCAATCGATTCAGAAAAGGCCTTTGACAAAATCCAGCACCCTTTCTTAATAAAAACCCTTGCGAAAGTTGGGATAGAAGGAACATACTTAAGGATCATAAAAGCCATTTATGAAAAGCCCACAGCTAACATCATCCTCAACGGGGAAAAACTGAGAGCTTTTTCCCTGAGATCAGGAACACGACAAGGATGCCCACTCTCACCGCTGCTGTTTAACATAGTGCTGGAAGTTCTAGCATCAGCAATCAGACAACAAAAGGAAATCAAAGGCATCAAAATTGGCAAAGATGAAGTCAAGCTTTCGCTTTTTGCAGATGACATGATATTATACATGGAAAATCCGATAGACTCCACCAAAAGTCTGCTAGAACTGATACAGGAATTCAGCAAAGTTGCAGGATACAAAATCAATGTACAGAACTCAGTTGCATTCTTATACACTAACAATGAAGCAACAGAAAGACAAATAAAGAAACGGATCCCATTCACAATTGCACCAAGAAGCATGAAATACCTAGGAATAAATCTAACCAAAGATGTAAAGGATCTGTATGCTGAAAACTATAGAAAGCTTATGAAGGAAATTGAAGAAGATTTAAAGAAATGGAAAGACATTCCCTGCTCATGGATTGGAAAAATAAATATTGTCAAAATGTCAATACTACCCAAAGCTATCTACACATTCAATGCAATCCCAATCAAAATTGCACCAGCATTCTTCTCGAAACTAGAACAAGCAATCCTAAAATTCATATGGAACCACAAAAGGCCCCGAATAGCCAAAGGAATTTTGAAGAAGAAGACCAAAGCAGGAGGCATCACAATCCCAGACTTTAGCCTCTACTACAAAGCTGTCATCATCAAGACAGCATGGTATTGGCACCAAAACAGACACATAGACCAATGGAATAGAATAGAAACCCCAGAACTAGACCCACAAACGTATGGCCAACTCATCTTTGACAAAGCAGGAAAGAACATCCAATGGAAAAAAGACAGCCTCTTTAACAAATGGTGCTGGGAGAACTGGACAGCAACATGCAGAAGGTTGAAACTAGACCACTTTGTCACACCATTCACAAAAATAAACTCGAAATGGATAAAGGACCTAAATGTGAGACAGGAAACCATCAAAACCTTAGAGGAGAAAGCAGGAAAAGACCTCTCTGACCTCAGCCGTAGCAATCTCTTACTCGACACATCTCCAAAGGCAAGGGAATTAAAAGCAAAAGTGAATTACTGGGACCTTATGAAGATAAAAAGCTTCTGCACAGCAAAGGAAACAACCAACAAAACTAAAAGGCAACCAACGGAATGGGAAAAGATATTCGCAAATGACATATCGGACAAAGGGCTAGTATCCAAAATCTATAAAGAGCTCACCAAACTCCACACCCGAAAAATAACCCAGTGAAGAAATGGGCAGAAAACATGAATAGACACTTCTCTAAAGAAGACATCCGGATGGCCAACAGGCACATGAAAAGATGTTCAACGTCGCTCCTTATCAGGGAAATACAAATCAAAACCACACTCAGGTATCACCTCACGCCAGTCAGAGTGGCCAAAATGAACAAATCAGGAGACTATAGATGCTGGCGAGGATGTGGAGAAACGGGAACCCTCTTGCACTGTTGGTGGGAATGCAAATTGGTGCAGCCACTCTGGAAAACAGTGTGGAGGTTCTTCAAAAAATTAAAAATAGACCTACCCTATGACCCAGCAATAGCACTGCTAGGAATTTATCCAAGGGATACAGGAGTACTGATGCATAGGGCCACTTGTACCCCAATGTTCATAGCAGCACTCTCAACAATAGCCAAATTATGGAAAGAGCCTAAATGTCCATCAACTGATGAATGGATAAAGAAATTGTGGTTTATATACACAATGGAATATTACGTGGCAATGAGAAAAAATGAAATATGGCCTTTTGTAGCAACGTGGATGGAACTGGAGAGTGTGATGCTAAGTGAAATAAGCCATACAGAGAAAGACAGATACCATATGGTTTCACTCTTATGTGGATCCTGAGAAACTTAACAGGAACCCATGGGGAAGGGGAAGGAAAAAAAAAAAAAGAAGAGGTTAGAATGGGAGAGAGCCAAAGCATAAGAGACTGTTAAAAACTGAGAACAAACTGAGGGTTGATGGGGGGTGGGAGGGAGGAGAGGGTGGGTGATGGGTATTGAGGAGGGCACCTTTTGGGATGAGCACTGGGTGTTGTATGGAAACCAATTTGTCAATAAATTTCATAAAAAAAAAAAAAAGAAAGAAAGAGCGAGAGCACATGTGTGTGAGCAGGGGAGTGGCAGAGAGAGAGAGGGAGAAAGAGAATCCCAAGAAGTTTCTGCACTGTCAGTGCACAGCCTGACATAGGGCTCAATCTCATGGACCATGAGATTATGACCTGAGCCAAAATCAAGAGTCAGATGTCTAGCTGACTGAGCCACCCAGGTGCCCCAGTCCCACAGTTTAATCACATATTTTAGCATTACTTTTGTCCATCAAAAATTAATCTTATAGTGACAAAAAATTGTCATTGTGCAACAATGCATTTCTTTTTGTCTCCTTTTGATCTTTATCTCATCACTGTTGTTAATTTGTTCATTTATCCTTTTTATTAGCATTTTGCTAACTACTTATCATGAGCTTAACATTTTCCCAGACTCAAAGGATACTGAAATGAACAGTCCCAACTCTCCAAAATCTCATGTCTAAAGAATGAGATAGATAGGAAGTCAACTTCCAGGCCAGCTGTTTATGGTCTATAAAAGTCTTAATGGGAACCACTTAGTTCTGTTCTCTCCACTGGTTCATTTGCCAGCAGCTTAGCCTGAGATAGTTTTCATTGAAAGGGTAGAGAAAGAAAAGGACGGAAAGTACATATGTACTCCTGAGGCCTAAGCTTTAAACTGGCCCACTGTATCCTGTTGGTCAAGGCAATCACAAGTCAAACCCAGATTTAAGGGATAATTATATAGGTTCCACCTCTTGATGAAAGGAGCAGCAAAGTAACAGTGCAAAAAGTATGTCTGCAGGAAGGAGTAGACAAATGGGGCCATTTTTGCAATAGTACCAAATGTTTGGTAAGACAACAAATCCAACCTAGCAAGAATCAGGAAAAGCTGAATATAGTCTTTTTTTAAAGTTTATTTATTGAGAGAGACAGAGAAAGAGAGGGAGAGAGAACCAGTGGGAGAGGTGCAGAGAGAGAAATGGAGACAGAGGACCTGAAGCAAACTCTGTGCTGACAGCAGAGAGTCTGATGCAGGGTTCGAACTCATGAACCATGAGATCATGACCTGAGCCAAAGTTGGATGCTTAGCCAAATGAGCCACCCAGGTGCCCCAAAGGCTGCATATAGTCTTAAAAGATGAGTAGGACTTGCCAAAAAATATGCATTAAAACACAAATCAATACTTAGTATAAAACAAGGAGTCCAAAACATACAATTAAGGAATATCTTGAGTAAAGTGTTTTCTTGTTACACTTCTCACTTAGCTACACTTCTAAAAAGTAAAGTAAGACATTTTCTCCCCTGAGCTTTAGCTAAACTAAACTCTGATCAAAATCAGTTCAGGTCTAAGATTCCCAGAACCACTTCAAGACATACAAATTTTTATCTGCCAACAACTGAAAAACCACAAAATTCCAGAGACTAGCTTACAGTGAATGCCCCATAAGTATTTCTTTGCTGAATTAATTAATTAAAGAATGAAAGAAATAACCTTTAAAGGCTTTAAAACCTTATTAGGCCAGTGAGGCAGAACCAACAGAGATGTTCCACAATAAGGAGCCCAACCTGAGAAAGCTCTTTATCCCCAAAAGTTTGAGACTGACTTTCCTCTCCCAAGAAAAGAAACTGGACAACCCAACCTTGGGACACTCCATCTTCTCAGGCAGCACCAGTGAAGACCAGTGGGAGTCTCAGTGATCCTAGATAAATTGAACAGAACTGTAAATAACTGTAAAAGCTCTGAAAATTAAATTGTCATTAGAACCACAAACCACAAAAGTAGACCAAGACCTGTGTGCTAAACCTAAACAGGATGAGTGCCTACTAAAATAACAGATTTAAATAGGATTCTAGGTTTCCTACCATAATAACAAAATGTGCAGTTAGTGTGTGAAAAATCACCCATAATTCCAAGAAGCAAGAAATCACAACTTAAATGAGAAAAGATATCAACTAACACCAACATCAGAATGAGTCAGACATTGGAATTATCAAAGAAGGATGTTAAAGTAGCCATCAAAAAAAGGCTTCAGAAATCAATTATAATTTCTCTTTTAAAAAATAAAAAAAGGGAAAACTTCAGCAAAGAACCAAAAGTTAAAGTAAATGTAATTTTGGAACTAATAAATGCAATATATATTTTTTTTAATTTAAAAAAAATTTTGGGGTGGGCTTAATAGTAAAGTTGAATGACAGAATAAAATCAGTAAACTTGAGATCAGATCAATAGAATTTACCTAATCTGAAAAGCATAAAAATAGACTGAAAAAGAAAAATAAACAGAACCTCAGAGACCTGTGAGACAACGACAGAAGATTCCAGATTCCTATCATCAGAGTCATAAAAAAGGAAAAGAAAAAGAATGGGATTGAAATAGCATAAGAAAAAATAATGGCTGAAAATTCTCTCAATATGGCAAAAGACAAAAAGCTACAGACTTAAGAAATTCAGTAATACCCAACTAGGATAAATCCAAAAATATACACACAAAGATATACCATGTTTAAACTTCTAGAAACTAGAGACAGAAAAAAAGTCTCTTAAATACACACCAGGAGAAACAACAAATTACCTATGCAGGACCATCAATTAAAATGGTAACTGAAACCGTGAAAGTCAGGAGGAAGTGGCAGACATTTTCTACGTGCTAGAAGAAAAGAATTGTCAACTTCAAATTCTATTATTCTCACATGAAGAAAAACTAAAAGGACTTCTCATTAGTAAATTTACCCTTACAGAATAGCAAAAGGAATTGTTTCAAACAAAAAGGAAATCATAAAAGAAGGAATATTAGAGCATCAAGAAGAAAGAAAAGTGGAAAGAACAAAAATATGGGTATATAAAATAGATTATCCTCTGCATGCATTTTATAAATCCTCTGCATGATAATAAAAACAAGAATTATAATGCCATCTGATACTCAAGACAATAATATTAAAAAGTAGAGGAGCAAATGAAATGCTAAATTGAACAGTGCATGGAAGAATGGTTTCATATTTCACTAGAAGTGATAAAATGTTAATACCAGTAGACATTGGATATATATATATATATATATATATATATATATATATATATATATACATATATATATACACACTCTAATACTCATAAATTACTATAAAAACTAAAAAGATATACATTCAAAAATGCTACAAATAAATCAAGATTAAATTCTAATACATATTCAAGTAACCAACAGGAATGCAGGAAAGAGAAACAAATGCACAAGAACCAGTGAAAACAAATAGAAAAAAAAAATAAAATGTAATACTTAAGCTCTAAAATATCAATAATAACCTTAAATGTAAATGCCCTAAATAAACTGATTGAAATACCAACTGATAGAATAGCTAAAAAGTATGACCCAACTATATGGTATATACAAGAAAATGACTTCAAATTCAACAACACAGGTGGGTTGAAAGTAAAAAGATGGGGAAAGATACACCATGCAAATATCAAAAACAAGCAGAAGTGGCTCTATACGTATCAGATAAAGTGGACTTCAAATAAAACTACAAAAGACAAAGAGGGATACTACATAAAGACAAAATGATTAATATACCAGGAAGATAAAATGATACTAAATATGTACATACCAAACAAAAGAGCTTCATAATATATGACGCAAAACTAATAGAGCTGAAAAGAAAAATATACAAATCCAAAATTATAGTTGGGTACACCAAAACTTCCCTTTCAACAACAGATAGAACTAGTATAGAAAATAATCAAGGATATGGAAAATCTGTACAACACATTCAACCAACAGGACCTAATTGACATATATAGAATATTCCATCCAACAACAGCAGAATACTCAATTTTTTCAAGCACCAATATAACATTCAGCAGATATACTATAACCTGGGCCATAAAACAACCCTCAACAAATTTAAAAGAAGTGAAATCATACAGACCATGTTTTTCCACCATATCAGAATCAAGCTAGATAACAGAAAGACAACAGGAAAATACTAAATATATAGAAATTAAACAATAAACTTTAAAATAATCCATGGGTCCAAGAGGAAGCCTAAAAATATTTTAAAATATGGGGCGCCTGGGTGGCTCAGTCGGTTAAGTGTCCGACTTCAGCTCAGGTCACGATCTCGCCATCCGTGAGTTTGAGCCCCGCGTCAGGCTCTGGGCTGATGGCTCAGAGCCTGGAGCCTGCTTCCCATTCTGTGTCCCCCCCTCTCTCTGCCCCTCCCCTGTTCATGCTCTGTCTCTGTCTCAAAAATAAATAAATGTAAAAAAAAATTTTTTTTAATAAACAAATAAACCTTAATTCAAATGAAAATACAACACATCAAAATACATGGGATGCAGCTAAAACAGTGCTGTGAGGGTAATTCACAGTATGAAATGCTTAAATTGAAATGAGGAAAAATAGCAAAATAAGTAATCTAAGTTCCCACTGCAAAAAACTAGAAAAGGAAGAGCAAACTAAACCCAATGCAATCCAAAGGAATAAATAAATAAACATAAGAGCTGAAAATAATGAAGGTGAAAATGGGAAACAAAAGAGAAAACTGAGGTGCCTGGGTGGCTCAGTCGGCTCAGGTCATGATCTCGTGGCTCATGGAATGGAGCCTCATGTTGAGCCCTGACAGTACAGAGCCTTCGTGGGATTCTCTATCTCCCTCTCTCTCTGCCCCTCCCTACTCAGGTGCATACATGCATACTCTCTTTCTCTCTCTCTCAAAATAAATAAATAAACATTAAAAAAAAGAAAATCAATGAAACAGAAAGCTGTTTCTTTGAAAAAAAAAATCAATAAAACTGATAAACCTGTAGGAAGACTTACGAAAAGAAAAGACACAATCATCAATATCAGGAATAAAATAGAGGCTACCACTAGAGATAATGAAGTAATTAGAATAATAAGAGAATAATATTGTTATGTGCTCCCCCACAAAAGATGTGTTCAAGTCTTAGCACCAAGTATCTCAGAATGAGATGTTTTTTGGAAATAGGATCTTTACAGAGTTAATCAACTAAAATAGGGTCATTAGGATGGACTCTAATCCAATATAAATGATGTCCTTATAAAAAGGACAAATTTGGACATAGAGAGAGCTACACATAGAGTACAATGTGAAGAGGCACAAGGAAAATGCCATGTAAAGATGAAATCAGAGATTGGAATTATGCTGCCATAAAACAAGGAACAACTGGGGCTACTAGAAGTAGGAAGAAAGAATCAAGGAGGGATCTCTGTCAGAAGAGCAGAGGGAGCAGAGGGAGCATGGTCCTGCCCATACTTTGATTTTGGACTTATAAATTTCTGTTTTTCTAAGTCACCTAGTTTGTAATTCTTTATTATGGCAGCCCTAAGAAACTTATAAATACGAACAACAATATGCTCATAACTGTGACAACTTAGAAGAAAGGAACCAAATCCTACCAAAACTCAATTAAGATGAAAAAGATAATCTGAACTGTCCTGTTCAGGAAACTGAATCTATAATTTAAAAGCTCCTGAGGTCACCTAGATGGCTCAGTCAGTTAAGCGTGAGATCGAGGACCCATATCTGGCTCTGTGCTGACAGAGAGGAGCCTGCTTGGTATTCTCTATCCACCCACCTCTCTGCCCCTCCCCTGCTCTCTCTCACTCTGTCTCTCTCTCAAAACACATAAATAAACCCTTAAAAAATATAAAATAAAAGGTCCTTCAAAAGAAATCTTCAGGCCCAGATAGTTGCACGGGAGAATTGTGCAAAACACTGGAAAAGATTTAACATTAATTTTACACAAACTCATCCACATAACAGAAGAGGAAGGAACACTTCCCAACTTATTCTGTGACACCAGTACCACTCCTATACCAAAACAAATATAAGACAATACAAAAGAAACTTACAGAAAAACATCTCTTACAAACTTATACATAAAATTCTCAACAATACATATTAGCAAATCAAATCCAAATACATACAAAATATTTATATACAATGACAAAGTAGAATTTGTTCCAGTTACACAAGGATGATTTAACATTTGAAAATCAATGTAATCCACTTTACAAACAGACTAAAGAAAATAGGTAATATCGTATCGAATGATACAAGAGAAAAACATTTCACAAAATGCATTTCACAATACTCATTCATGATAAAAAGTCTCAGCAGCTTAAGAATAGAGGGAAATTACCCCAACTTGAAAAAGAGCATCGACACTGGAGTGTCTGGGGGGCTTAGTTGGTTGGGCATCCAACTTCGGCTCAGGTCGTGATCTCACAGTTTGTGAGTTCGAGCTGCTTGTTGGGCTCTGTGCTAAAAGCCCAGAGCCTGGAGCCTGCTTCAGATTCAGCGTCTCCCACTCTAACCATCCCCCGCTTGCGCTCTGTCTCTCTCTCTCAAAAATAAACAAGAAACATTTAAAAAAATTTTTTAAAGAGCATCTACACAATAACTAGTTAACATCACACTTCATGGAGAAAGATTGGGTGCTTTCTCTCTGAGTTTGGTAACAAGGGAAAAATGTCCATTCTCACCACTCTTATTCAAAATAACTTGAAGTTTGGGGCGCCTGGGTGGCGCAGTCGGTTAAGCGTCCGACTTCAGCCAGGTCACGATCTCGCGGTCCGGGAGTTCGAGCCCCGCGTCAGGCTCTGGGCTGATGGCTCGGAGCCTGGAGCCTGTTTCCGATTCTGTGTCTCCCTCTCTCTCTGCCCCTCCCCCGTTCATGCTCTGTCTCTCTCTGTCCCAAAAATAAATAATAAACGTTGAAAAAAAATTAAAAAAAAAATAAATAACTTGAAGTTAAAGTCACTGTAATAGGACTACTACTACTAATAACAATAATAATAATAAACCTACAGTTTGCAAAGGAGAAAATAAAACTGTCCCTATTTGTGGACACATGATTATCTATGAATAGAGATAGGAGATAGGAGATCCCAAGAAATCACCAAAAAAACCCTAGACCTAATAAGTGACTTTGGAAAGGTCACAAAACATCAACACACAAAAAGCAATTGCATTTTTATATACTAACAGTGAACATACAGAATTAAAAACAAAATTAAAAACTTCATATTCTTTACAATCTCTCCAAAGAAAAGTAAATACTTAATTCCACATTTACCAAAACATATACAGGCTTTGTATGCTGAAGATTGCAATATGCTGATGAAAAAAAAAATCAAACATGATCTAAATAAATGAAAGACTGGGGTGCCTGAGTGGCTCAGTTGGTTAAGGGTCTGGCTCTTGACTGAGCTCAGGTCAAGATCTCACGGTTTGTAGCCCGAGCCCTGTGTCAGGCTCCACCACGCTGCTATCACAGAGCCAGCTTAGGATTCTCTCCCTCTCTCTCTGCTCCCCCCTGCACATGCACTCTCCCTCTCTCTCTCTCATAATTAATTAATTAATTAATTAAATTAAAAATAAATAGAAAGACATATCATGTATGTATTAGAGGAGTCACCATAGCAAATATGTCAATTCTCTTCAAATTAATTTATAGGTTTAGTATCCAATTCCTATCAAAATTCCAGCAATATTTTTGTAGATATAAGATTATTATTCTAAAACTGATATAAAAAATGCAGGCTATAGAATACTTAAAACAATCTTGTAAAAGAAGAATAAAGTGGGAAGAAGCTTACTATATAGATAACATAATCAAAACAATGTGATATGAGCACAAGGATAGACACATAAATCAATGTATAGAATGGATACATAGAAAAAGTCCAAATCAGTATGTTTATTTAATTGTTTTTACAAAGGTGCATAAGCAAAACAATTCAAAAGAGGAAAGACAGCTTTTTCAACAAATGATAATGGAGCAATTGAACACAAATGAGGGGGGAAAAAACCCTTGACTTAATTAATCTTAACACATAAAAATGTAATTCAAAATGGATAATGTACCTAAATGTAAAACATATAACTATAAAACTTTCAGGAAAACACATAGGAGAAAATCTTTAGGATCTAGGGCTAGGCAGAGTTCTCATACTTGACACCAAAAAACACAATCCATAGAAGTAGAAACTTGATAAATTTATTCAAATAATCACATCACACCAAGTACATGAAAAAATATTCAACACCATTGATAATGGGGGAAATGCTAATTAAAATCATGATGAGGTATTACTACATACCCATTCATATGACTAAAACCCAGCAATAACACCAAACACTGGTGAGGATGTGGAGAAAGTGGATTACTCACACACTGCTGGTGTAAATGTAAAATGATACAACCACTCTAGAAAACACTTGGCAGTTTCTTTAAAAACTAAACGTGGGGGCGCCTGAGTGGCTCAGTTGGGTAAGCATCTGACTTCGGCTCAGGTCACGATCTCACGGTTTGTAAGTTCGAGCCCCACTTTGGGCTCTGTGCTGACAGCTCAGAGCCCAGAGCCTGCTTCGGATTCTGTGTCTCCTTCTCTCTCTTCCCCACCCCCACTTGTGCTTTGTCTCTGTCTCTCAAAAAATAAATGTAAAAAAAAAATTGAAACAAACAAAAACTAAACGTCATTACCACACAAGCCAGCAATTGCACTCTTGGGTATTTATCTCAGAGAAATAAAAACTTTTGTTCACACAAAAACCTATACCTAAGTGTCCATAGCAGATTTATTCATAATAACCAACAACTAGAAATAATGAAGATGTCTTTCATCAGATAAGTGATTAAACAAACTATTATATATCCATACAATGGACTACTACTCTGCAATAAGAAGGAATGAACTATTGATACACGAAACAACTTGGATACATTTCTAGGGAATTATGCTGAATTTAAAAAGTCAATTTTAAAAGGTTACATGCTATATCATTCAATTAATAACATTTTCAAATGACAAAATTACAGAAATGGAGAAAGGATTAGGTATCAGGATGGGGGCTGGGTGAGATCCTTGTAGTGAATAAACTGTTGTTTGTTTGTTTTTTCTTAACTGTAGTGGTGGTTCATGAACACGTGATAAAATTATATTGAACTAAATGCACACACACACACACACACACACACACACACACACAAGAATGGTGGTAAAACGGGGAAATCTGAATTAGATTGGTAGATTATATCAATGTCAATATTTTCTGTGGTACTGTACTATACCTTTTAAAGATGTTATCACGTGGGGAAATTGGGTAAAGAGTACACTGGATTCCTCTGTGCTATTCTTACAACTGCATGTGATATACACTTATCTCAATAAAAATTTTCATTAAAAAAAGGCTACCCTGAACTCACTGAGAACAAGTAAGAAGTATTCTAGGCATTCTTAATCCTCCCTTAATTAGAGATCTGTATTTTTGGTATATCTTTAGGACTTTAAAAACCTCTCCTGTGGCCACTTGTGTTTTGCCAGCACCTCCTCTATGAATTAAAATGTACAGAGGTGCCTGGGTGGCTCAGTCAGTTAAGTGTCCGACGTCGGCTCAGGTCATGATCTCAGGGTTCGTGGTTTGAGCCCTGCATCAGACTCTGTGCTGACAGCTCAGAGCCTGGAGCCTGCTTCAGATTCTGTGTCTCCCTCTCTCTCTCAAAAAAAAAAAAAAAAAACAATTAAAAAATTTTAAATGTACATAAGGCTTTGAAATACTACAATCTCAAAGTAATAGTGGCAGAAAGAAAAATATCTTCAAATACCACGTCAGAGTGGAAAGTAAAGGGTTTGAATCAAAAGTCCATAGTTTCTCAGCAAAATATCAAAATTTCAAGGAACAGATTAGGTAGCAGTTTTAAGAGAATTTTTCCCCCCAGGATAATTCAATTCATTGATTAGAATTCAGAATAAAAAAGACAAAGAACAAAAGATGAAAAGACTCAGGATCTTTGACTCAAGTGTCAAATCTGCTACTGCCTGTGTGACTTAGGGCACACCAACTCAATCTGTTTGCATCTCAATTTCCTGGTAAAAATTAAGCAATTAGACCAAACCCCAAGTTCCCTTCCAGCTTGAAAATATTCTATGATCCCATGAAATTTGAAATGTTGATGAAAGTTGATAATGTTTCATCCCTTTCCTTCATTAGACTTAATTTAATAAGGTTCTCCATGGTAACTCCCATTGGCAACACAAGCATTCCCTTCAGCTGTGTAAATGATGCCCTTAAGTCCGACATAACTGTTCAGGTTTCCTTACCAAGTCTCTAAGTGCTAATTAACTTTGAAGCAGCTCTCCAATACTGGCTCCATTACAATTCATACCAAACTGCTTCTAACTGCTTCAGATTTTTCTCCTTAATTTTTTTTTCCAGACACATGGAGTATAATTTTACTGCTATTTCTATCCGTTTCCTTTAGAGCTCTTTTTCATTCATTCCACTGAATGAATTTTAAAGTGTAAAGAGACTGGAGGGCATATCAATCATACAGCAGCTTCAAGACTTACCTGCTAATGTTTTGGGGGATCCTGCCCAATAGTCTTCTGGGGCTCAGATCTCACCAGTCTCAAGATAAGTTACCCTTGATACACTGCAAACTGTTTTTCTTATGCAACTCTTGCTTTAAAAGACCACTCAGTTCGAGAAAATCTAGGCTAGGAAAATTCTCAGGGGTACTGATCTCTTCTTACCACCTCATACCCATCCCCTTCCAAAAACCTTAAGTACCTTACTGAATCACCAAGTCAGAGCCTATTTTTCAAGGGGCAAACCTAGCTGTTGACCATAACTCAATGTATGGTGTCTCTATTCATAATGTTGTGAGATGCTACTATGAAACTGTCTGCTGTATTAGTCAGTGTTTCTACATTAATTCTGCTTAATAAACAAAGACTTTTCCCTATTTCTAAAAAGGTCCTATTCAATTCTTATTTAATGTTTAATTTTTATGATTATTTGGATTAAGATCATTGTTTTGGAAAGAAAGCATCTTTATTCTATCCGATTCATCCTATATGAGTTTCACCCCAAATCATCTTCCTCTACACCAGCCAAATGTATTATATATGGTAGGTCAAATGTTAAGTACTGGGTAGGAAGGAGGTAAAAAATTAATAATCTCCATTTGAGCTTTCAAGGACTTTAACCTCCTGATTACACCCATGTGCACTCCCTTTTCTTAACAAGAAAGAGAAGACAACAGTACTTGCACACATAGCAATGTCATTAAAAGCCCACACACCAGCACATCAGTTTCTCACACACTTTTTAGTTCTTAGTATCATGGTATGACATTTTCAGAAACTCAGTAGAACCTTAAAAAATAAGAGTGAAGAGTGTCTGTTAAGTGTCCAAACCCAGCACTTTAAAAAATGGAACTATATGCCATGAAAATATTGTTGAATAGAATGAGTTGAACTGCTTGGATCTTTTGTTCAAATTGCCATTGCTTTACTTCTCTGCCTATTTGCTGTTTAATGATTATATATAAACCCAGGCCAAAGACATAAGGTTAAAATAATAATTATTGCCTAGGGGTGGGCAGAGGTTTCAGTTTTGTAATAAAACAAATAATGGGTTTATAAAGATTACCCATATATGTCTTTGTCTGGAATTTATGCCTTAGTCCAATTTATAAGCAAAAATTCTGTCATCTTAACAGATGGCCCTATGTGTAAAAAAACGAAAGAACAGAAAGAATTGGTAATTACTAGGGTTCCTATATAATGGCATGCTCAGAAAGAAAGAATAAAAAGCAATTATATAAACTCAGAGACTAAGAAAAGCATCACTGTATTCAGTATATATTAGAATATCTGAAGAGATTAAAAAATCTACACCAATGATTTAAATTAGCTAATCTGGGGAGTGGCTTGGGTACTGGGATTTTTCTTTTAAAGCTCCCCAGTTGATTTCAAGATACAGCCAAGGTTGAGACCTACTACACTAAACAAAATGTATAACTCAGGTCTATTACCAATCATATTTAACTGAGTATTTAAGGTAAGTTATTTGAAAGATATTTTTCTCAAAGAAAAAAGCAATTCTGTCAGTATAACAAAATATTCTTCATAGCTGTAGATAATAATATACAGTTTCTTCCTGACTATTGGTAATAACTCATTTTATCAAGATAATTTTGGTCAAAAAACTATAATTTATAACATATTTCTTTCTATCCTCATTTTTTAAAAATATGACATAGGCATATTTAATTAAATGCAATAAAAACAGGTACTTCAAATTGTCAGTGAGTTGTTAAAGTTCCATTATTATGCTATAACTCTATGCGTAATTCTAACTGCTAAAACTTCTATGGACATATTTTATGCTTAGAGCTTAGACAAGGTTAGGAAGGACAGCAAATGGTATCATGGATTTCCTCAAACTATTTAGATGACTGACATAATAATAAAGCAATTTTTTACTTTTGTCTTGTTACCCAAATTTATGCCAGTTTATTTACTTTTTTTTTTTACCGTTTATTTATTTTTGAGACAGAGAGAGGCAGAGCATGAACGGGGTAGGGTCAGAGAAAGGGAGACACAGAATCGGACACAGGCTCCAGGCTCTGAGCTGTCAGCACAGAGCCCGACGCGGGGCTCAAATTCACAGACCGTGAGATCATGACCTGAGCCGAAGTCAGCCGCTTAACCGACTGAGCCACCCAGGCGCCCCTTGTCAGTTTAAAGATTAGTCATGTTAATAGCTAAGTAAAATCTTCTTTATACAGGATGTCTAAAACAAAGGCCATTCCAAGTGAGGGAATGAAATAGTTGTGATGTATGCAATTCTACTTCAGTTCACCCCTTACTGACTCACTGAAAGCTACATCACTATAAGTCTATGCTAATAATTTGAATGGTCTGAAACAAGCAGCATCAGCATTGGTTGGGAGTTTTTTAGAAATGCAGACTTTCAGGCCCCTCCCAGAGATAGAGACTCAGAATTTGCTTTAACAGGATCCCCAAATGATGCACACTAAGGTTTACATGACCACTTTGGGTGATTAGTATTCACATGAAAGTTTGCATGACCACATTGCCAAATTTTCTAAATTTATCAAGTTACCAAAAGCATGTTTTAAGGAATAGTGTTGAATTCACCTAATTAATATATTCAATACCTATATTCTTCTTAGCAGCATTTTAAGTAATGTTCAGTTAGTCAAAAGCTAAGGGTCATTGAATAGCATAGTCTTCTATGAACCTATTCTTTCAAACAACATATTCATAAGGAAGATAACTATGAATAAAATGAAGTAGTTTAAATATATTATCAAATATATCAATAAAGGATACAATAATAAAGGTATTCATTTAATGTATATTCTTAGTCTTTGAAAACAAATCATATTTTTTGGTAAATTGCTAAATTTGGTAAATTTGGAAAATTGGCCATTTGGTGAAATGGTCATTTGACAAATTAAGCTTTAGACTAAATGGTATTTGGTAAATTGATTTTCAGTGATCAGTCTGATTCCAGTGGATAATACCCAGCATGGCAAATCTATAAGTATTTTTTCACTGTGATTTTAAAACCACATGAGTAAGCTTATTGATATTCAGGCAATATTAAGTGGGATTAAGAGCAGACCTGGGTTTGAGCACTCCACCCATTCCCTGTGTGATCTTGATTAAATTATTTAATTATAAATTATAATTTATTTAACTATGTAAGACTATGTTTCTCTAGTCCACAGGGCTTTTGTGTAATTAATAATAATACAGAAGTTTCTAGCGTGTATTATTCTCAAGTTTTTATTTAAATTCCAGTTAGTTAGAATACAGGGTAATATTAGTTTCAGTGTGGAATTTAATGAATCATCACTTACATAAACACCCAGTGCTCCTCACAAAAATTGCCCTCCATAATACCCGTCACCTATTTAACCCATCCCCCCAACACCTCCTGTCCAGTAAACTTCAGTTTATTTTCTATATTTTGTTTCCTGGTTAACCTCTCTTGTTTTTTATTCCCCTATGTTCATCTGTTTTGTTTCTTAAATTTCACATATGAAATCATATGGTATTTGCCTTTCTCTGACTGACATATTTCACTTAGCATAATACTCTCTAGCTCCATCAACGTCATTGCAAATGACAAGATTACATTTTTTTATGCCTGAGTACTATTCCATATATACACACATCCACACCACCCCTCTTCTTTATCCATTCATCAGTTGATGGACACTTGGGCTCTCTCCAGTTTGGCTAGTGTTGATAATGCTGCTGTAAACATTGGAGTGCATGTACCCCTTCGAATCTGTATTTTTGTATCCTTTGGGTAAATACCTAATAGTGCAATTGCTGGATCATAGGGTAGTTCTATTTTTAATGTTATGAGGAACCTCTATATTGTTTTCCACAGTGGCTACACAAAGTTGCATTCCCAGCGACACCTGTTTTTTTCCTGTGTTGTTGACTTTAGCCATCATGACTGGTGTAATGTGATATCTCATTGTAGTTTTGATGTGTATCTCCCTGATGATGAGTGATGTTGAACATCTTTTCATGTATCTGTTAGCCATCTGCATGTCTTCTTTGGAAAAAAATTCTATTCATGTCTTCTGCCCATTTATTAACTGGATTATTTGAAGTTCTTTATATATTTTGGATACTCACTCTTTACCAGATATGTCACTTGCAAATATCATCTCCCATTCCATAGGGTGCCTTTTAGTTTTATTGTTTCCTTCCTTGTGCAGAAGCTTTTTATTTTGATGAAGTCTCAATAGTTTATTTTTGCTTTTGTTTTTCCTGCCTCAGAAGATGTATCTAGAAAGAAACTGCTATAGCCTATGTCAAAGAGGTTACTGCTTGTGTTCTCCTAGAATTCTCCCTAGAATTTTTATGGTTTCAGGTCCCAAATTTGGGTATTTCATGCACTTTGAATTTATTTTTGTGTATGGTATAAGAAAGTGGTCCAGTTTCATTATGTTGCATGTTGCTATCTGGTTTTCCCAACACCATTTGTTGAAGACAATGTCTTTTTTTCACTGGATATTCTTTCCTGCTTTGTCAAAGATTAATTGACCATACAGTTGTGGGTTTCTTCCTGAGTTTTCTATCCTGTTCCATTGATCTATGTGTCTTTTTTTTGCCAGTACCATACTGTCTTGATAAGTACAGCTTTGTAATAGAACTTGAAGTCCAGAATTCTGATGCATCCATCTTTGCTTTGCTTTTTCAAGGTTTCTTTGGCAATGCCAAGTCTTTTGTGGTTCCATACAAATCATAGGATTGTTTGTTCTAACCTCTGTGAAAAATGATGGTGTGGGGAATAAGTTTAGGAATTCCCTGAGCCTGCACTGATGGGTTAACAAGGCATAAAGAATTAGAAAGCCATAGGATGAACACACCTAAGTTTGCGTAAACAAGATTAGGTAAATAAGATTAGATAAACGGGGCAAAGGCCCCCAGTATAGGACAAATGGGGCAAAGGCCCCCAGTATAGGACAAAGGTAAAGGACAATAGCAGAAAGCTGCTTTCACAGGAAGGAAGGACCAAATCAGGCAAACAGGTAAATAGGGCTATAGACAGCAAAAGGGCAAAGTTTCCCAGAGGGGAGCTAATTAGCAAAAGAAAGATGCCTTGTTGACCCTGAGGTAGCATGTTCTATATTTCTTGTCCCCTAGGACAGTTTAGGTAAAAAGAGGTGGTGCATCGTGTTTGCTGTACACAACCTTCCACCCAGCACCAGAATCTTGTTTTGTATTGACCCAAACTCCTAACACCGCATATCTCAAAAAACCCCTTTCCCCCATGCCCATGAGTTAATGTTCCCAGTTTCATTGTCTCTCTATGCATGCCATCACGCTTGTAATCCTTTTGATCCTAATAAAAACGGAGTAAGGACCCTTACTTGGGCCTCTCTCGCATCTTTAATCCTGCGTTCCACTCTCTTGTTGGATAAGAGAGAACATGAGACCTAGAGTCTAGGACAGATGGGTGTTCATCCTATGACTTTCCAACTCTTTATGCCTTGTTAACCCATCAGTGCAGGCTCAGAGAATTCCTAAACTTATTCCCCACATGATGGTGGTATTTTGATAGGGATGGCATTAAAAGCGTAGATTGCTTTGAGTAGCGTAGACATTTTAACAATATTTGTTCTTCCAATCCATGAGCATATGATGTTTTTCCATTTCTTTGTGTTACCTTTAGTTTCTTTCAACAGTGTTTTATGGTTTTCAGAGAATAGATCATCTACCTCTTTGGCTAGGTTTATTACTAAGTATGTTAAGTTTTTTGGTGCAATTGTACATGAGATTGACTCTTTGATTTCTCTTTCTGCTACTTCATTATTGATGTATAGAAATGCAATAGATTTCTGTACATTGATTTTGTATCCTGTAACTTTACTACATTCGTATATCAGTTCTAGGAATTTTTTGGTGGAGACTTTTGAGTTTTCTATATAGAGTACCATGTCATCTACAATTAGTGACAGTTTGACTTCTTCCTTGCCAATTTGGATGCCTTTAATTTCTTTTTGTTGTCTGATTGCTAAGGCTATGGCTGTCAATACTATGTTAAATAACACTGGTGAGAGTAGACATCCTTGTCTTGTTCCTGACCATAGAGGAAAAAGCTGTAGCCTTTACAATGCTGTTATGTTTCTTCTATTCCTACTTTGTTCATAGTATTTTTTAATCATGAATGGATGTTATACTTTGTCAAATGTTTCATCTGCCTCTATTGAAAGGATCATATGGTTCTTACCCATTTATTAATGTGGTGTATTATACTGATTGATTTGCAAATATTGAGACACAGTTTGCAGCCCAGGAATAAAGTTCCACTGCATTGTGCTGAATGATTCTTTTAATGTGCTGTTGGATTCAATTTGCTAGTATTTTGTTGAGAATTTTGCACTCATGTTCATCAAAGATATTGGCCTGTAGTTCTCTTTTTTAGTGGAGTCTTTCTGGTTTTGGAATCAGGGTAATGCGAGCCTCAGAGAATGGATATGGAAGATTTCCTTCCATTTCTATTTTTTGGAATAGTTTCAGAAGAATGGGTATTGACTCTTCTTTAAATGTTTGGTAAAATTCAGCTGTGAAGCCATCTGGCTCTGGACTTCCATTTGTTGGGAGATTTTTGAATATTGAGTCAGTTTCTTTGCTGGTTATCAGTATGTTCAAGTTTTCTATTTCTTCTTTTTTCAGTTATGGTAGTTTATATGTTTCTAGGAATTTATCCATTTCATCCAGATTGTCCAATTTGTTGGCATATAATTTATCATAATATTCACTTATAAGTGTTTGTATTTCTGTGGTATTGGCTGTTATTTCTCCTCTCTCATTTGCAATTTTGTTTATTTTTGTCCTTTCTCTTTTAAAATCAGGCTGGGGTGGGGGGGGGGTAATTTTATTAATTTTTCCAAAGAACCAACTCCTAATTTCATTGATCTCTTCTGTTTTTTTTTCTTTTTGTTTCTATATCATTTCTTTTTTTTTTTAATTTTTTTTTCAACGTTTATTTATTTTTGGGACAGAGAGAGACAGAGCATGAACGGGGGAGGGGCAGAGAGAGAGGGAGACACAGAATCGGAAACAGGCTCCAGGCTCCGAGCCATCAGCCCAGAGCCTGAAGCGGGGCTCGAACTCACAGACCGCGAGATCGTGACCTGGCTGAAGTCGGACACTTAACCGACTGCGCCACCCAGGCGCCCCTATATCATTTATTTCTGCTCTAATCTTCATTATTTCCCTTCTTCTTCTGGCTTTAGCTTTCATTTCTTGTTCTTTTTCTAGTTCCTTTAGGTGTAATGTTAGGTTGTTTATTTGAGATTTTTTGCCCCTTGAGGTAGACCTGTAGTGCTACATATTTCCCTCTTATGACCAGCTTTACTGCATCCGAAAGGTTTTGTTTTTAGTGTTTGTTATTTATTTTTGAGAGAAAGACAGAGTGTGAACAGGGGAGGGGCAAAGAGAGGGAGACATGGAATCTGAAGTAGGCTCCAGGCTCCGAACTGTCAGCACAGAGCCTGATATGGGGATTTAACTCACAAACCATGAGATCATGACCAAAGCAGAAGTTGGACACTTAACCAACTCAGCCATCCAGGCCCCCCATCCCAAAGATTTTAGACTGCTGTGTTTCATTTACATTTGTTTTCATGTATTTTTTATTTCTTCTTTCAATTCCTGATTTCCATTCATTCCTTATTAGCATGTTTAACTCCTTATATGTACTAACCTGATACCGAAGCAGGATAAAAACGATACAAGAAGAAAAAAGACTACTTTCTACAAGGTAATATTGCTACTCTGACTTTTTTTGACATCCATTTGCATTACCAATGTTCCTTCACTCGCTTGCTTTCAACCTGCAGGTGTTTTTAGGTCTAAAATGAGTCTGTTGGAGGCAGCTTATAGATGGGTCTTGTCTATTTATCCATTCTGACACCCTATGTCTTTTGACTTGAGCATTTAGTCCATTTACATTCAGAGTAATTATTGATAGATAGGTACTTATTGCCATTTCATTACTTGTCTTGTTTCTGGAGATTTTCTGTGATTATTTCTTCTCTTTGTCACTTTTGGTTTCTCCTTTACACTCAAAGGGTCCCCTTTAATATTTTCTACCAGGCTGGTTTATTGGTCATGAACAACTTTTGTTTTTGTTTGTCTGGGAAACTCTCTATCTCTCCTTCCATTTTTTTTTTTTTTTAAATTTTTTTTTTCAACGTTTATTTATTTTTGGGACAGAGAGAGACAGAGCATGAACGGGCGAGGGGCAGAGAGAGAGGGAGACACAGAAACGGAAACAGGCTCCAGGCTCTGAGCCATCAGCCCAGAGCCTGACGCGGGGCTCGAACTCACGGACCGCGAGATCGTGACCTGGCTGAAGTCGGACGCTTAACCGACTACGCCACCCAGGCGCCCCTCTCTCCTTCCATTTTTGATAGCCTTGCAAAATAGAGTATTCTTGGCTATAGAGTTTTCCCATTCAGTACCTTGAATATATCATACAATGCCCTCTGGCTTGACAAGTTTCTGTGGAGACATCCACAACTAGCCTACAGGTCTTCCCTTGTAAGTTAGGGACTTCTTTGTCTTGTTGCTTTTAGGATTTTTTTCTTTATCATTGTATTTCACAAATTTAACCACAATAAGTCTTGGTGTTGGCCTGCTTTTGTTAATTTTGATGAGAGTTCTCTGTGCCTCCTGGATCTGGATGTCTGTTTCCTTCCCCAGATTAGGGAAGTTTTGTGCTATTATCTACTCAAATAAACCTTCTGCCCCCTTGTCTCTCTCTTCTTCTTCTTCTAGGACTCCTATGATATAAATGTTATTACATTTGATGGAATCACTGAGTTCCCTAAGTTGATTCTCATAATCCATAATTCTTTCTCCCTTTGTCCAGCTTCATTGTTTTCCATTATTTTATATCTATATCACTTATTCATTCCTTTGCTTCTTCCATCATTGTGGTCATTACATCCCGATAGTTTTAAATCTCATTCATTGCATTTTACATTTCTGTTTTTCAACTCTTTTGTCTCTACACTAAGGGTCTCTCTGATGTCTTTGATGCTTTTCTCAAGACCACAGAGTATCCTTGTTGCTTTAAATTCTCCATGAGGTATGTTATTTATATCTGTTTCTATTAGATCTCTGGCCAGGACCTCTTTTTGTTCTTTCTTTTGGGATGAATTACTCCACCTTGGCATTTTTTCCAGGTCTCTGTCTTCTTCTCAGCATTAGAGAAGCCTGTTATGTTTCATTTTCCTGAGAGTAATGGCTTTATGAAGAAGAGGTCATATGCTGTCCAGGGCCTGGAGCTTCAGGGACTGTCTCTGATATGTGCTGCATGCACCCTGCTACTATGTTTTGGCTGTGTTATTCCTCAGGTTAGTCTTCCACAGAGGCTCTCTTTGCCTGCAGTGGGCAGTGTTTAATCTTACCAAGAGTGTGGTGAATTTTAACTAGGCGTGCTACAATCTGCTTGTTAAACAAGACCTAATGGTACTTCCACTAGAACCGAAGTCTTGCAGAACTCCATGGTTGGTAGGCATGGTGCTTGTGGAAGTTTCTGCTGGACTTCTGGGGAAGAGGCCCACAGCGCTGGTCCTTAGGCACACTTGCCTGAGAAAAGCAGTACCAGCAGAGTGTTGGGTGGCAGGACTTGGTGTAAGCAGGTTAGGTAGCCAGTGTTGGTGCTGTGCTATTTAATGAAGTTGATTTATAGTGAGGAGCAAGGGAGGTAAATGTGCCAGCCAGCTCATGTGTCCCCAGAGAAGGGACTCCCATGTTTGCTGCTGTCAGGGAAGCACTCCCAGAAGAGTGAACAATTTCCCCTCCCCTGACCCAGGCATTTTTGAGATTGCTGTTTTCACACTGTCTTGCCTGGAGGACAGGTTGCTTGCCTGCCTGGAGCAGCACAGTGCACTTTGGGCTCTTTCCCAGCCTAGCCTGTTGACTTTTAAAATCTCCAAACTTTAAGGACCTGGTGTGACAGGGACCTGCACTGGTCTTCTGGGGCAAGATCTCATTGTACTGGAACTGATGCAGGTTTGACTGAGAAAGGCAGTAGCCCCAGAGTGTAGGGACATGGGATTTGGAGCAAAGCACGAAAAACAGCCAGTGTCTGGTTTAGCTGCCCTCAGAGGTGTCTCTGTGCCTATGCTGAGGAATGGGTGAGGGAAATGGTACCTGATGGCTCTTTGTCTGCAGGGAGGCTTCTCTGAAAATTCCACATCTCACATATGCAGGAAGAGTGAGCAGTCTCTTTCCGTGTGCTATAGGCTATCCTCAGATAATTCAGTCAGTCCTGGGGTTGCTTGCCTGCCTTCTCTGCAGAAGCAGGGCAATGTTCTCAGGGCTCTATCCCAGCCAAGCCCGCAAAACCCCAAAACTCCAGTCTGTGAGCTCCTCTTGATCACAAAAACTCATTAAAATCAGTCCCTCTCATTTTCCCAATCAATGGCTTTGGGGAAGTGATCTCCTTATGCATATCCCTATGCACTCTGCTCTCTCACCTTTGTCCACAAACAGGGCTCCTTCCCCTGTACGGCACCCATAATCTGTTCCTCCCCCAAACCACACTCTGTACTTCCCACCTTCTGCAATGTGGCTTCTTCTCTCCCTCTAGTTGTTCAATCTGTTCTGTCAGTCCTCACATCAATTTATTGGATACTCAGAATGATTTGATAGTTATGTAGCCATGTTCAAGGGACAAGGAAAGCCTAGGGTCCTTCTACTATGCCACCACCTTAGCTCCCCTCATGTGTATTAATAATAATAATAATAATAATAATAATACATAAGTCCCATATTAATCACCAATTTTTGTTTTAATCATTCTATCATCAAGATATTTTATTTGTTTTTCATATGAAGAAAATAAGCAAAAGTCACACTGTTATTTTTTATTTCCAAATATGGAAAAATGCATGAATGTTTGCTTCCCCAGAAAAAAATACTGGCAAAGATGTTTGATGACCTAGGTCTTTTACCTTGTTTTTAATTTATTTGGTTTGTATCGATCCTTGCTCCAGATGAAACATCTCTTTTCAAAGAGACTGTCAGTCATTCCAGAATGCAGAAGACAGTGCTGTTTGCTTTTAGAACCCTCAGTACCCAATAACAGAATCTTCTACAGAATCTAAGCAAACAGAACAATGGGGCCAAAAGGGATAAACAGTTTGAGGCCAATAATGTGACTAAGGTATCATTGGAGTACAAAAAATTCTCAGAAAATTTCCATGCCTAACTCAAATGTGATAATTTACCACCTCCCATGCATCTTAATAGGGAAGAATTCAAGTATATAAGACATTCAAGTTATCCATAACAGTATATACTATAACCAATTCATTACCTGTGTTTTCTTAGATGGGAAAAAAGTGAAGTGAGATTTCCCACCATGTGGAAATAAAATTGTTACCCACCTCCAGAAAGCAAATGATATGTTAAGATCAGCTCTGGTATTAGTTGCAAATTAAAAGTAACTTATGTAGGGGCGCCTGGGTGGCTCAGTCAGTTAAGCATCTGACTTCAGCTCAGGTCATGATCTCACGGTTGGCGGGTTCAAGCCCCGCGTCAGGGTCTGTGCTTACAGCTCAGAGCTTGGAGCCTACTTCAGATTCCCTCTCTCTCTGCCCCTCCCCAACTCATGCCTTGTCTCTTTCAAACTCTCTAAAATGAATAAAGGTTAAAAAAATCTTTAAAAATAGGGGCGCCTGGGTGGCGCAGTTGGTTAGGCGTCCGACTTCAGCCAGGTCACGATCTCATGGTCCGTGAGTTCGAGCCCCGCGTCAGGCTCTGGGCTGATGGCTCGGAGCCTGGAGCCTGTTTCCGATTCTGTGTCTCCCTCTCTCTCTGCCCCTCCCCCGTTCATGCTCTGTCTCTCTCTGTCCCCAAAATAAATAAAAAACGTTGAAAAAAAATCTTAAAAAATAAAGGTAAATTATGTAGACTCAGTGAACTGGCTGATACTCTGTGTTCACATAATACTTTTCAAAATGTGCTACATCAAAGGCAGAGAAGTAAATTACCAAGTCATGTTTACTCTTTGCTGGGTACTTTACACAAGTTATATCATTTGCCATAGCTCTGTGAAGTAGACATTATACCACTGAGAAGAAATTAAGATTGATAATTCAGCAAAGTTGCAGGATATAAAATCAATGCACAGAAATCAGTTGCAATCCTATACACCAACAATGAAGCGACAGAAAGAGAAATCAAGGAATTGATCCCATTTACATTTGGACAAAAAAAATAAAATATGTAGGAATAAATCTAACCAAAAAGGTGAAAATCTATACACTGAAAACTATAGAAAGCTTATGAAAGAAACTGGAGAAGACACAAAAAAATGGAAAAATATTCCATGCTCCTGGATAGGAAGAACAAATATTGTTAAAATGTCAATACTACCCAAACCAATCTAAATATTCAATTCAATCCTTATCAAAATAACACCAGCATTCTTCAAAGAGATAGAACAAACAATCCTAAAATTTGTATGGAACCAGAAAAGACACCGAATAGCCAAAGCAATCTTGAAAAAGAAAACCAAAGCAGGAGGCATCACAATCCCGGACTTCAGGCTGTATTACCAAGCCATAATCATCAAGACAGTATGGTACTGGCACAAGAACAGACACTAAGATCAATGGAACAGAATAGAGAACCCAGAAATGGACCCACAAACGTATGGGCAACTAATCTTTGACAAAGCAGGAAAGAATATCCAATGGAATAAAGAGAGTCTCTTCAACAAGTGGTGCTGGGAAATTGGACAGCGACATGCAGAAAAATGAACCTGGACCAAGTTCTTATACCATACACAAAAATAAACTCAAAATGGATGAAGGACCTAAATGTAAAACAGGAAGCCATCAAAAGCCTTGAGGAGAAAGAAGGCCAAAACCTCTTTGACCTTGGCCGCAGCAACTTCTTAGTCAACACGTATCCAGAGGCAAGAGAAGCAAAAGCAAAAATGAACTATTGGGACCTCATCAAAATAAAAAGCTTCTGCACAGCAAAGGAAACAATCAGCAAAACTAAAAGGCAACCAACCGAATGGGAGAAGATATTTGCAAATGACATATCAGATAAATGGTTAGTATCCAAAATGTATAAAGAACTTCTCAAACTCAACACCTAAAAACCAAATAATCCAGTGAAGAAATGGTCAAAAGACATGAATAGACACTTCTCCAAAGAAGATATCCACATGAAAAACCAACACATGAAAACATGCTCAACATCACTTGTCATCAGGGAAATACAAATCAAAACCACAATGAGATACCACCTCACACCAATCAGAATGGCTAACATTAACAACTCAGGCAACAAGAGATGCTGGAGAGGATGCAGAGAAAGAAGATCTCTTTTGCATTGTTGGTGGGAATGCAAGCTGGTGCAGCCACTCTGGAAAACAGTATGGAGGTTCCTCAAAAAACTAAAAATAGAACTACCCTACGATCCAGCAATTGCACTACTAGGTATTTATCCAAGGGATACAGGTATGCTGTTTCTAAGGGACACATGCACCCCCATGTTTATAGCAGCACTATCCACAATAGCCAAAGTATGGAAAGAGCCCAAATGTTCATTGGTGGATGAATGGATAAAGAAGGTGTGGTATATATATATACAATAGAGTATTACTTCGCAATCAAAAAGAATGAAATCTTGCCATTTGCAACTACGTGGATGGAACTGGAGGGTATTATGCTAAGTGAAATCAGTCGCAGAAAGACAAAAATCATATGACTTCACTCATATGAGGACTTTAAGAGACAAAACAGATGAACATAAGGGAAGGGAAACAAAAATAATATACAAACAGGGAGGGGGACAAAACAGAAGAGACTCATAAATATGGAGAACAAACTGAGGGTTACTGGAGGGGTTGTGGGAGGGGGGATGGGCTAAATGGGTAAGGGGTACTAAGGAATCTACTGAAATTGTTGCACTATATGCTAACTAATTTGGGTATAAATTTTAAAAAATAAAACATTAAAATAAAAAACTCTATATTTGGCTTTATTGGCTTTTTCTTTTTTTATTTTATTTTTAAATTTCCTTTTAAGCTAACAAACCATGGAATATTGGTTTCAGGAGTAGAATTCAATGATTCATCACTTATATACAACATCCAGTCTTCATCACAACAAGTTCCCTCCTTAATATCCATCATCCATCTAGCCCATCTCTCTCCTGCGTCCCTCCATCAACCCAGTTTGTTCTCTATTAATAAGTCTCTCATGGTTTGTTCCCCTCTCTTCTCTTCCACCCCATCATTTGTTCATCTGTTTAGTTTCTTAAATTCCACAAATGAGTGAAATCATATAGTATCTGTCTTTCTCTGGCTTACTTATTTCACTTAGCATAATGCATCCTAGATTCATCCACATCATTGCAAATGGCATAATTTCATTCTTTTTATGGCTGAGTAATATTCCATTGCATACAGATACCACACCTTCTTTATCCATTCATGAGTTTGATGATGAATGATGTTGTGCATCTTTTAATGTTTCTGTCAGCCATCTGGGTGTCTTCTTTGAAAGTCTATTCATGTCCTCTGCCCATTTCTTAACTGGGTTGTTTGTTTTTTGGGTGTTGAGTTTGATAAGTTCTTTATAGATTTTGGGTACGAACCCATTATCAGATATGTAGTTTGCAAATATCTGCTCCCATTCCCTAGGCTGCCTTTTAATTTTGTTAATTGTTTCCTCACTCTGCAGAAACTTTTATGTTGAAGAAGTCTCAGTAGTTCATGTTTGCTTTTATTCCCTTACCTTCATCAATGTGTCTCATAAGAAGTTACTCCTGCTGAGGTTAAAGAGCTTGCTGCCTGTGTTCTCCTCAAGGATTTTGATGGTTTCCTGTCTCACATTTAGGTCTTTCATCAATTTTGAATTTATGTTTGTGTATGGTGTAAGGAAGTGGTCCAGTTTCATTCTTCTCCATGTCTTTGTCCAGTTTTCTCAACACCTTTTTTGAAGAAGCTATCTTTTTCCTATTGGATACTCTTTCCTGCTTTGTCAAAGATAGTTGACCACATGGCTGTGAGTCCATTTCTGTTCTTTGTTCTGTTCCATTGATCTATATGTCTTTTTCTGTGTCAGTGCCATACTGTCTTGATGACTACAGGTTTGTAATATAGCTTGAAATCTAGAATCATCATGTGTCCAGTTTTGTTTTTCTTTTTCAGGATTGCTTTGGATATTCAGGGTCTTTCGTGGTTCCATACAAATTTTAGGACTATTCGTCCTAGCTTTCCAAAAAATGCTGGTTGGCATTTTGATAGGGATTGCATTAAATGTGTAGATTTCTTTGGGTAGTATAGACATTTTAACAATACTATACTATTTAACAATACTATACTATTCCATGAACATGGAATGCTTTTCCATTATGTTGTGTCCTCTTCAATTTCTTTGATAAGTGTTTTTATAGTTTTCAGAGTAGAGATCTCAAAGGATATTTTTTTTAATGTTTAAAAAAATTCCAACACAGATAGAGTCTGCCCTAACTTAGTCTCTAGCTATCAAATACACAAATAGCTATTTATAGGAAGTTGGGTTGCACCTTAATTCTATGGTACTAATGAAGCTGAAATTTCTTCTCAGAAAAATAATAATAATAATAATAATAATAATAACTACCATTTATTCAAGGTCCCTTTGAGGGAAGATGCTTTGTCTTAATCATGTCATTTTAATGGCTTATACATCAAGTTCTTTTTGTAATATTTTACAGATATTGATTCAGCACAAGAATTTGATAAAGGTAGTAAGATACAGAAGGTAGGAAGTTTTACAGTCTCAAAATGTGCAGCAGATTCTGTCTTGTTCAGTGCCAAGTCAAGGCAGAAGTACAGCTTTATTATGAAGACAAATAATATGTCTATTTGGCAATGCTTTATGTCCACTGACAATTCTCTTCTGATTAAACTGTAAAAATTTTCATGCATTTAATAGATGGATTTTGCCTGTGATGTATAAAAACCATTAAAAATTTACTTAATCCCTGGTTAGCTGACCCTCCAAAACCATAGCCCTGAGTAAATTCATTTCTACAGAACAGACAGTCTTGGAATCGAGTGAACAGAGTCACTCTTGAATTATGTCATAATTTTTTAAGCTTGAAGCTGCCACCACATTCCCTTGATGAAATAGCAATCAGCCAGTTCCTGCCAAAAGGAAAAGAATTCGTTGCACACAGCAACCAACATAGCATTAAACACTGTACATGGTAGAACTGATAGATTTGCCACTCACTGAGTCAGCAAGATAAGCTGCATACCTGGGTTAACAAATTTAAGGTTTTCAAAGTAATGGTTAGAGTTCATTGACTAAAACAAAATGGATACTCTGTGAAACTGAAGGCAGCTAGAAAGATTTTTATTTTATTCCCTTTGGAAAAAAATAATTCATAAAAAGGATGAAATCATGTAGAAAAGTTTCTTTTAAGAAAAACATTTATTTCTTTTCAACGGAAAACTTCCTATACTGTGTACTTGTGGAACTTGAATATATTTCCCTTGTGTTTATCAAATTAATGGACATATATACAGGGCCAGCTAAACAAAGCAGACAAGACCTTGTCCTGCCTCTCAAAACCACTGCTCCCACCAACTTAATGAAGGGCTTGAAATTGCACTAATTCTCCCTTTGAGTTAAAAAAAAATGTTATCTTCCATGGACTGCCTAACATAACTTTAAAAGGTTAAAATATTAAATCATTAACAGTCTTTACTCCATAAACCCATATAAATTAATAAGTTAAATTGTTACAGTAAGATATAAGACATAGAAGAACTAATTCTGACAAGAGAAGGTCAATAAAAATATGAAGCCAAGTCCAAGGGCTGCAAGTTAGAACGGTACAATTTAATGGAGAGATTCTGGCAAACAAGGGAAAGCATGAATACCTATTATTTCCACTGGCAAAAGAGAGGTATGAACAGGAAGAAAGAAGGAAGATACATGTGAGCTGTGCCTATATTTCAATTTTGCCTTAGGGAAGTACTGGTAATTTTGTTTGGATGTATCCATACCACTGTATTCTGATTTGCATTTTTTAATTTAAACTTTCTTACGTGAAAATGCTGGCCCTTCTAATTTTTCAGTATGATATGCAGAATTAATAATCCATACTTATTTTACAATATGGTTATGAAGGTATCTGGGGAGCTGAGGGTCCAGAAGAGAGATGGGATATAAAATGGTACAGCTGCTGTTTAGGAAGAATAGATGAAGATAACCATTGGCAGTAGAGATCTATTTTCTCCTGTCTTTCAAGGGCACAAATTTGAATGCCCTTAGCTCTTGAGCAAGCCTTTGGGGATCTCTATAAGCAGTTTTTAGTGTTGGACCACAGGGAACCATGAAAGAGACATCAGATTCAGTTCTTGCTCTTAAAAAGTTGTTCCCACATGGGAATGTAAGCTGGTGCAGCCACTCTGGAAAACAGTATGGAGGTTCCTCAAAAAACTAAAAATAGAACTGCTCTACGATCCAGCAATTGCACTACTAGGTATTTATCCAAGGGATACAGGTATGCTGTTTCTAAGGGACACATGCACCCCCATGTTTATAGCAGCACTATCCACAATAGCCAAAGTATGGAAAGAGGCCAAATGTCCATCGGTGGATGAATGGATAAAGAAGATGTGGTGTATATATACAATAGAGTATTAATCAGCAATCAAAAAGAATGAAATCTTGTCATTTGCAACTACATGGATGGAACTGGAGGTATTATGCTAAGTGAAATTAGTCAGTCAAAGAAAGACAAAAATCATATGACTTCACTCATATGAGGACTTTAAGAGACAAAACAGATGAACATAAGGGAAGGGAAACAAAAATAATATACAAACAGGGAGGGGGACAAAACAGAAGAGACTCATAAATATGGAGAAGAAACTGAGGGTTACTGGAGGGATTGTGGGGGGGGATGGGCTAAATGGGTAAGGGGCACTAAGGAATCTACTGAAATTGTTGCACTATATGCTAACTAATTTGGATGTAAATTTTAAAGAAAACAAAAAATAAAATTAAAAAAAATTAAAAAAATAAAAAATAGTTGCTCCCACAGAAGATTTTATATGTCATTACAGATACTCACAGGGCATTTGTCAGTTGATTATAGCTATTTTAAACTCCTCTAAAGGGTCCTGTTTGATTCTTACAGAAAGGTTTACATTCTGGGCTTGGTTTTGAGTAGCTTTCTACTATAGGTGCAATATAAACTGACTTGTTTTAGCCATGGTTGCTTTTACCAGGGCACTGGCAAAATACAATAAATTAAATGCTGGTAAAAAGTATGTATGGTGGAAAAAAGTACAAAGGGTGGAAAGCAAGGGACAGTCAGCAATGTACCAAGATTAGTAGTAACTGTCTTTTCTCAAAAAAACAAAAAATACACAGGTCATGAGACATGATTTTTGCAGAATATCTCCTGTACTTTAGATCAAGGCAACAACTGTTAAATCATTAATTTAAAAGTCAACTACTTAAAGTGAGTGAGGACCCCAAATTTCAAAAAGTTCATAGTGCACAGCCTGTGGCCTCCAGAACAACTGGTCCTCCACAGTGACCACCTATCCTTTGCTTTTCTTTCTAAAAATGTGGGGTTTATGTGGTGAACATGAACTAAGGGTAGAGAATTTGTGAAATATATGGAATTGATAGCTCTATATTCCTTCTGTTAATTGTTTTTCAATCTTCTTGAACTAAGAATGTCAGTAAGCATGTTTGGCCATTTCTTTGTCCCATGTAGATTGAAAATTCTAGGTTACTGGCCTAGAAAGTTTTGTGAGAAGGGCATTCTGGGTACACTTGTTACCATATGACATTTTTATCCATGTTTTAATTTATATATCTTAAATCTTTCTGGAGCAAGACAGGGAAGGAAGGAAAGAAAGAAAAGAATAAAGACAGAAAGAAGTGATGAAAGGAAGTTGGTTTACAGGAAGGCTATGGTATTACAGTATAACCATTTTACCTATTTTTCAATAGTGTAATTTTATCTGGAAAGAGGAAGTTAAACAGAAGAGACTATCTCCAATGAAAAATAGTGTCCTTAAAGCAAAAACGAAAGTAGATTTCTACTCTCTAATGTTAAAAAGAACTACCCAGTCTTCCATTTCATTTGCAGTTGACTCATGTCTTAGATCAGGGTCCTAGAAGCAAAGCTTGTGGTAGAAATTCTTGTGTAAGTGATTTACTGAGGGACCGCTCTCAGAAGGATCCTGTAAAAGAATAAAGGAACCAAGATAGAGCAGAGGGAAAGCAAAGGGAAGATGTGGTGTCAGCTGGAGACTAGCTTCAGCTTGATCTCCTGGGGAGTTCCAAAGTTTGATTTTCCCCTCAAGACATGATGGCCAGTCTTTGGTACCTCAGTTTCAATCAGCCATTGCCTGCAGACTGTCCCATGCTCCGCAGTAAGGGGTACTGCTCTCCCACACAAACCAGTTCCCCTCTCTCAAGATCAGTTGTTTCCAGAGAAGGGTGTAGCTGTGAGCCTTAAGCACCTGACATTCACAGCAGGTAGCAAATGGATGTATCAGTAAACAGAATGTGAGTGAAGCAGTATCTACTACAAGCCCTTTGACTCTAATACCAGAAAGTTAGATGGCACTAAGATTTTAGACCAATACAAAGAGCCTTATCACAGGAATCCTTTCGGACTAAGGCTGTTACCTAGTTTCCAGGGCTCTTATTTGAGTCCTTATATGGAAAAACTTATGAGAAGTTTCTAGGAGCTATTATATGCCATAATATGGCATTTTCTTATTAGCCATACCTCTGCAGCTCATGCTTTGGAAGAAGTTCCTTTCTTTACTTTTATAAAAGTTTCTTTTTTTTCTTTATTTTATTTTATTTTTTGTTTTATCTTATGTTTGTTTTAGTTAGCTAATACACAGTACAATATGGGTTTCAGAAGAGGTTCCTAACTGCAATCCCACAGGTATAATCTTAAAAGTTATGGGGCACCTGGGTGGCTCAGTCAGTTGGGTGTCCGACTTCAGCTCAGGTCATGATCTTACACTTTGGGGGTTCGAGCCCTGCGTCAGGCTCTGTGCTGACAGCTCAGAGCCTAGAGCCTGTTTCAGATTCTGTGTCTCCATCTTTTTCTTCCCCTCCCCTGCTTGTATTCTGTCTCTCTCTCTCCCAAAAATAAATAACCATTAAAAATTATAATATAGTTTTGAATTGTTCTCCATAAGCCCTAATAGGAATACTCAATAAGGATATGAAATTATACTTTGAGATCCCTTTTAAACCAAGATATAAGAACAAAAGATTTTGTTGTTTTGTTTTGTTGTCTATCTAATAGATTTTATTCTTGAAATAAGGGCTCTGCATTTAATATCCCTGGTTTGTATCATTTCTGAAAAGCCTTTTAACGATGTTGAAACTAAGATTGCGATTTGATTTCTCTCCCTTAGCCCCTACACTGTCAATTCTGAGTCTTTCAATGAGAGATATATTTCCCCCATTCATTCTTCCCAATGGGCAGCTGTCACTAATCTCATTCTTTCTCTACATTTTCTTTTTCTTATTTACCATATAAAATGTGAATAAGAAAATATTACATATGAATGTGAGGAAGGCATGAGTAAGACAACCTTCATTTATTGAGATGATCCTCCTCCTCAATTCCTAATAGTTTCAGATACCTGTTGCTATGTTTTACTTAATCTTTAATACATTTTGATTAAAGAAAACACTGATAGTATATTTTGGTCTGAAGTGATCCCTCTCCTGAAATGTCAGGTGCTAACTGTAATTCTCTCTTTGAAACAAAACCCCTGAATGTTTAATAATAAAAATGAGAACTAGCTGCTATTTACTCCAAATCAGCTAGCCTAGGGAGAGAGGCCTTTTTTCATAAAAGTGGTGTGGTAGACAAACTTCTAAGATGATCCTAACTTATCCCTGCCTCCTCCATACTCTTGTGTAATCCTTTCCCCCTTGAGAGCGGGCTGGACCTAGTGACTCACTACTAATGAAGAGAATATAACAAAAGCAACAGTATGTCACTTCTCATATCAGGTTTCATAAAGATTCTGGCTTCTGTCTGGCTTTCCTTTTCTCATTCTCTTACTTGTTTTCAGAGAAGACTGCTGCAATGTTGTGAAATACTCTATTGAGAAGATCACGTAACAAGGAACAAAGGGAGGCCCCTGGCCATCTACCAGTGAGGAACTAAGTCTTCAGTCCAATGGCCAGTAAGAAACTGAATCCGAGATTGTTGGGAAGATGGCAGAATAGGAGGACCCTAAGCTCACCTCATCCCACAGATACAACTAGATAACTTTCATATCACTGTAAATAACTCAGAAAATTACCTGAAGACTGGCACAACAAACTCCCCAACTAAATGTAGAGAATAAGATGCATCTAAAAAGGTAGGAAGGGTGGAGACACAGTCAAGATGCAGATGGACCTGTGTGGGCTGTCCACAGGAGGAAGGGATACACCAGGACAGAGAGGGGAGAGAAACAGACTGCCACAGTGGAAAGCCTGCATGGGGAAGATGAATCCCCATAACACTTGGCTTTGAAAACTAGGAAGCCAAATTTCCTGAGTTCTTACAACCAATGGGACTTAAAACCTGGAATTTTAAAAATTAGTAGGCTTGGCTCTGGGAAAGCTTGGAGGTTGAGAGGAAACTGAGCCCTACCCTTCATAGGCAGCACAAGAAAGAGCCCATAGAGATAGAGCATAAAAGCAGCAGCTTGAAAATGCCTGGAGCATCAAGGAGGGAGAGATTATTCATCTCAGAGCATGTTCTGGAGGGAAAGAGATCCTTAGGAGACTGCTCCAGGAACAAAGGAGCTAGCAGGTGCCATTTCTCTTCCCTGCTCCCCAGCATAAATACATGGGGCCACCTGCAGAAACCAGTGAAGCAACTATACTCCCCACCTAACTTGTTAAGCCTGGCCCCTGGGTGCTTTGGTGGATCCTGCCTGAGGCCTGGTTATAAAGGTCCCTTCCCCCAGAGGACCTGCACACAAACTTTGCAAACATTGCGCATCCCACCCCTATGCACCTTTCAAATCACCCTCCTCTAATAGGCTCTTGGCTGGAGCCCTCCATAGGGGGTACCACAAGCTGGGCACTGTGCAATCAGCCTCAACAGTGGCCAGAACCACTCCAGAGAGGCTCCTTCCTTGGAAAGAGGGAAAGATAACCACACACACACAATGGTCAAACTGTGGACCCAGCAGTGGGCTGAGGGCAGATAGCTGGTCTGCCTGCAGGACCCACCTACCAACAAAAGTTTCTCAGGGAACAACACAGGGAAAGCACACAAGGGTTTGGTGCTACTGTATCTTGCACATTCCTGGTCTGACTCAACTCAAGCCAAAGGCAGCCCCAGAATGACCCGCTAACAAAACAGGGACCAAACACTGCCCACAGCAGGAAAGATAGCCACTGTAGATGACTGAACTGAAAGAAAAAGCAGCTCAGCCACAATAGCAGGGTGCACAAAACATACATAAGAAACACCTCTGACTGCCAAGTTCCATTTAACAGGGGACAATGCACTGCAGAGCACTACATAACCTCTTCTTCATTAAGCCACTACATTCAAGAGTAGGAGATGCATCTGACTTTCCTAATACAGAGAAAAAGAGACAGAGTTAGACAAAATGAGGAGACAGTGGAGTATGTCCCAAATGAAAGAGGACAAAATCACAAGATACCTAAGCAAAATGGACATAAATAATATGCCTGGTAGAGAATTTAAAGTAATAATCATAAATATATTCATTGAAAAGAGTGGAAAACTTCAGTAAGACCCTTAACAAGGAGATAGAAAATAACCAAGAGATGAAGAACACAATAAATGAAATTAAAAATACACTAGATAGAATAAATAGTAGACTAGAGGAAGCAGAAAAATGGTCAGCAACCAGAGGACAGAATAATGGAAAGTAATCAAACTGATCAGGTGAGAGAAAAAAAATTGTGCCAAATGAGAATAGATTCAGTGAACTCAGTGGCACCATCAAGTGAAATAACATTTGTATTACAGGGATCCAAGAAGGAGAAGAGATAGAACAGAGGGCAGAGAAATTATTTGAAGAAATAATATTTGAAAACTTCCCTAATCTGGGGAAGGAAACAGAAATCCACATACAGAAGTCAAAGAGAACCACCAACAAAATCAACCCAAGGAAGTCCACACCATGACACACAGTAATTAAAATGGCAAAAAGTAGTAATAAAAAAGAGATTTTTAGGAAGTAAAAGAAAACAGTTACATACAAGGGAAACTCCATAAGGCTATTAGCTGATTTATCTGCAGAAACTTTACTGGTGAAAAGGGAGTAGCATTATATATTCAAAGTACTGAAAAAAATCTGCAGCCAAGAATACTCTATCCAGCAAGGCTATCAGTCAGAATAGAAAAAGAAAGTTTCCCAGACAAACAGAAGTTAAAGGAATTCATCACCGCTAAATCAGCCCATAAGAAATTGAAAAGGGGAATCCTTGAGTGGAAAGACCATAATTAAGAGTAAGAAAAGTAGAAAGCACAAAGACAATAAAAATAAGTATATCTGCAAAAATCAGTCAAGGGATTCACAAAATAAAAGGATATAAAGGCCTTTCCAATGTAAATTTAGGCAGTTATGGGGGAGGCAGAGAGCTTTTCCTGCATCTGCTGGGTTTTTAATGCTTTCAACTCAAAATAATTTTTATGCCAAAGTGGCACATTTTGGGGTGTCTCATCCTACAACCCTTCACTTACATACATACTCAGGTTCCTTCCTATGACCTTCTTTGTACTCCCGGTTCCCCTAAATCTCCACTGCAAAGCCAAAAGTTTTTGAGCTCCTTTCCTTCAGCTGCAGAAGCACCATTTCCAACTCAGTTCTGCTAGCTCCCTGCCTCCAGTGTCCGCCTCATCCTGGACCCATCTAGGCAGAGACGCTGGGGTATGGGCAAGACCAGAAGGAGCCCAAAGGCAGGCAACAAACCAGAGCCTTCAAAGAGTTTGTTCATTTTGCACTGACATTTCTTGCTGTAGTTGGCAGCAGGAAAACAGAGCAGATCACCTGGAGGTCCTCTGGAATTCAGCACTTAATCAGTACCAGTATGGGCCCTTTGTGCCCCTCTGACTTCTCAGCCCCTCAGAGGTGTATATGCTATAACATCACCTACACCTAGTGTCATGGACAATGTTTATTCATCTCCCAAAGAAGAAAATATTCCAGATTGCTGAACGCTGGATTTTCATATTGCAGATGAATTGACCCTCTCTGAACAGACCCATGAACTCCCTTACTCTGAGCCAAGGACGCAGTATCTTATTGTTTTGTTGTTTTAAGTTGAGGTTAAAAAGAGGTATCACTCGCAATTTAATAATAATAATAATAATAATTATTATTATTATTATTATTATAAGATATATAGTATGATACCATATACCTCAGCATGGGGGGAGGAGTAAATAATGTCTTCAAACGTAAGCAACCATCAACTTCATATAGACTGCTATATATACAATAGGTTATATACAAACTGAATGGGAACCACAAATCAAAACCAGTAATAGATATTAAAAACTAAAGAGAAAGGAATTCAAGTATATCACTAGAGAAAGCCAACTAATCATGAGAGAAGATAGCAAGGGAAGAAAGGACAGATAATACTACAAAAACATCCATTAAAAACTGCAATAAATACATACCTATCAATAATTACTTTGATTGTAAATGGACTAAATGCTCCAGTCAGAAGACATTGGGTGACAGAACGGATAAAACTGTAAGAACCATCTATATGCTGCCTACAAGAGACTCATTTTAGACCTAAAAACATGCAGATTGAGAATGAAGGGATGGGGAAGGATTTATCATACAAATGGAAGTGAAAGAAAGCCAGGGTAGCATTACTTATATTCAACAAAATAGATTTTAAATAAAGATGTAATATGAGATAAAGACAGACACTATGTAATCATAAAGAGAAAAATCCAACAGGAAGATATAACAATTTATTTATGTACCCAACATGGAAGCACCCAAATACATAAAGCAAACAGTAACAAATATAAAGGAAGTAATCGATAGTGATACAATACTAGTAGGTGAATTTAACATCCCACTTAGATCAATGGATAGATCACCCAAACAGAAAATCAACAAAGAAACAGAGGCTTTGAATGAAACCCTGAACCAGATGGCACTAACAGATGTATTCAGAACATTCCATCCTAAAACCACAGAATATACATCCCTTTCAAATGCACATGGAACATTCTCCAGAACAGATCACTGGTTAGGCCCCAGAACAAGTCTCAACTGATTCAAAAAGACTTAAGTCATATCATGCATCTTTTCTGACCACAACGCTGTGAAACTAGAAATCAACCATGAGAAAAAAATCTAGAAAGAAAACAAATATATGGAGGTTAAGTAACATGCTACTAAACAATGAAAGAGTCACCCAAGATATCAAAGGGGAAATCAAAAAATACATGGAGACAAATAAAAATGAAAACACATGGTCCAAGATCTCTGGGATGTAACAAAAGCTGTTCTAAAGGGTATGTTTATAGCAATACATGCCTACTTCAAAATCAAGAAAAATCTCAAACAACCTAGTCTTACACATAAAGGAACTAGAAAAACAGGAACAAATAAAACTACAAACTAGTAGAAGGAAGGAAATAATAAAGATTACAGCAGAAATAAAATAGAAGATAAAAAATTAGAACAGATCAATGAAGCCAAGAGCTGGTATATTAAAAAGATCAACAAAATTGATAAATCTTCAGTGAGACTCATAAAAAAAAGGAGACAGAGGACTCAAATAAACAACATCAAAAATGAAAGAGGAGAAGTAACAACTGACACCACAGAAATACAAAGGATTGTAAGAGAATATGTTTAAAAATCATATGTCAACATATTGAACAAAATAGAAGAAATAGATAAATTCCTAGAATCATATAAATTCCCAAAACTGAATCAGGAAGACATAGAAACTTTGAACAGACCAATTGCCAGCAATGAAATGGAATCAGTCATCAAAATACTCCTAACGAACACAAGTCTGGGTTTCATAGGTGAATTCTTCCAAACAGTTAATACACATTCTTCTGAAACTACTCTATAAAAAATAGAAGAGGAAGGAAAACTTCCAAATTCATTCTACAAGGCCAGCATTAACCTGGTACCAAAACTAGAAAAGACGCAAAAAAAAGAGAACTACAGGTCAATATCTCTGATTAACATAGATGCAGAAAATCCTCAACAAAATACAATATTAGCAAATAGAATCCAAAAATACATTAAGGTAATCACTCACTATGATCAAGTGGGGTTTATTCCCTGGGTGCAAGAGTGGTTCAATATTCACAAATCAATCAACATGATACATCACATTAACAAGAGAAAGGATAAAAACAATAGGATCATTTCAATAGTTGCAGGAAAAGTATTTGACAAAGTACAACATCCGTCCATGATAAAAACCCTCAACAAGGTAGGTTTAGAGGGAACATACCTCAATGTAATAAAGGCCGTATATGAAATCCCACAGCTAACATCATACTCAATGAGGAAACTTAGAGATTTTTCCCTAAGGTGAGGAATAAGACAAGATGTCCACTCTCACCACTTTTATTCAACATAGTATTGGAAGTCCTAGCCATAGCAATAAGACAACAAAAAGAAATAAAAGGCATCCAAATTGGTAAGAAAGAAGTAAAACTTTTGCTATTTGCAGAATACATGATAGTATATACAGAAAACCCAAAAGACTTCACCAAAAAACTACCAGAACTGATGAATGAATTCAGAAAAGTCACAGGATATGACCTTTGTTATACCTCTATACTATTACCTTTCTATTTCTATTACTGTTACATTTATATATACTACTAAAGAAGCAGCAGAAAGAGAAATTAAGAAAACAATCTTATTTACAACTGCACCAAAGATAATAAAATACCTAGGAATAAACTTAACCAAGCAGGTGAAGGAACTGTACTCTGAAAACTATAAGACATTGACAAAAGAAATCGAAGATGACACAAGCAAATGGAAAGATCAAGGAACTGGAAGAACAAATATCATTAAAATGTCCATATTACGGAGAGTAACTTACATATTTAATACAATTCCTATCAAAATACCAGCAGCATTTTTCACAGAACTAGAACAAATCATCCTAAAATTTGTATGGAGCCACAAAAGACCCCAAATAGCCAAAGCAATCTTGAAATAGGAAAACAAAGCTGGAAGTATCACAATTCCAGACTTCAAGGTATACTACAAAGCTGTAGTAATCAAAACTGTATGCTACTGGCAAAAAAAATCAATACACAGATCAATAGAACAGAATAGAGAGCCCAAAAATAAACCCACCATTATAAAGTCAATTCATCCTAGACGAAGCAGATAAAGACAGTCTCTTTAACAAATGGTGTTGTGAAAAATGGACAGCTGCATGTAAAAGAATGAAACTGGACCACTTTCTCATATCATACACAAAAATACACTCAAAATGGATTAAAGACCTAACTGTGAGACCTAAAACCATACAAATCATAGCAGAGGGCACAGGCAGTAATTTCTCTGATATGGCCATAACAACATTTTTCTAGCTATGTCTCCTGAGAGGAGGAAAACAAAAGAACAAAAACAAAAACAAAAAAACTATTGGGAATATCTCAAAATAAAAATCTTTTGAATAATGAAGGAAACAATCAACAAACAAAAAGACAATCCACTGAATGGGAGATGATATTTGCAAATGACATATCCAATAATAGGTTAGTATCCAATATATATAAAGAACATATATGGGCTCCTGGTTGGCTCAGTCAATTTAGTGTCCCACTTTGGCTCAGGGCATGATCTTGTGGTTTCTGAGTTCGAGCCTCACATTGGGCTCTCTGCTGTCAGCACAGAGCCTGTTTTGGATCCTCTGTCCTTCTTTCTGCCCCTTCCCCACTCATTCTCTCTCTTTTCTCTCTCAATCTCTCTCTCACAAAATAAATAAATGAACTTTCAAAAAAACTTATAGAACTCAACACCCAAAAAAACCAAATAATCCAATTAAAAGTGGGCAGAAGACATGAACAGAGAATTCTCCAAAACAGACATACAGATGACCGACAAATGAAAAGATGCTCATCACTAATCATCAGGGAGATGCAAATCAAAACCATAAGGAACTATCACCTCACACCTGTCAGAATGGATGAAATAAAAAACACAAGAATCAATAAGTATTGGCGAGGATGTGGAGAAAAAGGAACCCTGGTGTACTGCTGATGGGAATGCAAACCGGTGTAGCCACTGTGGAAGATAGTATGGAGGTCCCTCAAAAAATTAAAAATGCAAGTACCATAGGATCCAGTAATTCCACTACTAGGTATTTACTGAAAGAATATAAAAACACTAATTCAAAAAGACATGTTCCTGAAACCAATATTGTACTGTATGTTAACTAAGATTCAAATAAATAAAAAAATACATGCACCCCCACATATATATATATATATATATACACACTCAGACATATATATATTCATATATATATATATATATATATATATATATATATATATATATGATGGAATATTACTCAGCCATAAAATAGAACGAAATCTTACCATTTGCAAGAACATGAATGGACCTAAAGGATACAGTGCTAAGTAAAACAAGTCAGTCAGAGAACGACAAATACTATTATTTCAAGTGTATACAGAATTGGAGAAACAAAACAAACAGGAAAATAGAGACAAACTAAAACACAGACTCTTAACTATAGAGAACAAAAAGATTGTTACCAGAGGGGAAATAGGTGGGAGGGATGGGTGAAATAGGTGAAGGGGATTAAGAGTACACTTCCTTGATGAGCACCCAGTAATATATAGAATTGCTGAATCACTATTTTGTGCACTTGAAACTAATTTAAGACTGTATGTTAACTATACTGTTATTAAAATAAAATAAAAAAAAAAAGAAGTACAAGGAAAAAAAGAACTGAATTCTATCAACAACTATTTCAGCATGCTTGGAAACATGTATCCACCCCCAGTTGAGCCTTAACATAAATTCAGCCCCTGCCAAACACCCTGCTGCAGCCTTGTGAGAGACCCTGAGACAGAAAACCCAATTAAGTCATATCCAGATTCCTGACCCACAGAAGGCATCAGATAATAAATGATGTTATCTTAAGGCATCAATTTTTGGACTAATTTGTTATGGAGCAATAGATATTTAACATACAAGGCTTCAATAGTTTTTTTTTTTTTTCTGTTGTAAATTTGTCCCAAATCCTTCCTTCTATCCTTAAAATGAAGCGAATAGGTACTTCACAGGTATTTTTGGCAGGTGGTAATATAAATGTTGGCAGTGATTGACTCTCTGGATTTAAATTACCATCACTATTTTCATAAGGATTACAGGAGTTTTATGTAAATGTATGAAAAAAGAGCCTAAATTTGATATAGAACATTCCCAAAATGTGAATTGAGAGCTCTTTTCCCTAAAATACAGATAAAGCAGTGTTCTTTTATGCTGTCTTAAATATTAGTGACTTTTATATTTTTACAAACTTGTGAGCATCAGTGATGATATATTCATTTTTTTCTCAAAGAAATCCTGATGAAGCCTTAAGCATTTTCACAATGGTAAAAAAATAAAAATCAAATATTGCTGAAAAAGAAACCAAAAGGAATATAAGAGGCTAAAAAGCAGAATAAGTGGAATATTTTCAAGTCTTATATACCAACTATCTTAGTGTCTATCACCATGTGGCAAATATATATGAGTCCTTGAGATATTTTAAAAATTCTTCTTGAGGGACTTTTACATGCATGATTCATGGAAGTTAGCTTGATCCTTAATAATGCGAACAGTTTTTTAAAATTGTTTTGGAATTTCTCTAATCCTGGTTTCAGCCATTCAAGAGACAGATGTGGATATAGTCAACAATATCCTCTAGCTTCAGAACTCAGACCTAGCTTCTAGATTATTTATTCCCCTTCCTACACTGTCATTCCAAAATTAAACAAAAGAAAGTGCCTACCCTATAAGAAAAAAATTCCAGAATTGAAAGTACTCTTACATAGGCTCTCTAATCCTGTCCCCTTAGGCTATCTTTTTGCTGGCTTTAAAAGGCATATACCTGGGGCACCTGCGTGGCTCAGTTGGTGAAGCATCCGACTTCAGCTCAGGTCATGATCTCGCCGTTCCAGAGTTCAAGCCCCACCTTGAGCTCTGTGCTGACAGCTCAGAGCCTGGAGCCTGTTTCAGATTCTGTGTCTCCTTTTCTCTCTCTGCCCCTCCCCCACTCACACTCTGTCTCTCTCTCTCAAAAATAAACATTAAAAAAATTTTTTTAAATAAATAAAAAATAAAAGGCATATACCTTTTCTAGGGACTTTCAAATGGCAAGAAATAGGTTTTATTTGGTAACATCATGATTATTTGAGACAAAATGTCCTACCATAAAATGAAATAACTAAGTGGACAGGCATTCTAGTATCATGTTGTACACAGAATGGGTACATTTTGTTGAAGACTATTATGTCTAGGCACTGAAATTACAAAGATGAATAAGATATTTGAATAGATAGCTATAATGTTAAGTATGTGTGCAAAGGTATGCACAAGTAGTTATACAACACAGAAGAGGAAGTCTTATTAAATGAGAAAGAATTATCCAAATAAATATGTGTGTGTGTGTGTTGGTTGGGGGTTTGGGGTGGCGGATTGAGAGAATTCCAGAAAGAGTTGACTGCATGAGCTTTAAGTTTCAAAAGCAGGAAACTATATGGTATGTTCCAGGAATCTACATCAGACTAAATAACAAAAATCTCCTAGCAACACTGGCAAATAATTTTCACTCATTACCAAAGGAGGACTAAAATATTGTACCCAAATCTCCACCCTATACGCCCATATACCCATTAAAGTTGATTATTTATGGTGAAATTCATTATATGAAAAAATATACATAAACCTCATATAATTCAGAGTTTGATAATTTTCAACAACATTTTTATTATATCTATAAAGTCTTGAATTAGAAAACACCTTCACAATTAATAGATTAATATCTAGACTGGGTCAACCCTATCTGAATGTTCTAATCATGAATAAGGAGCCCTTAGAAGTCCGAACCAGGTAAACATCAGCCACTGAAGAATACTTCAGCAAAGGTTCCTTTTTTATTTCTGGGTATGCTATAGCATTTTCCTTATTCTACCCCCAATATAGCCACTCCTCTCCAAGTACGTTTTTCTAAGGCAAATTATACCCAAAAGATATTTCCTTAGCTGTTTAATTATTTCTTTGCACCATTTATTATTTATATCACAGCCTTTCAACTCTTAGGTCATACTTCATAATGTTGTGTTGGGGACAGGCTCTCCCTGGCCCTGTATCTGGCACAGACAATAATTTTATGCCAAGAATGGAAGACAGAAGTGAAAGATATAAATGAAATATAATTAAAATACTCCACATTGTTTGCTTATAGTAATCTCCTTGATTATTTATGTATTTTTGTCACTGGCCAAAAATATTCATAGCCAATTTAGTTAAAGAATGGTTGAGCACATTTTTTTATTATTCATTAACCTTCCAGTAATTCATTTTTCTGCTATAGAAAGATTTTATCATTACTTTAAAACATTCTACCTATAGATAGCAACTATGCAGTATTTCAAATGCACTTTCATTAAAAGTACTGTTGTAATTTAGAGATTATAATGATTCTCCAAATTGTTAATAAGACATCCATGTATACTTTAATGACTTATAGTTAATTTAATTACTAGCATATGTCATGGACTGGAAAAAAACAACAGTACCGTTTCTCTCATAAAACTCACAATATTTATTTCCCTTTAAATTTAAGGTGTCAAATGAATATTGATGATCTCTTCAATAACCTATGATACTTAAGTTTGTAGAAAATAAACTTTGCTAGCCTTATATTTATTTTCCCTTTTGATTTTCAAGAAATTTGGAATTGAATTTATGAAAGCATTGGATCTTACCATGCTGGAAGCAAAGTAATAATAAAGGTAATGTATTTTAAAGGGGATATTTGTTCCCTGCCTGGGATGTAATACTAAAACTACCAATGAAATACTACAACAAAGTATAGTTATATTTAATCAAGTACTACTCTTAGATTTAATTTCTCATTATAAGCTCATTTTTTATAGGTAGATGAGAATCATTTAGATAAAAAGTGTAATTTTATTCCTTTTTCCATTTGAGTTTTCATAAAAGAGAAGTTAAGAATTTACTATAATTCAAGGAAAAAATATTAACAAAATAAGAATGTTTTCTATTATATTTAATTGCAAATTATGTGATCATAAAAATGACAGTACATAGACCAAATACACTTTGGAACTGACTAATTATGCCCTAAACAAATTAAAAATTTGTACCTTCACATCAGTTTTATAAGGGGCTTCTACTGTATTTGATGGGGATTTATTCAAAAAGGAAATTATAGTTCATCCTTAAGACAAGTATCATTGATCTTACTAGTCTCAGGAGAAAGTTTTAACTTACACTATATATTTGCATGATTAAAATTTCCAAATAAGCATAAATTACCATACATTTCTTGGAAGGTCAATTGTACTACTGAATTACTTGGGACTGTACTGCATGAGTGCATATTTGCATAATTTCTTTCTAAGAAACCCATAGAAATGAAGAAACTAAAAATGAGAAGAAAATCCCATTGAAAATAAGGCAATGAACTCTGATCCACCCTCCCACACACCCACACAATTCCCTTGTCACTGATTTTGGAGAAATATCTGTCATATACAATAAAATTTGAATCAAATTAAAGGAGGTCTCCAAGATTCATACACTGTATAGGGTGAAGTTATCAGGTAATAAATGAAAGACTGGTGGAAAGTTATACTAAAATCCATGAAGATCTGAGGAATGTTAGCAGGCCATAGTGGAAGCATTCTAGTAGGAGCCAGTTTCCACACAGCAGTATTACAAGAGAGACAGACCTAAAGTAAAGTCCAACATGTGTTTAAATATCTTCTTTTTTCCATATTCTGCCTTTGAGCTAATCAACATACCATGGAGATGAAGTGGGAGAAAAAAAAATTGTAAACAGCAATGTGCTATTCAGGTAAAATATGGTTAAGGTAGAAGGAAACAAGAGTGACTTTGTAGTCAAAATATACAGCCGTTTAACACAGTTCACTGAGTAAAGGTAAAAAAAAAAAACATCAAACAAACAACAAAAGAAAGTTTTTGAGCATAAAGTCCTTACACATGAATCATGAGAAACAAAATTCTCTTTTTCATCCCGCACCTCCCTCAAATAATAATCTGGAACAGAGAGTAGAAGACTCCAAAAATTTGGTGGGGAACCTTTAAATCACAGCAGCCAACTGTCTGTTCCCTCATCTCACCAGCACTGCTTTTCAAACAATTGGATGACTATAGTGAAAAATACATACCTCCCAGCTCAAGGTCTGAAAGAATGATTCAAGTAGTGCCTGGGAAACGATGGTAGGATTCAGCAGAATTATCCATGTATTTTTCAGTGACTAAAGTGTTTGGTACTATTGCACCATCATAAAAAAAATAATAAGCTAAAAAGCCATAAAACCTTTTCAAAAGTACTACTAAATACAAACTATACACCAATTAGAGGAATAATTATTAAGGAAAGTAGAAAAAACAGACGAAAATTCTTTTTCACTATTACACAAATAAAAAACTCTTTGAAATAAGAAATCCCCCAAAAATGTACGAATTAAGATATCAAGACACTAGATTTTTTAAAAGAAACTGATAAACTCAAAGAAAGCAAAAAGAAAAATATCATCATTAAAAACTGAAAATTGCATTACAAATAAATAATCTACAAAAACAAAAATAAATTATGGACAAATGAATTTATCCCAGAAATTAAAGATTGACTTAATATTAGAAAACTGACTAGAAGACTAAGATTTAACTATACATTTTCATTTCAATTGATGTAGAAGGCACAGATATTAATATTCAATATCCATTCCAGATAAAACCTCTAAGCCAAAAGTTAAAAGTTCTAAAAGAGAAAGGAACTTAATGTGTTCAAAACAACTATAGCAAATAGGGGCTTCTGGGTGGCTCAGTTGGTTAAGCGAACAACTATTGATTTTGGCTCAGATCATGATCTCATGGTTAGTGGGATCAGGCCCAGCATCAGGCTCTGCAGTGACAGTGTGGAACCTGCTTTGGATTCTCTCTCTCCCTCTCTCCCTGCCCCTCCCCAACTTTCTCTCTCTCTCTCTCAAAAATAAATAAACATTAAAAATAACTATATTAAGTATCATACTAAATGGAAAAACAATAAATCATTTCACACATAGTTAAAAGTAAATGGAAAATATAAAAGAATACCAGAGTAAATTGAGACCAACAACATTCATGCATCAGATAAATGAAAATTTAGAATCTTAATTCTTTTTCTACTGATGATCCATAACCTCAATAAAAGTTCAATCAAATTAAAATTAAGTGTTTTTATTTGCAGAACATGATAAGTGTATTCTAAAATTGGTAATGGATAGAAAAGTACTAAGAATAGTCCAAAATCAAAAAACAAACAAAAACCTCTTGAAAACAAAAAACACTCTGGAGAATTTGCCCTACCAAATATCAGTAATTTTCATAAACCTAGACTAATTTACATGTTGTAGCACTGGTTCACAGGCAGATACATAAAACAATAGAACAGATCCTCACACACATAAAAACATATATTTGATAAACTATCATCACAGATAACCAGTAAAAGGAAGTTTTTTTCTTTTTTAATGTTTATTTTTGAGAGATAGAGAGCATAAGTGGGGGAGAGTCAGAGAGAGGGACAGAGGATCTGAAGTGGGCTCTGCGCTGACAGCAGTGAGCCTGATGCAGGGCTCAAACTCATGAACCGTGAGATCATGACCTGAGCCAAAGTTGGATGCTCAACCGACTGAGCCAGCCAGGCACCCACGCAAGAATTTTCAATAACTCATGATGGGATAGTTATTCACATAGGAAAAATGAATTTATATCTCTTATAAAACATAGCACACATAAAAATCACCTCCAGAAATAGTAAATATTTAAGTAAGAAAAAAAATTTAACTTTTACAAAAAATTTGGGGATATATCATAACCTTGGGGTAAGGAAGAATTCCTTAAACAACTAAGGAAAAGTAATAAACCATAAAGGAAAAAATAATAAATTTTATTACATCAAAATGAAGGGTTTCTTGCAAATCAAAACCAAAATGAGATATCACCTCACACCTCTAAGGATGTCTAGTTTCAAAAACACAATAAATAACAAATGTTGGTGTGGATGTGGAGAAAAAGGGACGCTGGTACACTGCTGATGGGAATATAAATTGGTACAGTCATTATGGGAAATAGTATGAAAGTTTCTCAAAAAATTAAAAATAGAACTACTATATGTTCTAGAAATTCCACTTCTACATAAGGAATAAAAATCTAGATTTCAAAGAGATACCTGTACTTCCATGTTCATTGCAGCATTATTTCAAGAGCCAAAATGCGTAAACAACCTCAATGTCCATCAACAGAAAATTGGATAAGGAAATTATGGTATTTACATATACTGGAATGGTTTTCAGCCTTTAAATAGAAAAAAAATTCCTGCCATTTACAACAACAAGAATGGACCAGAAGTACATTATACAGACACAGAAAAATAAATACTATAAAATTGTATGTGAAATCACAAATATTTAAACTTACAAAAGTAGAGAGCAGAATGTTGGGTTGCCAGCCTCTCAAGTAGCAATAAATGGGGAGGTGATCATCACAGGGGACCATCAAAGGGGAACAAATTTTCAGTTATGCAAGACAAATAAGTTATAGAGGGGCCAAGATGGTGGAGTGGCACAGAAATTCTCGGCTTCACTCGTCCCTGAAAGGCAACCAGATCAGCAAAAAAACCCCAAAAACAAAAACAAAAAAAACATTTTGCACACCTAGAAAATTGATCTAAGGATTAACACAACAATCTGCATAACCTGAGGTGCAGAACTGGGCAGGTACTCAGCACAGAGAGATGAACTGGGGGAGAGAAGCCACGGAGGGTAGGTAGCTATTTTTCTTTGCAGAGAGAGAGAATAGAGGGGGGTAGAGTACAGGAAAAGCACTCCCCACCAGAAGCAGCTGGAGAGAAAGAGAAAGTGGAAGTACCCAGATGCATCTGAATGAGAAAGGGAGAAAGGATAAAGGACAGGGTTTCAATATCATTAGGACCCTATAAACAGGGGAGCACAGAGTTGGAAACTCCACAGCTTGATACTTGCCAGTGCTCTGATGGGAAGGGCGAATCCCCAGGATCAGACAGAGAAGTCTGAGGGGTCCTTGGGTCACACAGGGAGGGGCAGTTCCCCTGCTGGGAGGACATTTGGTAGAGGCCGTGTGGTCTCCACATAGGAAAAGGTCCCAGTGGACACTAGAGAAGAGCAACATTTACTGGTGTTGAAACAAAGACACTAGGGTTCAATGAAACCTGGTGCCAGTGGTATGTTGTGATTTG